>NC_143051.1:26852500-27168750 GCF_057628025.1 Oncorhynchus mykiss
TGTCTCCTACAGATCAACGTACTTTGGTGGAAAAGGTGGAAATCAATCCCAGAACAAGAACAAAGGATCTTGTGAAAATGCTGGAGGAAACAGGTACAAAAGTATCTATATCCACAGTAAAACGAGTCCTATATAGACATAACCTGAAAGGCAGCTCAGCAAGGAAGAAGCCACTGCTCCAAAACCGCCATAAAAAAGCCAGACTACGGTTTGCAACTGCACATGGGGACAAAGATCATACTTTTTGGAGAAATGTCCTCTGGTCTGATGAAACAAAAATGGAACTGTTTAGCCATAATGACCATCGTTATGTTTGGAGGAAAAAGGGGGAGGCTTGCAAGCCGTAGAGCACCATTCCAACACTGAAGAACGGGGGTGGCAGCATCATGTTGTGGGGGTGCTTTGCTGCAGGAGGGACTGGTGCACTTCACAAAATAGATGGTAACATAAGGAAGGAAAATGATGTGGATCAATCCTATAGAACATTTGTGGGCAGAACTGAAAAAGCGTGTGCGAGCAAGGAGGACTACAAACCGGGATTCAGTTACACCAGCTCTGTCAGGAGGAATGGGCCAAAATTCACCTCAACTTATTGTGGGAAGCTTGTGGAAAGCTACCCGAAACATTTGACCCAAGTTAAACAATTTAAAGGCAATGCTACCAAATACTAATTGAGTGTATGTAAACTTCTGACCCACTGGGAATGTGATGAAAGAAATAAAAAGCTGAAGTAAATCATTCACTCTTCTATTATTCTGACATTTCACATTCTTAAAATAATGTGGTAATGCTAGCTGACCTAAGACGGGGCATTTTTACTAGGATTAAATGTCAGGAATTGGGAAGAACTGAGTTTAAATGTATTTGGCTAAGGTTTATGTAAAGTTCTGACTTCAACTGTATGTGTTTATCACAGTACCAGGCAAAATGTTGGACACACCAACTCATTCCAGGGTTTTTCTTTATTTTTACTATTTTCTACATTGTAAAACAATAGTGAAGACATCAAAACTATGACATAGCCATCATCTTATAGTAACCAAAAAAGTGTCAAAATCAAAATATATTTAAGTTTCTTCAAAGTATGGCTACACTTTTTTGGTTTGATGACCGCTTTGCACATACTTGGCATTCTCTTAACCAATTTCACAATGGAATAGAATGGAATGCATTTCACCTGGAATGCATTTCATTTAACATGTGTGCCTTTTTAAAAAGTAAATTTGTGAAATTTCTTTCCTTAAAATGTTTGAGCCAATCAGTTGTGACAAGGTAGAGGTGGTATACAGAAGATGGCCCTTTTTGGTAAAAGACCAAGTCCATATTATGGCAAGAACAGCTCAAATAAGCAAAGAGAAATGACATTCCATCGTCCGGCTTCTTCAGCTGTGGGATCATCTGAGACCAGCCACCTGGACCGCTGATGAAACTGAGGAGTATTTGTCTGTAATAAAGCCTTTTTGTGGGGGGAAAGTCATTCGGATTGGCTGGGCCTGTCTCCCCAGTGGCTGGGCCTGTCTCCCCAGTGGCTGGGCCTGTCTCCCCAGTGGGTGGGCCTGTCTCCCCAGTGGGTGGGCCTGTCTCCCCAGTGGCTGGGCCTGTCTCCCCAGTGGCTGGGCCTGTCTCCCCAGTGGGTGGGCCTGTCTCCCCAGTGGGTGGGCCTGTCTCCCCAGTGGCTGGGCCTGTCTCCCCAGTGGGTGGGCCTGTCTCCCCAGTGGGTGGGCCTGTCTCCCCAGTGGGTGGGCCTGTCTCCCCAGTGGCTGGGCCTGTCTCCCCAGTGGCTGGGCCTGTCTCCCCAGTGGGTGGGCCTGTCTCCCCAGTGGGTGGGCCTGTCTCCCCAGTGGGTGGGCCTGTCTCCCCAGTGGCTGGGCCTGTCTCCCCAGTGGGTGGGCCTGTCTCCCCAGTGGGTGGGCCTGTCTCCCCAGTGGCTGGGCCTGTCTCCCCAGTGGCTGGGCCTGTCTCCCCAGTGGCTGGGCCTGTCTCCCCAGTGGCTGGGCCTGTCTCCCCAGTGGGTGGGCCTGTCTCCCCAGTGGGTGGGCCTGTCTCCCCAGTGGCTGGGCCTGTCTCCCCAGTGGGTGGGCCTGTCTCCCAAGTTCCCATCGAGGCCCACCAATAGCTCCACCGCTGCACAATCATGTGAAATCCATAGATTAGGGCCTGATGAATGTATTTCATTTGACTTATTTCCTTATATGAACTGTACCTCAGTAAAATCGTTGAAAATGTTGCATGTTGCGTTTATATTTTTGTTCAGTGTGTATATGTAACACAGTCACATCTGAAATTATTGGCACCCTTGATAATGATGAGCAGTAAATGTTCTAAAATAAATCAAAATACTGAGGTAAAAAAAAATGTAACAAGTAATAACCAAATGTCAAGACCTAACATCCCTCCTCATGTGTTCTCCAATCTCATAAAACATTTTAGAAAATGGCTCAGTGTCGTCATTCTTGCAAGGGCAGGGTGCTATTGTATTGAAAACAGGGGTGCCAATAACTTTGACCAATATCTTTTTTAGATTTTTTTGTGTTACTTGTTGGACAAAATCTCTTTCTCTGAACGATTGTATTAGTATAAAGTTATGTTGGTTCTTTTTTTGCATGAAATATAGCTCAGTATTTGGATTCATTTTATACAGTCTTTTTTGCTCGTCTTTATAATGGGTGCCAATAATTATGACCTGACTATCTTTGTACCTCCCCACCTACAGTGGGGAGAACAAGTATTTGATACACTGCAGGTTTTCCCACTTACAAAGCATGTAGAGGTCTGTAATTTTTATCATAGGTACACTTCAACTGTGAGAGACGGAATCTAAAACAAAAATCCAGAAAATCACTGTGTGATTTATAAGTAATTAATTTGCATTTTATTGCATGACATAAGTATTTGATACATCAGTAAAGCAGAACTTAATATTTGGTACAGAAACCTTTGTTTGCAATTACAGAGATCATACGTTTCCTGTAGTTCTTGACCAGGTTTGCACACACTGCAGCAGGGATTTTGGCCCACTCCTCCATACAGACCTTCTCCAGATCCTTCAGGTTTCGGGGCTGTCGCTGGGCAATATAGACTTTCAGCTCCCTCCAAAGATTTTCTATTGGGTTCAGGTCTGGAGACTGGCTAGGCCACTCCAGGACCTTGAGATGCTTCTTACGGAGCCACTCCTTAGTTAGCCCTGGCTGTGTGTTGTCATGCTGGAAGACCCAGCCACAACCCATCTTCAATGCTCTTACTGAGGGAAGGAGGTTGTTGGCCAAGATCTCGTGATACATGGCCCCATCCATCCTCCCCTCAACACGGTGCAGTCGTCCTGTCCCCTTTGCAGAAAACCATCCCCAAAGAATGATGTTTCCACCTCCATGCTTCACGGGTGGGATGGTGTTCTTGGGGTTGTACTCATCCTTCTTCCTCCAAACACAGCGAGTGGAGTTTAAACCAAAAAGCTCTATTTTTGTCTCATCAGACCACATTACCTTCTCCTGGACATGCGCTGGCTTGAGCAGGGGGACCTTGCGTGTGCTGCAGGATTTTAATCCATGACGGCGTAGTGTGTTACTAATGGTTTTCTTTGATACTTTGGTCCCAGCTCTCTTCAGGTCATTGACCAGGTCCTGCCGTGTAGTTCTGGGCTGATCCCTCACCTCCCTCATGATCATTGATGCCCCACGGGGTGAGATTTTGCATGGAGCCCCAGGCCGAGTGTGATTGACCGTCATCTTGAACTTTTTTTTTTCTAATAATTGCGCCAACAGTTGTTGCCTTCTCACCAAGCTGCTTGCCTATTGTCCTGTAGCCCATCCCAGCCTTGTGTAGGTCTACAATTTTATTCCTGATGTCCTTACACAGCTCTCTGGTCTTGGCCATTGTGGAGAGGTTGGAGTCTGTTTGATTGAGTGTGTGGACAGGTGTCTTTTATACAGGTAACGAGTTCAAACAGGTGCAGTTAATACAGGTATTGAGTGGAGAACAGGAGGGCTTCTTAAATAAAAACGAACAGGTCTGTGAGAGCCGGAATTCTTACTGGTTGGTAGGTGATCAAATACTTATGTCATGCAATAAAATGCAAATTAATTACTTAAAAATCATACAATGTGATTTTCTGGATTTTTGTTTTAGATTCCGTCTCCCACAGTTGAAGTGTACCTATGATAACAATTACAGACCTCTACATGCCTTGTAAGTAGGAAAACCTGCAAAATCGGCAGTGTATCAAATACTTGTTCTCCCCACAGTATGTGTGAAATAGTCAATGATCCATTCATGGTAGAAACCTGTTGGAACCGTACCGGTACTGCATACAGCAGCTGGGCTCTGTTATCTGACATAATGTTCCATACTGTCAGACACACACGAGCACAAACACACGCACAGATGTTCCATGTTACCAGGACATGATTCAGTCTTCAGTCTAAACCTGTTGTTAGTAGCCGAGCCTTCTATGTGCTCTGTTCCCCACAGACTCTCTCTCACACACACACACACACACACACACACTCTAAAGATAGCAACACATTGGCAGCACTCTAAATCCAACCAGCCCAAGCCTAATTAAGCATATTTATTTGACGTGGGAGTGTATAGGAGGGCTGAGGGCGTATTGTCACATATTGTGCCAGAGGAGCCGCTGTGGAATCAGCACATATTGATTGTGGATCCTGTGGATTGACCAGCCATTGAGCTGCTTCTTCTCTTCTCCTCCTCTTTTCTATCCTGTGGTGATGGCAGCCATTTTGACCACTACCACACCTCAAAGTCAGACACCAACCTACACAGTACTAGGCTAGCTAAGCCACCTGTGTGTTGCTGTTTCAGATGAGACTCTGAATAACAATAAGCTAGCTGTAGGAGTGACAGAAGTGGTCTCATCCATAGTCTCAGGGTTTGCAGGCTGTGGATTTGTTTGGGGAGACAGCCAGTCAGATGATTTGCATGTCCATCTGTTTAAAAGCTCATTTGGCTGTCAATGGCGGCTCTAAGAAGTGATGAGCTACTGTGGACAGCCAGGTTTGGTGAATGGGTTGCCAAGTTTGGTAAGTTATTCTTCTCCGACGGGATGGGAGGCCTCTCCACCAATCATTAACGGTGAATGGCTGATCTCACGGCTCATTCGTCAGCGTGACATAGCGCTGTCCAGAAATGGGAGACATTCGTTATCTGGTGGTGTTTGTGGGAGGGTGGAGGGTGTTTGCGTGTGAACACACGTTACATAACGAAAACACATTAAGGAGCCCTGTCCATTCATGCCTGTCCTAACATCACAACATCAAAGGTATTAGTCCTTTCATCAGGGACAGTTTCCTAGCTTTTCTAGGTGTATTGCTCCTCTCCTCTCCAGCCTGTCTCTGTCTGTTTCTCCTCTCCAGCCTCTTTCTCTGTCTGTTTCTCCTCTCCAGCCTGTTTCTCCTCTCCAGCCTGTCTCAATCTGTTTCTCCTCTCCAGCCTGTCTCAATCTGTTTCTCCTCTCCAACCTGTCTCGATCTGTTTCTCCTCTCCAGCCTGTCTCTCTCTGTCTGTTTCTCCTCTCCAGCCTGTCTCAATCTGTTTCTCCTCTCCAGCCTCTTTCTCTGTCTGTTTCTCCTCTCCAGCCTGTCTTTCTCTGTCTGTTTCTCCTCTCCAGCCTGTCTCGATCTGTTTCTCCTCTCCAGCCTGTCTTTCTCTGTCTGTTTCTCCTCTCCAGCCTGTCTCTCTCTGTCTGTTTCTCCTCTCCAGCCTGTCTCTCTCTGTCTGTTTCTCTTCTCCAACCTGTCTCGATCTGTTTCTCCTCTCCAGCCTGTCTCGATCTGTTTCTCCTCTTCAGCCTGTCTTTCTCTGTCTGTTTCTCCTCTCCAGCCTGTCTTTCTCTGTCTGTTTCTCCTCTCCAGCCTGTCTCTCCCTGTCTGTTTCTCCTCTCCAGCCTGTCTCTCTCTGTCTGTTTCTCCTCTCCAGCCTGTCTCTCTCTGTCTGTTTCTCCTCTCCAGCCTGTCTCTCTCTGTCTGTTTCTCCTCTCCAGCCTGTCTCGATCTGTTTCTCCTCTCCAGCCTGTCTCGATCTGTTTCTCCTCTCCAGCCTGTCTTTCTCTGTCTGTTTCTCCTCTCCAGCCTGTCTCTCTGTCTGTTTCTCCTCTCCAGCTTGTCTCAATCTGTTTCTCCTCTCCAGCCTGTCTGTCTGTTTCTCCCCCCCGTCCAGCCTGTCTCTGCCATTCTCCTTTTCTTGTTTTTCCACACACAGGTAAAATACATAATTCCTTGGAAAAATAAATAGTTTTAAGAATGCTCCTCTATTTTCTCTGAAATTAGATTAGTGTACACTGAGTGTACAAAACATTTAGAACACCTTCCTAATATTGAGTTGTATTCCCCCCGTTTTGCCCTCAGAACAACTGCAATTCTTTGGGGCATGGAGTCTACAAGGTGTTGCAAGCATTCCACGGAGAAGCTGGCCCATGTTGACTCCAGTGCGTCCCACAGTTGTGTGAAGTTGGCTGGATGTCCTTTGGGAGGTGGACTATTCTTGATACACACAGGAAACTGTTGAGCGTTAAAAAAACAGCAGCGTTGCAGTTCTTGACACACTCAAACCGGTGTGCCTGGCACCAAATAGCATACCCCTTTCAAAGGCACTGAAATGTTTTGTCCAGCCTATTCACCCTCACAATCCAGGTCTCTATTGTCTCGAGGCTTTTTTTTAACTGGTTTTCTCCTGAAGTGGATTTAACAGGAGACATCAATAAGGGATCCTTAGCTTTCACCTGGACTCACCTGGTCAGTCTGTCATGGAAAGAACATGTTTGTACACTCAGTGTATGTACTGTAGTCCATTGTGCAGACGGAGTTACTCAAAACGCAACTGATCTCAAAAATCTATTCTATCACCCATGTACTGTAGGCAAGGTGTAGGAAGACTGGCTCACCTACTTTCCAGACCACAAACCTGCAAAGGACCACTTTACCCTCGGCTGTCCCTTTAAACTGCGTCCCTCCCTCCTCTTAGAGAGAGACACCGTGTCCTCAGCCCTTCCACTCTACTTTTGTCCTCCTCTTAGAGAGAGAGACACCATGTCCTCAGCCCTTCCACTCTACTTTTGTCCTCTTAGAGAGAGAGACACCATGTCCTCAGCCCTTCCACTCTACTTTTGTCCTCCTCTTAGAGAGAGACACCATGTCCTCAACCCTTCCACTCTACTTTTGTCCTCCTCTTAGAGAGAGACACCATGTCCTCACCCCTTCCACTCTACTTTTGTCCTCCTCTTAGAGAGAGACACCATGTCCTCAGCCCTTCCACTCTACTTTTGTCCTCCTCTTAGAGAGAGACACCATGTCCTCAGCCCTTCCACTCTACTTTTGTCCTCCTCTTAGAGAGAGACACCATGTCCTCAGCCCTTCCACTCTACTTTTGTCCTCCTCTTAGAGAGAGACACCATGTCCTCAGCCCTTCCACTCTACTTTTGTCCTCCTCTTAGAGAGACACCATGTCCTCAGCCCTTCCACTCTACTTTTGTCCTCCTCTTAGAGAGAGAGACACCATGTCCTCAGCCCTTCCACTCTACTTTTGTCCTCCTCTTAAATCCCAGAGTTAATGGAGATTTCATCAGAGTTTGTCCCGGCCCCCTAATAAAGTGTCAGAGTAATTAAAATACCATATTTCTAGCAGGAGCGTCCATGCATCTCCAACTGTCTCTTTGTCTCTGCAGGAGGACATGATTAACCCAGTGAACGGTTGTACCAAAAGAGAGAGAGGGGGGGGGGGGGGAGACAACTGATTTATCCTCCCCACAGTTTAGCTGGACCATCAATCAGGAAGCACCGACACAGCAGCTTAGCCAATCAGGAGAGAGCGACATACTGTAGAACAGGGCTGTTAAAACGCTCACCACACCAGTAGCTTAATAGCGAAAACTATCAGAAAAGTCATCTGGGCGAAGTGTATAATGTTGCAACATCCACATCGCAGACGTTGGCTCTGTAGTCGGCGTAGAAACGTTTAAAAAGTGAACCTTTTCAACAAGTATCCAGCCGGGAGACTGACTGATATCCTCGGAGTTGCTAAGTGGACACTGAACTAACCTTTACATTTTTAATCTTCGGTATATCAGTAAATTCTGAATCAACTTAATATCAATTTAACAGTGTATTCTAGTGTTCTGTGTCTGTGTACAGTAGCTACTGTACTGGCTTGTGTGTTTGTGTTCTGTTTCTCTTTCCAATTTGAAGAGAGTAGGCATGACACTCGTTCACAGTTACACGCTGGATGTTGTATTACTTCAAGTATTACTTCATTTCTCTCTCCCCCCCAGTACCCATCATTTGTGTGTGGGTGTGTGTGTGGTTCTAACCCGGTTCTATCTTTCTCCCCAGAACCCGTCAGTGCCATCTGCTGCTGGACGTGTTCAACTCAACAGAACATGAGCTGATGGTCAGCGCCAACAACAACCAGGACCTGGTGCTGCACCCATCAGAGTGTCAGAGGTATGTGACCTTTAACCTGCCCATTCACAGGGAGCCAGTGGATAACAGTCCATTCCATGTATTAAATGTATACACATTGTGGGCCAGGTTTCTGGTTTGAACATGAGCCCGTAAATGAATGAACGTATATGAACACAAACTCAAATCCAACCAGTCAGAGTCATATGAGTGAACGATATACACCGAGTGTACAAAACATTAGGAATACGTGCTCTTTGACTAGGTGAATCCAGGTGAAACCTATGATCCCTTAATGATGTCCCATATTGATGAGACATAGATTGTGTATGTGTTCCATTCAGAGGGTGAATGGGAAAGACAAAATATTTATGTGGATTTGAACGGGGTATGGTAGTAGGTGCCAGGCGCACCGGTTTGTGTCAAGAACTGCAGCGCTGCTGGGTTTTTCACGCTCAACAGTTTCCCGTGTGTATCAAGAATGGTTCACCACCCAAAGGACATCCAGCCAACTTGACACAATTGTGGGAAGCATTGGAGTCAACATGGGCCTGCAACCCTGTGGAATGGTTTCTGCACCCTGTGGAGTCCATGGCCTGGCGAATTGAGGCTGTTCTGGGGGCAAAAGGGGGGGGGGGGGGGGGTGCTGGATGTTTTGTACACTGTGTATACTGTGACCAAGCCCATGTTCTGTGTGTGTATCGTGTGACATATATAGCCTACATATAGCCTGCAGTGTGTCTTCTGTCTTCAGGTGCTTTAAACAGCGTTCTAATAGCCGTAGTTGGGTTAATGAGACTGTAATGGCTAAGTATGGATTCGTGCCGACGGGTCAACGCTGTCTTGTTGACCTAACCATGGTAGTTAGGTCCATTATTGACATCCCGCTCTGGGGTGTTTTACTGGGGGTCAATAACGACAGCCTCTGGAGCCGCCCTTTAAAGGGGTAGTACTCCCAAATGTTCAAAATGACATTGGTTTCCTTACCCTGTAAGAAGTCTATTGACAAGGTGAACTAACCAAATCACGGACTGCTGTCTTAATTTGGCCATAGGCTGCTTACAGGGTAAAGAAACCAATTCATAATTTTGTGATTTGGGTTAACTATGCCTTTAAAATCCTCCTTTACTAGGTAACCTAAACTTTCTAAATATGTCTATGGAGCTGCTCATGTCACTGGAGTTTAGTATGAGACGAGATTAATGTTGACTTTGAACACTAAGTGGGGGCTCAATCAGTAGCTAGCTGTATCTCTCAACACACATTCCTTCTGCATTGATGAAGACATGTCGGACATTTGTTTACAGTGAGAGCTGCTGTACGTCTTGACATGGGATTATTCCGACACTGTCGCTTCCTCTCCCTTTCTCTTCCCCCTCTCCATCTCTGAACCTCTCTCTCTGCCTCCGTTCCTCTCCTCTCTTCCCCCTCTCCGTCTCTGAACCTCTCTCTGCCTCCGTTCCTCTCCTCTCTTCCCCCTCTCCATCTCTGAACCTCTCTCTCTGCCTCCGTTCCTCTCCTCTCTTCCCCCTCTCCATCTCTGAACCTCTCTCTCTGCCTCCGTTCCTCTCCTCTCTTCCCCCTCTCCATCTCTGAACCTCTCTCTCTGCCTCCGTTCCTCTCCTCTCTTCCCCCTCTCCATCTCTGAACCTCTCTCTCTGCCTCCGTTCCTCTCCCTTTCTCTTCCCCCTCTCCATCTCTGAACCTCTCTCTCTGCCTCCGTTCCTCTCCCTTTCTCTTCCCCCTCTCCATCTCTGAACCTCTCTCTCTGCCTCCGTTCCTCTCCTCTCTTCCCCCTCTCCATCTCTGAACCTCTCTCTCTGCCTCCGTTCCTCTCCTCTCTTCCCCCTCTCCATCTCTGAACCTCTCTCTCTGCCTCCGTTCCTCTCCTCTCTTCCCCCTCTCCATCTCTGAACCTCTCTCTCTGCCTCCGTTCCTCTCCCTTTCTCTTCCCCCTCTCCATCTCTGAACCTCTCTCTCTGCCTCCGTTCCTCTCCTCTCTTCCCCCTCTCCATCTCTGAACCTCTCTCTGCCTCCGTTCCTCTCCTCTCCTCCCCCTCTCCATCTCTGAACCTCTCTCTGCCTCCGTTCCGTTCCTCTCCTCTCCTCCCCCTCTCCATCTCTGAACCTCTCTCTGCCTCCGTTCCTCATCTCCATCTCTGAACCTCTCTCTCTGCCTCCGTTCCTCTCCTCTCTTCCCCCTCTCCATCTCTGAACCTCTCTCTCTGCCTCCGTTCCTCTCCTTTCTTCCCCCTCTCCATCTCTGAACCTCTCTCTGCCTCCGTTCCTCTCCTCTCTTCCCCCTCTCCATCTCTGAACCTCTCTCTGCCTCCGTTCCTCTCCTCTCTTCCCCCTCTCCATCTCTGAACCTCTCTCTCTGCCTCCGTTCCTCTCCTCTCTTCCCCCTCTCCATCTCTGAACCTCTCTCTGCCTCCATTCCTCTCCCTTTCTCTTCCCCCTCTCCATCTCTGAACCTCTCTCTCTGCCTCCGTTCCTCTCCTCTCTTCCCCCTCTCCATCTCTGAACCTCTCTCTCTGCCTCCGTTCCTCTCCTCTCTTCCCCCTCTCCATCTCTGAACCTCTCTCTCTGCCTCCGTTCCTCTCCTCTCTTCCGCACACTGCTTGTTATTCCTCTGAACGAGTTACGACTCCTGTCACAGCTATGCTATGAATGCGTGAGTGGGGAGTGTGCGTGTACACCGTGTGACCCACAAGCCTTACTCTACAGGAGAGGAATGTTATCTTACAGCCTGCATCTGAGACAACACAGGGTGGTGTGGGGTTGTTCCTTACTCTACAGGAGAGGAATGTTCTCTTACAGCCTGCATCTGAGACAACACAGGGTGGTGTGGGGTTGTTCCTTACTCTACAGGAGAGGAATGTTCTCTTACAGCCTGCATCTGAGACAACACAGGGTGGTGTGGGGTTGTTCCTTACTCTACAGGAGAGGAATGTTCTCTTACGGCCTGCATCTGAGACAACACAGGGTGGTGTGGGGTTGAGGGAGGTCTCCTAGCTTTTCCAGGAAAGTGACAGTAAGACTTTGGACCGCCCTGTTCTCCTGTCTATGGTAACACGTTAGGAATGAGGAACCCACTGCCTTCGGAGAGGTCTTGTCAAGAGGTCGGGCTTTCTTTTCAAGACTTTTAATTCAAAGTGTGCATGTGAGCCGGTTACAGGCAGGTCAGCAGTTCATTTTTAATCGCTGGTATTACAGCCGCAGTGGAGACACAGCTCTGAATCCTGCCTGAGCTTCCATACATTAGAACAGGAAAACACTCCAGTGACCTGAAGCCCTGGTTTCTATAATATATGTGTGCGGCTGCTCGTGTGTGTGTGTGTGCGCGGCTGCTCGCGTGCGAGTTCATCGAAGAAGGAAAGAGGTCTGGTTCACTTCATCTTCTCCCATCTTCCAACGCTCAGCCTTCCAGATCTTTACCATTCGTTCCTGTTCATTACAGCTGAAAGACAGATGAGAGGTGCAGGAGATATGAATGAAAATGGCCCCTCTGATGTTTGGAAGCCCTAGAAAGCTCAAACACCGACCTCTGTCAGCCTCTTCAACCAAAGCCTCTTTTGTCTCTCTTTCTCTTTGTGTATGAGCACCATGGGGAAAAGGGAGAATAGAGAGAGAAGGACTTGTCTATTGTAGTTTGGTTGTTTTGTCTTGATTTGAATGGGCAGCCACAATGTTATTCATGACTTTAATGAAATTCACAGCATGAGATCTCAAGGGATCATAACCCACAGTTAAAATGAAACACCTTTATGCAGACCTGAATAAAGGTAAATAAACCAATGTGACGTTCTTGTCGATGAAATACACGTTGCCAGTTTATTAGGTACACCTTCTAGTACCGGGTCGGACCCCCCCTTTGCCTCCAGAACAGCCTGAAGTCTTCGGGGGCATGGACATGTTGCTCAATTGGTATCAAGGGACCTAACATGTGCCAGAAAAACATCCCCACACCGCCACCACCCTGTACCGTTGACACCAGGCAAGGATATGGCCATGGACTCATGCTGCTTACGCCAAATCCTGACTCTGCCATCTGCATGACGCAACGGGAACCGGGATTCGTCGGACCAGGCAATGTTTTTCCACTCCTCAGTTGTCCATTGTTGGTGATGGCGTGCCTGCTGGAGCCGCTTCTTCTTGTTTGTATCTGATAGGAGTGGAACCCGGTATGGTCGTCTGCCGCTTGAGCCCATCCGTGACGATGACCAACGAGTTGTGGGTTCTGAGATCCTGTTGGGCAGGATTGTGGCCCTTCTCTTAGCTTGCACGACTCTTGCCATTCTCCTTCGACCTCTCTCACCAACGAGCTGTTTTCGTCCACAGGACTGCCGCTGACTGGATGTGTTTTGTTTGTCACACCATTCTCTGTAAACGCTAGACACTGTCATGCATGAATAGCCTAGGAGGCCACACATTTCTAACGTACTGGAAGCAGCACAACTAACTCTCACAATCATACTGTGCTCATTCGCTTAGGTCACTCATTTTGTCAATTCAAACGTTCAATCAAACAGTAACTGAATACCTCGATTACTGTCTGCCTGCTTTATATAGCAAGCCACGTCCACGTGACTCACTGTCTGTAGGAGTGAACCATTCTTGTGAACGCGGTGGTGTACCTAATAAACTGGCCACTGAGCGCTTCCAAACCAACTACTACAAGAAACGTGTGCCCTAGGCCTAAAGAAGCCCTAATTCGAATGAATCTGGAGAAGAAGAGCCAACAGCCATTGTTGGTTGTTGAACTCCATACTGACTTCCTAGAGTGTGTGTGCGTGCGTGCGTGCTGTGACGTGTGTTTGTGTGCATGTGCAGGTGCCGTGTGTGAGTTGAGCCCCTGAAGTATCAGTTTAATCTGTAACTGACTGCCAGACAGAAAAGATCCCTGAGGGGCTTCTTTTTATATCTCTGTCTCTTCTGTGTGAACAAAAGCTCAGGGTGAACGTCCTTCACTGGAGTATCTCATGATAGTCTCCATAATATCCTTTAAGGTTTTTTTGCTCCATTCATCCTGCAGACTGCTGTTATTTCCTGCATGGCCTGAAACCGCTGTCTGAATCACAGGTCTTTCCTGAGGTTTTGTTCTTTCAGCGCTGTAGTGGTGGCCCATTGAGTTGCTCGGTCTGTTTACAGACATGGATGATGGAGAACTTTGAAACAACATCCCATAGCACAGCCATCTGAAATGAATCTTTCCACACTTACTGCCTGATGACATTTACACTCAGGGCCCCCATTCCAGCATTGGGGAACATCCTGTTCCCCCCTCCTTCCTTATTTCCTGCAATTCTACACATCTTGTCTTGGGGTGCAAAGAAAATATTGCAGTTTTAAAGCTCATTTTCTTGAAACTCTATACATGGGGCGGCAGGTAGCCTAATGGTTATAGCGTTGGGCCAGTACCTTGTTGTGGCAAGGTAGTGGTGGTATACAGAAGATAGCCCTATTTGGTAAAAGACCAAGTCCATATTATGGCAAGAACAGCTCAAATAAGCAAAGAGAAACAGCAGTCCATCATTAATGTAAGACATGAGGTTCAGTCAATCTGGAAAATGTCAAGATCTTTGAAAGTTTCTTCAAGTGCAGTCGCAAAAACCGTCATGCATTGTGATGAAACTGGCTCTGATGAGGACCGCCAGACCCAGAGTTACCTCTGCTGCAGAGGACAAGTTCATTAGAGTTAACCGCACCTCAGATTGCAGCCCAAATAAATGCTTCACAGAGTTCAAGTACCAGACAATTCTCAACATCAACTGTTCAGAGGAGACTGCGTAAATTAGGCCTTCGTTGTCGAATTGCTGTTAAGAAACCACTCCTAAAGGACACCAATAAGAAGAGACTTGTTTGGGCCAAGAAACACGACCAACAAACATTAGACTGGTGGAACTCCTTTGGTCTGACGATTCCAAATGTGAGATTTGGTTCAGCTTAATATTGTGGAAAGAATGTTGCTTCCATCAATGTAATTGTCTGCATCATTTCCAATCCCCCATATATTTTTGTTGGTAAATATTTATATATACATACACATACCTATATCTTGTTATTAGTCCCACCCCTCAGCTCCATTCAACCCCTCCCATATATCTCTCAACATCATCCATTTTGGATTTCTATTTGCCATATATTTTTCAACTTTTATTTTATTTATTTTTATTTCATCTTTATTTAACCAGGTAGGCTAGTTGAGAACAAGTTCTCATTTACAACTGCGACCTGGCCAAGATAAAGCGTAGCAATTCGACACATACAACAACACAGAGTTACACATGGAGTAAACAAAACAAAACAAAATAAAAACAAAACAAAATAAAACAATAGTCTCTATACAGTGTGTGCAAATGAGGTAAGATAAGGGAGTTAAGGCAATAAATAGGCCATGGTGGTGAAGTAATTACAATATACCAATTAGACACTGGAATGGTAGATGTGCAGAAGATGAATATGCAAGTAGAGATACTGGGATGCAAAGGAGCAAGTTAAATAAATAAATACTGTATGGGGATGAGGTAGGTAGATGGATGGGCTGTTTACAGATGGGCTATGTACAGGTGCAGTGATCTGTGAGCTGCTCTGACAGCTGGTGCTTAAAGCTAGTCTCCAGCTTCAGAGATTTTTGCAGTTCGTTCCAGTCATTGGCAGCAGGGAACTGGAAGGAAAGACTACCAAAGGGGGAATTGGCTTTGGGGGTCACCAGTGAGATATACCTGCTGGAGCGCCTGCTACGAGTGGGTGCTGCTATGGTGAACAGTGAGCTGAGATAAGGCGGGGCTTTACCTAGCAGAGACTTGTAGATAACCTGTAGCCAGTGGGTTTGGCGACGAATATGAAGCGATGGCCAACCAACGAGAGCGTACAGGTCGCAATGGTGAGTAGTGTATGGGGCTTTGGTGACAAAACGGATGGCACTGTGATAGACTGCATCCAGTTTGTTGAGTAGAGTGTTGGAGGCTATTTTATAGATAATCACCGAAGTCGAGGATCGGTAGGATGTGCTGTGCGGTGATGCTTCACAAAAGTATTGAACATTTCTATTTCCATAGCTTCTACAGATTGTAAATTAAAAATAACAATTTTTTCTAAAATAATTATTATATTATTGATTGATTGACTATGGCTTTTCAAATCACCCAGTATTGCTATCTGCAGCGTTAGTTCTAGGCAAATGTTGCAATTCTTCAGCCATTCCCGGACCTGTGACCAAAAACGAGCTACATATGGAAAATACCAAAATAAATTATCTAATGACTCTGCCTCCTACAACAGAATCTGCAGAGCTGGGAAGACTGTATCCCCCATATATATAACATTCTATTGGTTGCAAGAATTTTGTATAGTAATTTAAATTGAAAAATTTGAAGATTTGAATCCGGTGTTGTTTTGTGTATCAATTCCTTAACCATGTGCCATGGAATGGGTACATCGAAAATCTTTTCCCAACTATTTTGGATTTATATGGCACAGCTGTCAGTTTTTTGGTCCTTAAATAAAATTGGTATATGTTTTTATTTATCACACTTTTCTTTAACCATTTACAGTGGGGCAAAAAAGTTTTTAGTCAGCCACCAATTGTGCAAGTTCTCCCACTTAAAGAGATGAGAGGCCTGTAATTTTCATCATAGGTACACTTCAACTATGACAGACAAAATGGAAAATATGATGGCAAGTTCAACAGCACAGTGACTCCGATTAATTATTAATTGTACACCTCCTCCCTGTAACAACTTGATAGGCCATTCTAAACAACACTGAGTCTGTGTATTGGTAATAGCCCCCTCATTACCTAAGAGGTTCTGATGGAGTGCCCTGCCTGCATATTGACAAAGGATGTGTCTCAAATGGCACCCTATTCCCTATGTAGTGCCCAATGCTGCATGCACATTTCACCATACTTTCTCCCATCTGTCAGTGCAGTAGAACTGGCACACATCCTAGCCAAAAGACCTCCGGATGTAGCATCCAGATGCCTTCTAATAGGGATCTGTATACATCCAACATCAAAGGATATGATGTTCCAGGTGATGCCCAGGGTGCTGCTGATCATGGAGGCCTGGGCGTGAAGCCTCTCCTCCTCCAGTAGTTTGGGGTTGGTGTAGCGCACGGCTTCCTGGTCCGGCTGGGGTAACGTGTGAAAGTCGAACTTAGCCACCTGGATCGCCATCCTAGAGGGGAGGGAGAGAGAAGAGCGAAGGTTAGACACAGGAGACAGAGACTTGGGTACAACGTTTTTACATTTTTATTTACCTTTATTTATACAGGTTTTTTCTCATTGAGATAACTTCTCTTTTCCAAGAGAGAACTGGTCCAATAGCATCAGGGGGAACAATGTTTCAGACAAAACAACTTACATACACTAACACAACATTAAACAAAACTATAAACACACATACAGTACAACAAAAACATTTTACATTAAAACTACAAAAGTCTTGACTAAAAACGGTGGCCTGAAAACAATTACAGTCTTCTATGATATATACATCGATCAAGTATTTAAACTCCACCAACGAAACTAGATCATCAAATTTAAAAATGTTCAGGAGAGAATTCCAGGACCACGGTGCTAAGTACAGTGGGGCAAAAAAGGTTTTAGTCAGCCACCAATTGTGCAAGTTCTCCCACTTAAAAAGATGAGAGAGGCCTGTAATGTTCATCGTAGGTACACTTCAACTATGACAGACAAAATTAGAAAAAAAATCCAGAAAATCACATTGTAGGATTTTTAATGAATTTATTTGCAAATTATGGTGGAAAATAAGTATTTGGTCACCTACAAACAAGCAAGATTTCTGGCTCTCACAGACCTGTAACTTCTTCTTTAAGAGGCTCCTCTGTCCTCCACTCGTTACCTGTATTAATGGCACCTGTTTGAACTTGTTATCAGTATAAAAGACAGCTGTCCACAACCTCAAACAGTCACACTCCAAACTCCATTATGGCCAGAAACAAAATTGTAGACCTGCACCAGGCTGGGAAGACTGAATCTGCAATAGGTAAGCAGCTTGGTTTGAAGAAATAAACTGTGGGAGCAATTATTAGGAAATGGAAGACATACAAGACCACTGATAATCTCCCTCGATCTGGGGCTCCACGCAAGATCTCACCCTGTGGGGTCAAAATGATCACAAGAACGGTGAGCAAAAATCCCAGAACCACACGGGGGGACCTAGTGAATGACCTGCAGAGAGCTGGGACCAAAATAACAAAGCCTACCATCAGTAACACACTACGCCGCCAGGGACTCAAATCCTGCAGTGCCAGACGTGTCCCCCTGCTTAATAAGCCAGTACATGTCCAGGCCCGTCTGAAGTTTGCTAGAGAGCATTTGGATGATCCAGAAGAAGATTGGGAGAATGTCATATGTTCAGATGAAACCAAAATAGAACTGTTTGGTAAAAACTCAACTCGTCGTGTTTGGAGGACAAAGAATGCTGGGTTGCATCCAAAGAACACCGTACCTACTGTGAAGCATGGTGGTGGAAACATCATGCTTTGGGGCTGTTTTTCTGCAAAGGGACCAGGACGACTGATCCGTGTAAATGAAAGAATGAATGGGGCCATGTATCGTGAGATTTTGAGTGAAAACCTCCTTCCATCAGCAAGGGCATTGAAGATGAAACGTGGCTGGGTCTTTCAGCATGACAATGATCCCAAACACACCGCCCGGGCAACGAAGGAGTGGCTTCGTAAGAAGCATTTCAAGGTCCTGGAGTGGCCTAGCCAGTCTCCAGATCTCAACCCCATAGAAAATCTCTGGAGGGAGTTGAAAGTCCGTGTTGCCCAGCAACAGCCCCAAAACATCACTGCTCTAGAGGAGATCTGCATGCTGGAATTTGCCAAAATACCAGCAACAGTGTGTGAAAATCTTGTGAAGACTTACAGAAAAGATTGGACCTCTGTCATTGCCAACAAAGGGTATATAACAAAGTATTGAGAAACTTTTGTTATTGACCAAATACTTATTTTCCACCATAATTTGCAAATAGATTAATTAAAAATCCTAAAATGTGATTTTCTGGATTTTATTTCTCATTTTGTCCCTCATAGCTGATGTGTACCTATGATGAAAATTACAGGCCTCTCTCATCATTTTAAGTGAGAGAACTTACACAATTGGTGGCTGACTAAATACGTTTTTGCCCCACTGTATTTTAAGAATCCTATTTCTTATTTTTCATGATTAGCTATTAATATTTGTAGTAATGTAGGCAATGTATGAAAAGGATTTTACCTCTCACCAGTCTCGCCATTATCAAAATTACATTATTACAAGCAATTATTATATTAGCAAACAATTGTTGTGAATCACCCTCTATTGTCCCTAACATCTTTTACTCCTTCGCAACAGTTGTGAGATACACACTGTCTACACTATTAATCTACAATGTAGGAAATAGTAAACCTAAAGAAAAAGTCTTGAATGAGTAGGTGTGTCCATACTTTTGACTGGTACTGTATATTTATTTTATTGGAATGGGACCCTCATGCCGACCCCTCGGAGCCCGCCCAACAGTTTGGGAACCACTGGTTTAAAAGACACTAGGCTAGTTTGCAAATGTAATATTATCAGCCTATGTTTTAGCCTTTTTTCTTTACAGACATGAACGTTTTGCCAGCATGTGCTTCCTATAACCATTATCGATTTTTCTTCCACGCATGGGATGGTGGCCCGCATATGTTCTGTATCATCCAGTAGCTTCTTCTGGCCGACACACCCCTCTCAGAGGTGTTTCCTCTGTGACAGAGATGAGACCTGATTGTTCTCCGAGGTTCACTTCCTACTAGGGAAGGTTCTCTTAACACCCAGGGTCGAAACACCTCAGTGATGCTGGGTGAATTTGCTGTGAGGAGAAATGTTATTTTTTTCCTAAACATGTTTAGTTTGGGTCCATCTGGGGACGCACATTCATTATGGACATGTAATGGTATTTTTTTATAGATGACTCACCCCTCCCTAACTAGCTCCCTTAAGGACAAGAAATGGCTTAAGGAATGGGTTTAGTTATGGGAACATCTAGATCCCTGCTCACTCACCCATATTGCGAGAGAGCATCAAAATGTAAGTTTAGTATAGGTGCTGTAATAGCAAAACACATTAAAGGGACATTTCCAAATGTTTCAACTTCATAGTCCAACGTCTCCAGCACCACCCCAACATCAACATGGGAAAATTAGGCATTTCTATGTTGTTATAGTAAAAAAAGAGAAAGGTAAGTGCTTCCAATGACATCATCAACCAATTAGTAGGCAATGCCTACTCTATTGGTCAAAATCGCACGAGGCACACCGATGAGGTCATCGGAAGCACTTATCGTCCTCTATATTTTTACTACAAAACATAGAAATGCACTATTGTCACATATGTTCATGCTGGGGTGGTGCTGGAGATGATGAATATGAAGTTGAAAAATTGTGAAGTTTCCGTTTAAGAATCATATATTTTTGTTTTGGCTTCTGAACCTTCTAAACAGTCTGTTAGTTTACCCTCAGGGCCAGGCAACATATATGTTTGTTTTGGCTTCTGAACCTTCTAAACAGTCTGTTAGTTTACCCTCAGGGCCAGGCAACATATATGTTTGTTTTGGCTTCTGAACCTTCTAAACAGTCTGTTAGTTTACCCTCAGGGCCAGGCAACATATATGTTTGTTTTGGCTTCTGAACCTTCTAAACAGTCTGTTAGTTTACCCTCAGGGCCAGGCAACATATATGTTTGTTTTGGCTTCTGAACCTTCTAAACAGTCTGTTAGTTTACCCTCAGGGCCAGGCAACATATATTTTTGTTTTGGCTTCTGAACCTTCTGAACCTTCTAAACAGTCTGTTAGTTTACCCTCAGGGCCAGGCAACATATATTTTTAACACTAATCCCATTCATTCACAGCCATAATCTCATTTAGTTGAAACCATGACAGGGGTTTTATCTTTAGATCCTCCAAGCCACTAGATCATTTACTAATGAATCGAATAATTCACCAGATTCCAACATCGTACAGTATGTTCTCAGAGCTTTGTTTGTCTGCATTGAGAGAAACCCCGTGCTCTATACTGTCCCTCCCTGCAAACTCTGCATCGACTGAATTTAAATAGCATCTTGATCAATGCATTAGCAGATTCCTGCACTGAGGCATATCCATACTGTATATCCATACTGTAATTGTTCGTATAGATCTGTCTCTACAGCAGCCAATCCGATAGAAGTGTGTGCGTGTGTGTGTGCGTGCGTGTCAGAAAGAGCAGGACCGTTATTGATGGAGGTGTAGTCGGTGCTGAGGCTGTTGCTGGTAACCGGGGGTTACGGGGAGTCGGCCACATGCAGTCTATAAATAGCGTGTTGCTCTCGCCTGCCTCCGCACAGCCCGCCTCCGCACAGCCCACCTCCACTCTCAGCACATGAGCTCAAGCATGTGAGCTAAAAATAGAACTCTGGGCTCACAAACACTGTCACACCACACACACACACACACACACACACAGCTCTGTATATTCTCTCTTCCTCTCAGTTTCTCCCCAGTGCAATCACTGGCTGTTAGAGCTGCAGCAACAGCGCTTTGATAAAAACACTTCTCTTTTTTCACTGGTTCTATCTCTCCTTTTTCTCTCCCACTCCCACCCTCTTTCTCTCTCTCTCTAATGGATTCCTATGCAGGTTACGATGAACTATTCTGCACTGCTGTTTGAATAATCAGAGGAAAATATAGACATGCTGTGTGTGTGTGGATAATTCTAATTTGTAACATTTGTAGGTCTAAACTGGGAGAAACAGCCGACATAATTGCATGATGAGATTATGATATACATCTGTCTGTGAGTGAAAAGGGGGATTGTAGTTGCCGGGTTCCTTTTTTCCACTCTCTTCTTCTTACCCACTCCCATGATGCAATGCTACACAGTGTGTGTGTGTGTATGTGCATGCGTGCGTGTGTCCCTCCCTGCATCTGTGTTTTTTCTCTTTCCATGTTGGAGCTCCAAGCCCGAGGTATTCAGACAAACCGACACTTACTGCAATCAGATGATTCACAGCATCTCAGAGCAGGCCTGAAATGGACACAATCTAATGTGGTTATCAGATCAAATCATGTGCTCTTAGTTGGTCCGAGGCGTCACACCGTTTAAACTCATCGAGGTCATTCCACAGAGCTCTGTCTCCTATCAGGACCATGTTATAACACCCATAAAGTAGACCTGGCTGTTAGAGACGGTGGCCCCTTGTGTGTGTGTGTGTGTGTGTGTTTAGAACCATGTTTCAATTGGAAATTAGTTTTTTGCATATCCCAACTCCCCCTGAGACACCGAACGGCGACTCTGAAGCAATTAGGGTTAAGTGCCTTGCCCATCTGCAGATTCTTCACCTTGTCGGCTCGGGGATCTGAACTGTGTGAATATTTATAGTATAGAAATATACACTTACTATACAAAACATCAGGAACAACTTCCTAATATTGAGTTGCACCCCATTTGCCCTCAGAACAGACTCAATTCGTTGGGACATCGACTCTACAAGGTGTGGAAACCGTTCCACAGGGATGCTGGCCCATGTTGACTCCAATGTTTCCAACAGTTGTGTCAAGTTAACTGGATATCCTTTCGATGGTGGACCATTCCCAGCAACATTGCAGGTCTTGACACACTCAATCAGGTGTGCCTGGCACTACCATACCCCATTCAAAGGCGCTTAAATATTTTCTCTAGCCCATTCATACTCTGAATGGCACACATACATTACATACAAACAGGTACACAATCCATGTCTCAAATGTCTCAATGCTTGAAAATCCTTATTTAACCTGTCTCCTCCCCTTCATATACACTGATTGAAGCGGAATTTAACAAGTGACATCAACAAGGGATCATAGCTTTCTCCTGGTCAGTCTATGTCATGAAAAGAGCAGCTCCTAATGTTTTGTACACTCAGTGTATATTTATATTTATACCTACATACATAAACTAGTGTCGTGGAATTTCTTAACCAGGTGAGAGAGACTTTATCATTTCTTCAAACAATCATAATTATTTAATATCGATTAATTATTGCCATAATGGAGCTGGTCGATCCCACACTCTTGAGTGTTAAAAAAAACAGAGGTCTTATATAGTAGACCTAAAAATGCTTAGTCATGGCTGGTTCCACCCATCCCTTGTGTTTCAGAAGTCAAAGGAGATTAGAAGGTGATCATAGCCTGGTTCCTCTCTAGGTTTCTTCCTAGGTTTTGGCCTTTCTAGGGAGTTTTTCCTAGCCAACGTGCTTCAACACCTGCACTGCTTGCTGTTTGGGGTTTTAGGCTGGGTTTCTGTACAGCACTGAGATATCAGCTGATGTACAAAGGGCTTTATAAATACATTTGATTTGATTAGAACAGGTCTGTTCTGTTTTTTTTTATAAATCTCTCACCCGTCACACCATGTCCTTGACGATACGCCCAGACCAGCTGCAGGGAGCTCAAGAGGGGAACCATCCCTTTACAGAAGCATGTCATTAGTAGGTATGAATACCTCTCACTATGTGTTAAGCATATAGTTGTTAATTATTAATATTCAACACTAGCTACCTGTGTCACAACATATTCCCTTTGGCATCGTTCCCTGGCCCAGTCACACCAAAACCATTGCTTTTAAAGTTCTCACATCTCCCCATATACAATTAGTGTTGCAGGGTGATGATCACCTTGAATGGAGGCAGGAGGAGGCTTAAACCCTTTCAAATGTTAATTATCTTCCTGTATTGATAAAATATATGTTTCATGTGCTCTCTCTCTCCCAGGTGACATGCATGAACAGACCCTCGCTTGAACTTGCTCTGAACTGTTTCTCCTCTCCTCCGCCTCTTATCTTATCCTCTTCTCGTCCTGCTCCTCTCCTCTCCTCTATTTTTCCTCTCCTCTACAATCATCACCTCCTCTTCTCTCCTCTTCTCTCCTCTATTCTGCCTCGAGGGGTGTAGGGTGGTGGTCTGAGGGTTGGATGGGGTGAAGGGAGGGTGATATGGTCTGGAGGTGGAGGGGGGTGAAGGGAGGGTGATATGGTCTGGAGGTGGAGGGAGTTGGAGGGGGTGAAGGGAGGGTGATATGGTCTGGAGGTGGAGGGAGGTAGAGGGGGTGAAGGGAGGGTGATATGGTCTGGAGGTAGAGGGGGGTGAAGGGAGGGTGATATGGTCTGGAGGTGGAGGGAGGTAGATGGGGTGAAGGGAGGGTGATATGGTCTGGAGGTGGAGGGAGGTAGAGGAGGGTGAAGGATAGGGTGATATGGTCTGGAGGTGGAGGGAGGTAGAGGGGGTGAAGGGAGGGTGATATGGTCTGGAGGTGGAGGGAGGTAGAGGAGGGTGAAGGATAGGGTGATATGGTCTGGAGGTGGAGGGAGGTAGAGGAGGGTGAAGGGAGGGTGATATGGTCTGGAGGTGGAGGGAGGTAGAGGGGGTGAAGGGAGGGTGATATGGTCTGGAGGTGGAGGGAGGTAGAGGGGGTGAAGGGAGGGTGATATGGTCTGGAGGTGGAGGGAGGTAGAGGAGGGTGAAGGATAGGGTGATATGGTCTGGAGGTAGAGGAGGGTGATCTAGGATGGAGGTAGAGGGGGGTGAAGGGAGGGTGATATGGTCTGGAGGTGGAGGGAGGTAGAGAGGGGTGAAGGGAGGTGGAGGGAGGTAGGGGAAGGCAAAGGGAGGGTGATATAGTCTGTAGGTGGAGGGGGTAGAGGAAGGTGAAGGGAGGGGGATCTAGGGTGGAGGGAGGTAGAGGGAGGTGAAGGGAGGGTGACCTAGGATGGAGGTGGAGGGAGGTAGAGGGAGGTGAAGGGAGGGTGATCTAGGATGGAGGTAGAGGAAGGTGAAGGGAGGGTGATCTAGGATGGAGGTAGAGGAAGGTGAAGGGAGGGTGATCTAGGATGGAGGTGGAGGGAGGTAGAGGGTGATGAAGGGAGGGTGATCTAGGATGGAGGTGGAGGGAGGTAGAGGGGGGTGAAGGGAGGGTGATCTAGGATGGAGGTGGAGGGAGGTAGAGGGAGGTGAAGGGAGGGTGATATGGTCTGTAGGTGGAGGGGGGTAGAGGAAGGTGAATGTAGGGTGATCTAGGGTGGAGGGAGGTAGAGGGAGGTGAAGGGAGGGTGGAGGTGGAGGGAGGTAGAGGAAGGTGAAGGGAGGGTGATCTAGGATGGAGGTAGAGGAAGGTGAAGGGAGGGTGATCTAGGATGGAGGTAGAGGAAGGTGAAGGGAGGGTGATCTAGGATGGAGGTGGAGGGAGGTAGAGGGGGATGAAGGGAGGGTGATCTAGGATGGAGGTGGAGGGAGGTAGAGGGAGGTGAAGGGAGGGTTATATGGTCTGTAGGTGGAGGGGGGTAGAGGAAGGTGAAGGTAGGGTGATCTAGGGTGGAGGGAGGTAGAGGGAGGTGAAGGGAGGATGGAGGTGGAGGGAGGTAGAGGAAGGTGAAGGGAGGGTGATCTAGGATGGAGGTGGAGGGAGGTAGAGGGAGCTGAAGGGAGGGTGATCTTGGATGGAAGGTGAAGGGAGGGTGATCTAGGATGGAGGTGGAGGGAGGTAGAGGGGGTGAAGGGAGGGTGATCTAGGATGGAGGTGGAGGGAGGTAGAGGGAGGTGAAGGGAGGGTGATATGGTCTGTAGGTGGAGGGGGGTAGAGGAAGGTGAAGGGAGGGTGATCTAGGGTGGAGGGAGGTAGAGGGAGGTGAAGGGAGGGTGACCTAGGATGGAGGTGGAGGGAGGTAGAGGAAGGTGAAGGGAGGGTGATCTAGGACGGAGGTGGAGGGAGGTAGAGGGAGGTGAAGGGAGGGTGATCTTGGATGGAGGTAGAGGAAGGTGAAGGGAGGGTGATCTAGGATGGAGGTGGAGGGAGGTAGAGGTGGGTGAAGGGAGGGTGTTATGGTCTGGAGGTGGAGGGAGGTAGAGGAAGGTGAAGGGAGGGTGATCTAGGATGGAGGTGGAGGGAGGTGAAGGGAGGGTGATCTAGGATGGAGGTGGAGGGAGGTGGAGGGAGGTAGAGGGAGGTGAAGGGAGGGTGATCTACGATGGAGGTGGAGGGAGGTAGAGGAAGGTGAAGGGAGGGTGATCTAGGATGGAGGTGGAGGGAGGTAGAGGAATGTGAAGGGAGTGTGATCTAGGATGGAGGTGGAGGGAGGTGAAGGGGGGTGAAGAGAGGGTGACCTAGGATGGAGGTGGAGGGAGGTAGAGGAGGGTGAAAGGAGGGTGACCTAGGATGGAGGTGGAGGGAGGGTGATCTGGGATGGAGGTGAAGGGAGGGTGATCTAGGATGGCAGCCCCTGGTCCTCCGTGCCCTCCCGGACCGTTAACAGAGAGAGTTATTAAAAGCCTGCTAATAGACTAGATTAGGTTTAAGCCCTGCAAGACGCCACAATCAATTCAGAAAGGAAGAGAGGCAGTGGTTGAGAAGGAATGAGATTATGTTGTTATCCCTTCCCTGTACAGCAGCAGGGCTATGCTGCGGGTTCTACGTCACTTTTAGAAAGTAGATGTATAGGCGTTTATCTTTACAGCTGTTTGCGACATTACTTAATTTGGGAAATATAATGAATTGTTAGAATTCTAATATTCAACGTTTATGCACAAAAGAACAATCCCAGATCTGTTAAACTTTGCATTTTTCTTTACTTTTTACACTGTTTGTGTCGATGAAACGGGGCATTTCATGGCTCAATGTGTCTGTTTGAAGATGCCTGGGAGATGAAAGCAGCCCTGGTTTGAAGATGGGACTTCAGTCAGGGACATAAACCCAGTATCACTAATCTTCAAACGCCTGTAGTTTGTGTATCACAGGAGGTTGGTGGCACCTTAATTGGGGAAGACGAGCTCGTGTTAACGGCTGGAGCGGAATCAAACACATCAAACACATGGTTTCCATCAAACACACACCATTCCATTCGCTGCGTTTCAGCCATTATTATGAGCCGTCCTCCCATCAGGAGCCAGCTGTGGACTGTGTTTGTGTGTTTGTGTGTGTGTGTGTTGCAGTTAAAGCTTCTTGTTTGTCTGTTCAGAGCGCTTAATTGTTGTTTCATTTGTGCTGTCTTTTCAAGCGGAGGCCTGTGAAATTATACACTAGATATACAAAAGTGTGTGGACGACCCTTCAAATTAGTGGATTCAGTGATGTCATCCACATCCATTACTGACAGGTAAATAAAATCGAGCACATAAACTCGATAAACATTGTCAGTAGAATGGCCTTACTGAAGAGCTCAGTGACTAAACGTGGCACCGTTTAGGATGTCACTTTTCCAACAAGTCAGTTTGTCAAATTTCTGCCCTGCTAGGATATATTGAAGCCACATCTCAAGACATCAGTCAGGAAGTTAAAGCTTGGTCGCAAATGGGTCTTCCAAATGGACAATGACCCCAAGCATACTTCCAAAGTTGTGGCAAAATGGCTTAAGGACCAGAGAGTCAAGGTATTGGAGTGGCCATCACAAAGCCCTGACCTCAATCCCATAGAAACATTGTGGGAAAGGTGTGTGCGAAGGAGGCCTACAAACCTGACTCAGTTACCTCGCCTCTGTCAGGAGGAATGGGCCAATATTCACCCAATTTATTGTGGGAAGCTTGTGAAAGTCTACCCAAAAAGTTTGACCCATGTTAAACAATTTAAGGCAATGCTACCAAATACAAATTGAGTGTATGTAAACTTCTGACCCACTGGGAATGTGATTAAAGAAATGAAAGCTGAAATAAATCATTATCTTTACTATTATTCTGACATTTCACATTCTTAAAATAAAGTGGTGATCCTAAGTGACCTAAAACAGGGAATTTTTACTAGGATTAAATGTCAGGAATTGTGAAAACGTCCGACTTCTACTGTATATGTATATCACCAGTTTGGACAACCAAAATGACAGCCATTCAGAGGAGAGAGGTGGGCTTGTGTACAGTATGCGTCCACTGTTTTCTTTAGTTGATAAGCTGGACATTCAGTCAGGCAGGGGCCAGTCGCCAGTCAGTCTCTATTACTTAGGCTCTCTCCCACTGCCATACATTATTAACTCAGCAAAAAAAGAAAAATCCTCTCACTGTCAACTGTGTTTATTTTCAGCAAACTTAACATGTGTAAATATTTGTATGAAGATAACAAGATTCAACGACTGAGACATAAACTGAACAAGTTCCACAGACATGTGACTAACAGAAATTGAATAATGTGTCCCTGAACAAAGGTAACAGCCACCACCTGCTTTAAGTACTGCAGTGCATTTCCTCCTCATGGACTGCACCAGATTTTCCAGTTCTTGCTGTGAGATGTTACCCCACTCTTCCACCAAGGCACCTTTTAAGTTCTCAAACATTTCTAGGAGGGATGGCCCTAGCCCTCACCCTCACCCTCCGATCCAACAGCTCCCAGACGTGCTCAATGGGATTGAGATTCGGGCTCTTCGCTGGCCATGGCAGAACACTGACATTCCTGTCTTGCAGGAAATCTCGCACAGAACATGCAGTATGGCTGGTGGGATTGTCATGCTGAAGGGTCATGTCAGGATGAGCCTGCAGGAAGGGTACCACATGAGGATGTCTTCCCTGTAACGCACAGCATTGAGATTGCCTGAAAAGACAACAAACTCAATCAGATGATGCTGTGACACACCACCCCAGACCATGACGGACCCTCCACCTCCAAATTCAGTACAAACTGAGTACAGGCCTCGGTTTAACGCTCATTCCTTCGACGATAAACGCGAAACCGACCATCACCCCTGGTGAGACAAAACCGCGACTCGTCAGTGAAGAGCACTTTTTGCCAGTCTTGTCTGGTCCAGCGACGGTGGGTTTGTGCCCATAGGCGACGTTGTTGCCGGTGATGTCTGGTGAGGATCTGCCTTACAACAAGCCTACAAGCCCTCAATCCAGTTTCTCTCAGCCTATTGCAGACAGTTTGAGCACTGATGGAGGGATTGTGCGTTCCTGGTGTTTGGATGTACCGATCTTGTGCAGGTGTTGTTACACGTGGTCTGCCACTGCAAGGACGATCATCTGTCCGTCCTGTCTCCCTGCAGATGATGGGCATCTTTCTTTTGGTGTTTTGTCAAGAGTCGGTAGAAAGGCCTCTTTAGTGTCCTAAGTTTTCATAACTGTGACCTTAATTCGCCTACCGTCTTTAAACTAGTTAGTGTCTTAACAACCGTTCCACAGGTGCATGTTCATTATTTGTTTATGGTTCATTGAACAAGCATGGGAAACAGTGTTTAAACCCTTTACAATGAAGATCTGTGAAGTTACTTGGATTTTTACGAATTATCTTTGAAAGACAGGGTCCTGACAAAGGGACTTTTCTTTTTTTGCTGTGTGTGTGTGTGTGTGTGTGTGTGTGTGTAAAATTCCTATTATGGAGAATGGTGCGTGTGTGTGTCTTTTCAGAGAACACAGACTTGCAGGCACACACTTGCAGCTATGCACACTCACACTAGGGCGATAAAATATATAGTATTTGCCCGATTTTGTTTTGTTTTCCCCTGTTTTTTTTATAGAAAAACAGAAACATTTGATGTTCTAAGGCCACAACAATGCTTAAAACACATCAAGACACCACTTTTGAGGTCTGGGTAAAATCTAAGAATTTGGGGTGTAACCTTTAATTCAACTGGGCACCAGCCAGAGACTGTTTGGTTAGCAGTGTTTCTGTTAGCATTGATTGCAGATTTTGCAAAACAAATGGCCACTGAATTTATGCAAATAATCATGATATCATTCTGCCAGGTAGGCATAGGCTACTTTGTAGTTAACATTTAGCTGAGAATGTTTCCATCTACTAACAGACGGTTATCATTATTAGCATTATCGTTAATGGCTTCACAAAGTGTGGACTACACATAATCGTGCACAACACACACACAACACACACAAACAGGCATTTCTGTGCCTTTTCAGATATTTCAGGGAAAATACAAATAATTTATGCATTTTGTTCATGTCTTATTTTTGTATATAGATATTTTTTAACCTTTATTTAACTAGGCAAGTCATTCTTATTTATTTCAAGTCGTTCTTATTTAAAATGACAGCCTACACCGGTCAAACCCGGACGACGCTGGGCCAATTGTGCTCCGACCTATGGGACTCCTAATCATGGCCGGGTGTGATACAGCCTGGATTTGAACCAGGGACTGTAGTGAAGCCTCTTGCACTGAGATGCAGTGCCTTAGACTGCTGCGCCACTTGGGAGCCCTTATATTCTCATAAGTTCAATACATTTAGTTGATTTCCTGCTAAATTCAATACATTTTTTAATATTGTTGAATTCCATTTTAATGTCTGGATTCTGTGATTCTGTATGTGTTTTTCGCAATGCACATTTTATAGGGCCCTATACAGAAAACTCTCACACACCCACATACAAACACACACACACAGGTGTGGTAGTTGTGACTGTGTGAACTGCACGGTGTTCTCTGTGCAGATAGACACAGCTCCTCTGGGACCAGTGAGCTGAGCATCTCTTAGCTGAGAGCCACAGATGAACACACACATCAATATATCGACCCAGTGTTGTGGTACCAAGCAGAGTATATGGAAATAGTCACCTTTTCCTTAATACACTCTGGGAGAAAGCATTGGTGTTTCTAAATGTTGTTACTCGCACAGCAGATATTACAACCCTAGTTATGCTATTATGCAGGCAGTGTCAATATGTGTCCCAAATGGCACCATATTCCCTATTTAGTGCACTACTTTTGACCAGGGCCCATAGGGTGCACTACAGTATGTACACTCGTTGAAAAAAAGTGCCATCTAGAACCTAAAATGGTTCTTCGGCTGTCCCCATAGGAGAACCCTTTGAGGTTCCACGTAGAGCTCTTTTGGTTCCAGCTAGAACTCTTTTGGGTTCCAAAAGTGTTATACCTGGAACCCCTATGGGGACCACCGAAGAACCCTTTTTTGTAAGAGGGTAGGATATTAGTGCCATTTAGAATGAAGAATTTTTCTAGCGACACTATCCCTCACACTCAACTTCTATGGCAGTGGTCACTAAACCTTTATGAGTCGAGATCACTTTCTGAGCCAAAATGCAGACCGGTTATAAAAAAAGATAAGCCTATGCTACATGAACCTATTAAAAGCAGTTCTGTAGCGATGAGGTTTGTGCAGTAGGCCATAGGCCCAATACATTATCACTGCACATAGGCTATTCTTGAATTGCCCTGCCAATGTTGTTCTCTTGTCAGACCATTTTTTAAATCATATGTGATCAAACTGGTAATATATCATTTGTTGTATTACATGTGAGGCATGAATTGAAAAAATGTGCGTTTTAGTTTGCTGGGAGGGAGAGAGAGGGACGTAGAGGGAGGGAGGGAGGGGTAGAGAGGGAGGGGTAGGGAGGGAGGGGTAGAGAGGGAGGGGTAGGGAGGGAGAGAGAGAGAGGGAGGGGAGGGGTAGAGAGGGACGGAGGGAGGGGTAGGGAGGGGGGTAGAGTGAGGAAGGGGTAGGGAGGGGTAGGGAGGGAGGTCGAGAGAGAGGGAGGGAGGGAGGGAGGGGTAGAGAGCGCTCCTCTCACCGTTCCTCAGCTCTTCCTCCCTCCGCTGATAGTCCCAAAAAGGAGACACCGTCTTCCAGCTGATGGTGAAACTCTGACTCATGTTGTTACTCGTATGACCAGACAACGTGAAATACTCCAAAGACACAAGCCGCTAATAACAACGCAAGTCTATGGATACAGCTTGAGTTGATAGGCAGAGGGTGTTTTATCTTTACCATGAACGCACTCATCTCTTTGCTGTATTAATTGACACTCTCTCTAGTCGTGGTTTTGAAATCTCACACAGTAGTCGACAATCAACTTCGCTGTGGGCTCGTGGAAGCTGTTGACACAGTGATCTGAGCTACCTGATTGGCCAGCGGTAGGCCTATAGGTGCACTTGATTTGCTCTCCAGGCCCACAGGGTAGGCAGAGTTGTACCTTCAGACACATGACACGGTTCATAATGGGAACACTTGGACTACTCGGCGCGTAGGGCAGCTGAATCAAGTGCACCTACCACAAACATTTTGGAATGCAAGACTTTATTGTCGGGCTTTTTACAGAGATGTTTGGCGATCGACTAGGAATGCCTTGGAGATCAACCAGTCGATCGCAGAAGAAAGGGTGGTGACCACTGTCCTATGGAGATAAATGTTTGCAGTCAGGTGCCCTCCTGAAAGCCATGGTACTGCTGTTTGTCTCAGCCTACAGAGGAATGATGGTAAAAGTCTGTAAAGTGGACGGTTCTATTCCATTTACCTGCTGTGGGAAAGGGAGTGTTCTAGTGTCTGGCTCTCTGTTTTATACCTGGAGAGAAGACTATTTATTAGTCGTAACAACAGTGTGTGTGTGTGTGTGTGTGCGTGCGTGCGTGCGTGCACGTTAGTGCTTGCGAGAGGAGAAAAGGTAAGAAAGATGGAGAGAAGAAAGAGAAGGAGAGAGACAAACAGTCACTAGTTAGTTATACATTGTCATAAAGATTTGGGTTGTGAAAAAAACCTGGGCCCTGCAGCTGTTTCTCTGTGTCTCTGATTTGACTGTTCCCCGGGACACCATCATCACTCTCACTTTGCTGGGGGAATCAATCCTCTACCAAACCCTCTTCATTTAATACCACATTCATCACCATTAATTACACACAGGCCGGAAATAAGATGTTTAATATTGGTTTAATATATTCATTTCAAATCTCGGATGTTATGAAACAGTTTAAGAGACCGTTAGATGAATGAAATAAAACAAAGATCCAAGACAGATGAAGTCTCATTCTGCTAGGGAGATAATCAGGTGTAATGCATTATTTTAACACTTACTTCACAGAGTTATTGGAATGGTAAACAGACACCAGTATGCATGCAGAGGAGAGGATTTGACTTCCCTACTGCTTCATAATGTGCCTTATCTGTTTGAGTGGATAGTAATATGCAAGGCAGCAGAAAGAGATCTGGGACCAGGCTAGCCTTGAGTTACTCCTCTGTAAGGTCCACAGGTGGCCAACCCGGTGCAGGGCAGGGTGTCGTCTCCTTCCGTGGGCTCTTATTGGCTGTGGCAGGCCAGCAGGGGAAGTGGCTATTGGCTAAGACAGCAGAAACAGAGTCGGAATCTGATGCTATCTCCATCGCTTCACACAGGCCTGAGGAGTAGAAATGTTCACCTCTCTTTTTCTGCATCCCTCTCCCTCTATCTCTCTCTTCCAGTTGTCTTCATCCACTTCCTTTCTGCTTCACCCACACGGTGCCGTGTCACTGTGATAGACTGTACTGGCTGCATCCAATTGGCACTTGTATCTCTTCTCTTAGAATGGAAGGCATAAATGTAGCGCCCGGTAATTAGTAAGAAGTGTGTTAGTATTTCATTAGAGAGGCATACAGAACTATGAATCCCGGATGTCTCTCTGTTGCCCTAACCGCAGGCTATGAACACGTTCTCTCTGCCGCCTGTTAGGATATGAACCTGAAAACACACACACACACACACACACTGTGGAACAGGAAGCTTGGAGCCTCAGGGTGTTTGGTCTAACTGGATAAATAATTTATCAGTGACCAGGCCTGGTCAGTAGACTGGACAGGACAGTAGCAGGATCAGGGTGGATGGATGGCATTAGAGATGAGCACACCAACTTCAACAAACAGTTGACAAGCAGTAGATAGATAGACCGGTGTAATTGTGTAAGTGCAGGTTGCCATTCTAAACTGCTGACACCTACAGGTCTTGTCAAAGCCATACAGTATGTTTGCATTGAGTGCTTCTGTGGTCTCTTGTCCTTTGATCATCATTATATTTAGTGGGAATGGAATGGATTGATCCACCTATTTACCTTTCATGATTTGGTTTAATGCTATATTTTGAATGGTGAACTGAAATGTGTTGCCCGTGGCTACACTGTCAGTGAATCTCTAATAGTTTAGTTTAGTTTCTTTATATCTGAACATATTCACGGTTTCAGAGGGAGACTGGCTTTTAAAATGTCAACAAACCCACATTTCAAATGATTTGATCTGATCATCTGACCAATATGTCCTTCTGTGATTAAAGTTTAGACGTTAGGATACTTATTTACAGTGTGTGACTGCCTGCGGAAATACTTGGCCAAGTTTCTAGCACAGCGTAAGACCAGTTATTTGCAAACAAAAACACTTTCGTAGTGCTTACGGTGTTGTTGAATCAAGTGCTACCGCTTTTGAGTTTGAGTTCATTTTTATTTTTACAGGGACAGTGCACATTAATCAACGTTTCAGTAAAAGTGGCGGTTTTAGCCAACCGGCTAATTTTCAGCCGCAGTCTCTGGGCAGGTTTTTAAAAACAATTACATTACAGACATTCAATGAGCAGTGAGCGCACGCAGAGCAACATAGGACAAGCAAAACATAGCATGTAGACAGAGCAATATTTCACAAAAAGCAACAAGACAAAACCCATAGAAGCAACAAAGTGTTTCCACACTTCACAGACAACAGACAACATGGAAAGCAGCAATACATAGCTAGGGATTATGTTAACTTTTTCTCTTAGTGGGGCAGTGCCGTTGGAGGTCTGTCTCCTGTGTGTCTAACCTTCGCTCTCCTCTGCTCTGCCTCTCTAGGATGGCTCAGTAGTAGTACCCAAGTCTCTCTCTCCTGTGTTTAACCTTCACTCTCCTCTGCTCTGCCTCTCTAGAATGACTCAGTAGCACCCAAGTCTCTCTCTCCTGTGTTTAACCTTCACTCTCCTCTCTCCCTTCCCTCTAGGATGGCTCAGTAGCACCCAAGTCTCTCTCTCCTGTGTTTAACCTTCAATCTCCTTACTTCCTCCCCTTGAGGATGGCTCAGTAAAAAAAAAGGGAACGAAATGCTATGTGGGCTAAAGCAAGAGGGACTGGTTTGGCAGATGATTGGATGGCTTTTAAACGTCTTCGAAATATGGGTGTGGCTATGTTCCGTAAATTGAAAGCAGACCTCTACCTGAAATCTACTTCACATCATTTAAATAATCCATCCAAATTTTGGCAAGTTGTGAATGGTTTGGAGTGCGAAAAAGATACACAGCTTCCCAAACAATTGTTGGTAGACACACAGATTGTAACTGAGAGAACCCCCATTCGGAAAGCCTTGAATCAGCATTTTTTTTTAGATGCAGGCAGTTTATTTGAAAAGGTCGAATTTATAATTGAGCCCCCTATGAATTTACCTGACACCCCTGTGCACTCCTTCACCAGGTTCTCCTTTTCGTCCTTCTCTGTTTCAGAAGTGTGTAAAGCCATGGACAAAAATCCCCTGGCCCTGATGAACTAGACCCCCGCTTCCTACACCTAGCTGCAGACATCATTACTCCCCCTTAACATGTATTTTTAACCTCACGCTTGATGTTAAGGAAATCTCCAAGTAATGGAAATCTGCTTTTGTACTGCCTCTCCTGAAAGATGGAGATCCTTCGCTACTTGACAACTGTCGACCCATATCAAAATTGTCTGTACTGTCAAAGGTACTGGAGTCTTTAGTTAGTAGGCAGCTAAAGACCTACTTCCAAGAAAACATATTCAATGGAATGCAATCAGGTTTTAGGTCTGGTCACAGCACTGTTTCAGCAACATTGAAGGTTTTAAATGACATCCACTGTGCTCTTGATAAGAAGTTACATTGTGTGTCTGTCTTTATTGATTTGTCGAAGGCTTTTGACACCGTGGACCATGCTGTATTAGTGCAAAGGTTAAAATGTTGTGGAATTACTGGTCATGCTTTAGATTGGTTTATACCTATCAAATCGTACACAATGTGTAATGGCGTTCAGGTGTTCCGCAAGGTTTTATTTTAGGCCCACTGTTGTTCATTTTGTATATCAACAACATTGGGGATCTTATTGAAACAGTGGATGTTCATTTTTATGCAGATGATACTGTTCTTTATTCAAGTGGTAGTAGTTTATCTTTAGCTTTTGAAAATGCCCAAAGAACATTTAACATCATACAAAATCTGTATGATTTAAAGCTGGTTCTAAATTCAGGTAAAACAAATGCCAGGCATGTTACTAATCATGTCATTGCTACATTGGCTGGACATACTATAGAGCAAGTTAAAGTGTACAAATATTTGGGTGTGTGGGTTGATGATAAGCTGAGCTTCACTGTGCATGTAGAGAACTTGATAAGGAAGCTCAAGCTGAAAATAGGTTTTTATTACCGGCATCAGGCTTGTTTTTCTTTTGAGGCTTTTAGATTTTAGTGATCTTATCTCACTACCCTGAGAGCACTTGATTCAGTGTGTCATGCAGCCCTCAGGTTCATTACAAATCAGAAACGTTTAACACATCACAGTATTTTCCACATTATGGTGGAAAATACTTATTTTCCACCATAATTTGCAAATAAATTCATTAAAAATCCTACAATGTGATTTTCTGGATTTTTTTTCTCATTTTGTCTGTCATAGTTGAAGTGTACCTATGATGAAAATTACAGGCCTCTCTCATATTTTTAAGTGGGAGAACTTGCACAATTGGTGGCTGACTAAAACCGTGTTTGCCCCACTGTACTTAGCACCGTGGTCCTGGAATTCTCTCCTGAACATTTTAAAATTTGATGATCTAGTTTCGTTGGTGGAGTTTAAACACTTGATCAATGAATATATCATAGAAGACTGTAATTGTTTTCAGGCCACCGTTTTTAGTCAAGACGTTTGTGTTTTTAATGTAAAATGTTTTTGTTGTACTGTATGTGTGTTTATAGTTTTGTTTAATGTTGTGTTAGTGTATGTAAGTTGTTTTGTCTGAAACATTGTTCCCCCTGATGCTATTGGACCAGTTCTCTCTTGGAAAAGAGATGTTATCTCAATGAGAAAAAATGTACCTTTATTTATACAGGTTAACATTAGAATTTTTTTGTACCCAAGTCTCTGTCTCCTGTGTCTAACCTTCGCTCTTCTCTCTCCCTCCCCTCTAGGATGGCGATCCAGGTGGCTAAGTTCGACTTTCACACGTTGCCCCAGCCGGACCAGGAAGCCGTGCGCTACACCAACCCCAAACTACTGGAGGAGGAGAGGCTTCACGCCCAGGCCTCCATGATCAGCAGCACCCTGGGCATCACCTGGAACATCATATCCTTTGATGTTGGATGTATACAGATCCCTATTAGAAGGCATCTGGATGCTACATCCGGAGGTCTTTTGGCTAGGATGTGTGCCAGTTCTACTGCACTGACAGATGGGAGAAAGTATGGTGAAATGTGCATGCAGCATTGGGCACTACATAGGGAATAGGGTGCCATTTGAGACACATCCTTTGTCAATATGCAGGCAGGGCACTCCATCAGAACCTCTTAGGTAATGAGGGGGCTATTACCAATACACAGACTCAGTGTTGTTTAGAATGGCCTATCAAGTTGTTACAGGGAGGAGGTGTACAATTAATAATTAATCGGAGTCCCTGTGCTGTTGAACTTGCCATCATATTTTCCATTTTAGTAATGCATAAACACTGCTGTGATTGTGTGCATTTGTTTGATCTGCAAGCAATTTGGCAGCTGTGTGTGTGTGTGTGTGGGGGGGGGGGGGGGTTATTCTATCCTTGTGGGACCGATAATTCCTAAAAGTCCCCACAAGGATAGTAAAACAAGGACAATTATCCTTTGTGGGAACATTTCTCACGTCCCAATGAGGACAAAAGCTATTTTGAAGGGTTTAGGGTTAGGAGTTAGGGTTATGGTTATGGTTAGATTTAGGGTTAGGGAAAATAGGATTTTGAATGGAAATACTTTTTAGGTCCCCACGAGGATAGAAAAACATAATGTGTGTGTGTGGATGGGTGCGTGCGTGCGTACAGGAGCGACTGCAGTAGATGATGTCACTAATGTTGTTTCTCAGAGGGTACTGTTAAAGCAGAGCGCGGTGCATGTCAGAGCTCTATTCAGAACTTGGCTGTGTGATTATGTTATTGAGGCTGGAGAATGAAAGGCACTATATTTCCAACCAAGCACTTGTTCAAACAACGTATCATTTTTTTTTGTTATCTGAAATTGTTATATCAGAAAAACATTGAAACATTGCAGAAATAAATAGCTTTTAAGTATAGAAAACAAGGACTGTGAACAGAAGGGTTACAATCACGTAATATGATCTGGGTCACCCTTGGCTTGGCATTTATTCATAATAACATGCATTGTTAATATCCTACTTCTTATTTAAGAGAACTGTGCCGAAACACCTTATCTCGCTGCTTAGCAGACCATGCAACTTGGCCTAGCATTAATAGAGTATCTCTCATTCATTATGGAATTGTACTGTTTCAGTTCTACCGATAACGACAGTCTCCTAAATATAGTGTGGCTGAAGAGAAACAAACCAGCCAGAGGAAGAGGAGTAGGAACAGAAGGCCTGTTACTGTCATGACGTCCCCTCGGGAAAGAATGAGTGTATCTTCAAGTTCTGGCCTTTGGAGTAGTCTACCTTCATCTCAGACCCCCACCCCGATACACAACTTAGCCCCGTTAACAACCCCAACTCCCCAACCATTCCTGTCCCTGTCCCTGTCCCTGTATCCATCCACACGGCAAGGACACAAGCACGCCAGGCCTGGAGACAGTTTGGGGGATGGTTAGATGTCATAATGGAGTTGTAGTTTCCTCCAACCTGGTTCAATTTCACAGTGTTTGTGTGCCACATCTGCAGCTTTCAACACCATGCCTTGTAGGAGGCAGCTACATATCACCTCTCCTCACTACATATTTTAATTCTGAGGGGAGTGTGTCCATTCTAGTCATTCTAACTCTATGTGGTATTACTTTGTCTGTCTAGTCATTCTAACTCTATTAGGGCTGTCCACGACAACAACAAAAATATATTAGCCAACCGAAAGTCGTCTGTTCTTTCGAGCAATTGATTGAAGTTTTAAAACGTATATTTTTCAATAGACACACCCTATGTGTTTTAATAAAATCAACTATATATGCATTGGGCTTGTCTGATGCTTTAAGCTCACTGTTTGATGAAATAAGACACATGACTCAAAAGGGAGCCAAAGATCAAGATATAACCAAGAGAAGAAAAAATGTAACTTGTCCTGACCATCCTCCTCCCGCTCCTACTGGCTTTCGCCTTTGCTCTCCTGAAGTTGGCGGTAATAAGCTACACGAGGAGTCGGCAAACTTTGTCATGTGGAATGCCAATCTTACCATTTCTACCGATCTGTGTGACAGTTATGGTTTTAATATGTACATTTTTGTATCTCAAAATCATTGTCATATTTTTTTAAATATCCAATTGGAAGTCTTGTCTCATCGCTGCAACTCTAGTACAGACTCGGGAGAGGCAAAGGTTGAGAGCCATGCATCCTCAGAAACACGACCCTGCCAAGCCGTACTGCTCGCTTAACCCAGAAGCCAGCCGCAAAGACGGCCTACCCCGACCAAAACCCGGACGACGCTGGGCCAATTGTGCACCGCCCTATGGGACTCCCAATCATGGCTTGATGTGATACAGCCTGGATTCGAACCAGGGACTGTAGTGACGCCTCTTGCACTGAGACGCAGTGGCTTAGACTGCTGCTCCACTCGGTAGGCCTCGGTTAATCAAAATTATATCCAAATCTAAATGAAAATGATACAAACCTAAAAAGTAACTTATTTTGCCATTGCCTACTATGTAAATATAGTCTATAAAGCTAACAAATAGAAACATTGCAGCCTGAAGGTGGAAAATATCCTGATAAGAAATGTCCTATAAATCTAATTGGCTATGCATGGCGTGTCTGCAACGATCTTGAAACATTGTATGAACTATTAACTTGGGTCCAGCCTGAAGCAACATTGTATAAAATATTCCCTGCGCCAGTGAGCTACCGACACAGCTGTAGGCTATTTGCGCAAGGGATAAGAAGTAGTCAGGTAGGCCTATTTTATGACAGAGCATGACATTTTTCCCTTTCAAGCTGAGTGGTTATTTTCAAATACATTGAGGAATTATTGTCATTCTCAATGGATGTAAAAACCGACTTTGTTAGGTTGCTGTTTGAGGTGGAGAAAACATGACTTTGAGAAGCTCCGCAGCTCAATAGTGCTTGTGTATTAAGCCAATCAGAAATACTATCAGATCCCCAAATGTGCACATTTATATGCCTACATTTGTGAGCATGCCAGGTAGCCTATAGGTCTACTTCTATGTGTAATCAGGCCAGGTAGCCTATAGGCCTACTCCTATATGTAATCAGGCCAGGTAGCCTATAGGCCTACTTCTATGTGTAATCAGGTGCGTGTCCTTACTCATTGACAGGAGCGCTCCAAACAAAAGACAATTACTAAATTGTCAAAACTCGTAAATGGAATGAAATAAACGTGTTTCTCACAAGTGTAGCATAGGTTGTGCACTCTGCAAACAACGTCTCCACTCAGACAAGGAGAACGGCAAAAGACTGGAAAAAATAGTAGATTGGAAATTATAGGAATTAACTGTAAATGTATCACTGAGATGGGCACGAATAAGACAATGTCTCATTCTAGTCATTTTAACTCTATGTGGTGTTACTTCGTCCATTCTAGTCATTCTAACTCTGTGGTGTTACTTTGTCTGTCTAGTCAATTTAACTCTATGTGGTGTTACTTTGTCCATTCTAGTCATTCTAACTATGTGGTGTTACTTTGTCCGTTCTAGTCATTCTAACTCTATGTGGTGTTACTTTGTCCATTCTAGTCATGTTAACACTATGTGTTGTTACTTTGTCCATTCTAATCATGTTAACACTATGTGTTGTTACTTTGTCCATTCTAATCATGTTAACACTATGTGGTGTTACTTTGTCCATTCTAGTCATTCTAACTATGTGGTGTTACTTTGTCCATTCTAGTCATTCTAACTCTGTGGTGTTTCTTTGTCCATTATAGTCATTCTAACTATGTGTTGTTACTTTGTCCATTCTATTCATTCTAACTCTATGTGGTGTTACTTTGGCCATTCTAGTCATTCTAACTCTATGTGGTGTTACTTTGGCCATTCTAGTCATTCTAACTATGTGGTGTTACTTTGTCCATTCTAGTCATTCTAACTCTATGTGGTGTTACTTTGGCCATTCTAATCATGTTAACACTATGTGTTGTTACTTTGTCCATTCTAATCATGTTAACACTATGTGGTGTTACTTTGTCCATTCTAGTCATTCTAACTATGTGGTGTTACTTTGTCCATTCTAGTCATTCTAACTCTGTGGTGTTTCTTTGTCCATTATAGTCATTCTAACTATGTGTTGTTACTTTGTCCATTCTATTCATTCTAACTCTATGTGGTGTTACTTTGGCCATTCTAGTCATTCTAACTATGTGGTGTTACTTTGTCCATTCTAGTCATTCTAACTCTATGTGGTGTTACTTTGGCCATTCTAGTCATTCTAACTATGTGGTGTTACTTTGTCCATTCTAGTCATTCTAACTCTATGTGGTGTTACTTTGGCCATTCTAGTCATGTTAACACTATGTGGTGTTACTTTGTCCATTCTAGTCATTCTAACTATGTGGTGTTACTTTGTCCATTCTAGTGATTCTAACTATGTGGTGTTACTTTGTCCATTCTAGTCATTCTAACTATGTGGTGTTACTTTGTCCATTCTAGTCATTCTAACTATGTGGTGTTACTTTGTCCATTCTAGTCATTCTAACTATGTGGTGTTACTTTGTCCATTCTATTCATTCTAACTCTATGTGGTGTTACTTTGTCCATTCCAGTCATGTTAACACTATGTGGTGTTACTTTGTCCATTCTATTCATTCTAACTCTATGTGGTGTTACTTTGTCCATTCTAATCATGTTAACACTATATGGTGTTACTTTGTCCATTCTAGTCATTCTAACTATGTGGTGTTACTTTGTCCATTCTAGTCATGTTAACACTATGTGGTGTTACTTTGTCCATTCTATTCATTCTAACTCTATGTGGTGTTACTTTGTCCATTCTAATCATGTTAACACTATGTGGTGTTACTTTGTCCATTCTAGTCATTCTAACTATGTGGTGTTACTTTGTCCATTCTAGTCATTCTAATTATGTGGTGTTACTTTGTCCATTCTAGTCATGTTGACACTATGTGGTGTTACTTTGTCCATTCTATTCATTCTAACTCTATGTGGTGTTACTTTGTCCATTCTAGTCATGTTAACACTATGTGGTGTTACTTTGTCCATTCTAGTCATTCTAACTATGTGGTGTTACTTTGTCCATTCTAGTCATGTTGACACTATGTGGTGTTACTTTGTCCATTCTATTCATTCTTACTCTATGTGGTGTTACTTTGTCCATTCTAGTCATTCTAGCTATGTGGTGTTACTTTGTCCATTCTAATCATGTTAACACTATGTGGTGTTACTTTGTCCATTCTAGTCATTCTAACTATGTGGTGTTACTTTGTCCATTCTAGTCATTCTAACTATGTGGTTTTACAGCAGCACAGTATTATTCCAGTCATTATTCACACTGTCAGCTGTGTGGTGGACCAGAGGAGCAGGTTATCTTTATCATAACATATAATCAACGTAATGTCTTCATGACAGCTCTGTTTATCTGAGTACTCAGCATTAGCGGCATTAGCTCCTTAGCCAGCCCTACGATGTCACCAAGGAAAGGTTCAACGGTTATAACCTCAATTATAATCTTGTTGTTCTTCTCTGATAAATGCGTGTCACTGAGTGTTCAGGAACAGAAGGACTCGACAGGCAGAGCTAAATGTGGGTTCTTAGCCAACCAATCAGATTGGAGTGACAGGTTGACTTGCAGTGTTGCAGTTTTGCTCCCAGAAACCATGCTAGGCTAGAAGACATGGAAGTGTGGGCGGTTTTGAGAAATGACTTGGCTGAGGAGCGGACTGCTCTGTAGGCTTTAAACACAATCTGTTTTCTCTCTGAGATGTTAGAAGTTTTTAGATAATCCCAGTTCTTATTATGAGACCAATTACACAATAAGGACAATTATTCCCTCCACTAATGGTTGAGAAGATGCATCTTTATGACTCTTTGGGTTGTTAAGACAGTTTTACTTTTCAGGGTTCTCATTGCATCACCCTGAATGAGACTTGTGAATGGATATTACGTTTCTTAATCACAACATTCCGATATGACACTGGGGAATAAGGTTAGAGGAAAATAGGAAAAAGACAGTCTCAATGACCTTTGACCTAAAGACTGTTATAGTAGCACTTCCTGTATTTCTACTGTATGTAGCCTGGTCTGGTATTGTCTAACACCAAGCCTAGGGCAGTCTACACAGAGAGCTTCTTTTCCACATATAGAACAGAACATGAACTGTACAGTAATGGCCAGCCAGCCAACCGTGAATCTCTGTCCTCCTCGAGCCCTCAGCTCTCCTAACAGAGTCACTAGGCAACCAGGGAGCCACAGGCTTATCTATCAACCACTGGGCTGCAGCCAATTTAAAGCTACACTGGAGAATCATACTTCATAAATCCTCTCTTTTTATCTCTTTTTTCTCTCTCTCCATCGCTCTCTCTCTCACTCTCTCTTCACATATTTCTCAGGTGTATATTTGCCACTTTGTTAGTTTGTTATCAAATCACATTTTATCTGTCACGTGCTTCATAAACAACAGGTGTATCAGTGAAATGCTTACTTATGGGCCCTTCCTGACAATGCGGAGAGAAAAATAATAATTGAAGGAATAAATAAATACACAATGTATATAGACTTTCTTTTTTTTCTATTGTGTTATTGACTGGACGCTTGTTTATTCAATGTGTAACTCTGTGTTGTTGTTTGTGTCGCACTGCTTTGCTTTATCTTGGCCAGGTCGCAGTTGTAAATGAGACCTTGTTCTCAATTAGTCTACCTGGTTAAATAAAGGGGATTATTTTTTATTTATTTTAATGAGTAACGATAACTTGGCTATAGTTTCAAGTTGTACCAGTACCGATGTGAAAGGGTACGAGGTAATTGAGGTATCTACAGTTGAAGTCAGAAGTTTACATACACTGAGGTTGGAGTCATTAGAACTCATTTTTCAACCACCCCACAAATTTCTTGTTAACAAACTATAGTTTTGGCAAGTCAGTTAGGACATCTACTTTGTGCATGACACAAGTCATTTTTCCAACAATTGTTTACAGACAGATTCTTTCACTTGTAGTTCACTGTATCACAATTCCAGTGGGTCAGAAGTTTACATACACTAAGTTTACTGTGCCTTTAAACAGCTTGGAAAATTCCAGAAAATTATGTCATGGCTTTAGAAGCTTCTGACAGGCTAATTAACATAATTTGAGTCAATTGGAGGTGTACCTGTGGATGTATTTCAAGGCCTACCTTCAAACTCAGTGCCTCTTTGCTTGACATCATGGGAAAATCAAAAGAAATCAGCCAAGAATAAAGAATAACAATTGGACACCTCCACAAGTCTGATTCATCCTTGGGAGCAATTTCCAAACGCCTGAAGGTACCACGTTCATCTGTACAAACAATAGTACGCAATTATGAACACCATGTGACCACGCAGCCGTCATTTCGCTCAGGAAGGAGACGCGTTCTGTCTCCTAGAGATGAACGTACTTTGGTGCGAAAAGAGCGAATCAATCCCAGAACAACAGCAAAGGACCTTGTGAAGATGCTGGAGGAAACAGGTACAAACGTATCTATATCCACAGTAAAACGAGTCCTATATCAATATAACCTGAAAGGCCGCTCAGCAAGGAAGAAGCCACTGCTCCAAAACTGCCATAAAGAAGCCAGACTATGGTTGCAACTGCACATGGGGACAAAGATAGTACCTTTTGGAGAAATGTCCTCTGGTCTGATTAAAGACAAATAGAACTGTTTGGCCATAATGACCATCGTTATGTTTGGAGGAAAGGGTGGGAGGCTTGGAAGCCGAATAACACCATCCCAACCATGAAGCACGGGGGTGGCAGTATCATGTTGTGGGGGTGCTTTGCTGCAGGAGGGACTGGTGCACTTCACAAAATAGATGGCATCATGAGGGAGGAAAATTATGTGGATGTATTATAGCAACATCTCAAAACATCAGTCAGGAAGTTAAAGCTTGGTCGCAAATGGGTCTTCCAAATGGACAATAACATCAAGCATACTTCCAAAGTTGTGGCAAAATGGCTTAAGGACGACAAAGGCAAAATATTGGAGTGGCCATCACAAAGCCCTGACCTCAATCCCATAGAAAATGTGTGGGCAGAACTGAAAAAGCGTGTGCGAGCAAGGAGGCCTACAAACCTGACTCAGTTACACCAGCTCTGTCAGGAGGAATGAGCCAAAATTCACCCAACTTATTGTGGGAAGCTTGTGGAAGGCTTCCCGAAACGTTTGACCCAAGTTAAAGAATTTAAAGGCAATGCTACCAAATACTAATTGAGTGTATGTAAACTTCTGACCCACTGGGAATGTGCTGAAAGAAAGAAAAGCTTAAATAAATCATTCTCTACTTAAAATGAAGTGGTGATCCTAACTGACCTAAGACAGGGATTTTTTACTAGGATTAAATGTCAGGAACTACGGCTACGGTGTATGTAAACATCCGACTTCAGCTGTACATATAGGTAGGGATAAAGTGACAATGCAACAGGATAGATAATAAACAGTAACAGCAGTGGATGTGATGAGTCAAAAGAGTTAGTGCAAAAAGGGTCCGTGTAGATATTCCAAGTAGCTATTGGTTACCTATTTAACTACCTATTTAGCAGTCTTATGGCTTGGGGCAGAAGCTGTTCAGGCTCCTGTTGTTTCCAGACTTGGTGCATTGGTACTTCTTGCGCTGAGTGTGGCTGCAGTCTAGTTTTGTCACTAAAGAAACTTGCCCTTGTCTCATATCCAGTTAAAGGGAGGGAAAATGCCGCTGTACTATTTTACCTTAAGGTTCACAAGTATTAATGTTAAAACTTTCTCTCTATTAATTGCAAATGTCATCAGAGAAACTGAGGCCCCAGCCCCCTCCAGACCAGTGTGTAGTCCTTAACCCTAGCTCACCCGTCTGTGTGTCGCCAGGGAGAGGCCAGTGTGGAGGGAGTTCTCAACCAGTTGGTCCTTGAGCACCTGCAGCTGGCACCTCTACAGTGGGGTGAGTACACATACACACACATATACACACACACACACTGTGCGATGTAGGAGATGCTTGGCATTACCATTGATGTAAAACCACTGAAATGTATGGGTATTCTTGTCCCTACTCAAATGATCCGTCCAAAGACATTATGATCATGGATCGTGATGAGGCATGAACTGTTTGGATTAGAAGTGTCAATCACCATCGTTCCTATGGAGGTGCCGAACCCGACGAACCCAAACCACTAGACCTGGCAATTAACACACCAGCCCACACAATCCCACCACATCTGTCTCAAGTCATGTTTTCTATTTGCATTTATAATAGACAGCGGGGCTATTTTAGGGAGCTGTCAGAAGGCAGTACTGGAGTGGCTGGGGGACGTGTGAAGCACCCTGGGACACCACAGAGAGACTTGGAGGAGCTTCCCTCCCTTTCTGGGGCTCACCATCTGTGAACCACCTCTCAAATATCAGCTTTCATTTATTTATTAAGTGTGTGCGGGCGTGTATTTATGTTCACCGAACAGTGCTGCCTTTTCTTGGAGGTTAGTGAGTGTGTTCATTAGTCAGTTTAGTGTCTCCTGGTTTAGCAGAAAGAGAGACATCTGTTACGGTGACACAACTGATATCTAGTAGATGAGGACATTGTATCTTCAGCCTTTCTGTTCTCACTTCTGTCTGAGTCATCAAAGGACCCAGATCTGACACTTAGAGGTTCTACTTATTTTATTTCTAGTCTATTACTTTCAGAGGAACATTTTAGGTCATTTAGAGGAGCACATCATCACATCGCAGTCTTCAGGAGGGGGGGGGGGGGGGGGTGTGTGTGTGTGTGTGTGCGCATGCATCCGTGTGCACACTGTCCTCTACGATAAGAATGCAGTTCATTTGTCCCAGCCTGTTAGAATGGTGTTATCAGAGTAGCTATCATGGTCTCAATGATGGACCTTCTCTTAAGCATTCTCCCTCGGGATCAAATAATCCGAACACAGAGTGGGTGGATTCATTTAATATGGTTACAGCTAAAGTTAGCCTCTTACAGTAGACACATGATTGGCTAACTGTTAGCCTAGGGTTATGTATACTGTATTTTCATACTGCAATCCGTTTAGACGTGAAGCATTTGGTACATAATGGATTCTCTTTTATGTGTTTTGAGTGTGGTGTATAGAATTGTCTTACCAGGTTGTGGCCATGTTAGAAGAGATAAGAAATTGACGGTTATTTACTCTAATTCCATTGAATCAGGAATATCTTGTTTGCTTTCCATTGTTGCTTAGTTTAGGTGAGGTCTAATTGGGTTAGTGAGAGACTATTTGTCCTGATGTCTCGACAGGGTTCCTAATGATAGATAATGACAGAAGTCACTTTGCCCCAAGATATCATTGCTGAGCAGCTATGTGTCAACAAAATCAATAACTCATCCTCACAATTTGTTCATTCTTGTACCATTCGATTTTTTTTCTATTTAACCCTGATATTTAACCCTTTATTTTAACCCTTGACCCTTATAAGTTACAGCAATGACCTTGGGAATAGTTACAGGGGAGAAGGGGTGAATGAGCCGATTGGAAGCTGGGGGTGATTAGGTGTAGAGGTCGACCGATTATGATTTTTCGACGCCGATACCGATTTATTGGAAGACCCAAAAAAGCCGATACCAATTAATCGGCCGATTTAATAAAAAAAAAAAAAATTGTAATAATGACGTTTACAAGAATACGGAACAAATACTTATTTTAACTTAATATAATACATCAATAAAATCAATTTAGCCTCAAATACATAATGAAACATGTTCAATTTGGTTTAAATAATGCAAAATCAAAGTGTTGGAGAAGAAAGTAAAAGTGCAATATGTGCCATGTAAGAAAGCTAACGTTTAAGTTCCTTGCTCAGAACATGAGAACATATGAAAGCTGGTGGTTCCTTTTAACATGAGTCTTCAATATTCCCAGGTAAGAAGTTTTAGGTTGTAGTTATTATAGGAATTATAGGACTATTTCTCTCTATCATTTGTATTTCATTAACCTTTGACTATTGGATGTTCTTATAGGTACTTTAGTATTGCCAGTGTAACAGTATAGCTTCCGTCCCTCTCCTCGCTCCTGCCTGGGTTCGAACCAGGAACACATCGACAACAGCCACCCTCGAAGCAGCGTTACCCATCACTCCACAAAAGCCGCGGCCCTTGCAGAGCAAGGGGAACAACTACTCCAAGTCTCAGAGCGAGTGACGTTTGAAACGCTATTAGCGCGCACCCCGCTAACTAGCTAGCCATTTCATATCGGTTACACCAGCCTAATCTTGGGAGTTGATAGGCTTGAAGTCATAAACAGCTCAATGCTTGAAGCACAGCAAAGAGCTGCTGGCAAAACGCACGAAAGTGCTGTTTGAATGAATGCTTACGAGCCTGCTGGTGCCTACCACCGCTCAGACTGCTCTATCAAATCATAGACTTAGGTATAACATAATAGCACACAGAAATACGAGCCTTAGGTCATTAATATGGTCGAATCCGGAAACTATCATCTCGAAAACAAGACGTTTATTCTTTCAGTGAAATACGGAACCGTTCCGTATTTTACCTAACGGGTGGCATCCGTAAGTCTAAATATTCCTGTTACATTTCACAACCTGCAATGTTATGTCATAGTTACGTAAAATTCTGACATATTAGGCAGCCCAAACTGTTGCATATACACTTACTCTGTGTGCAATGAACGCAAGAGAAGTGACACAATTTCACCTGGTTAATATTGCCTGCTAACCTTGATTTATTTTAGCTAAATATGCAGGTTTAAAAATATATACTTCTGTGTACTGATTTTAAGAAAGGCATTGATGTTTATGGTTAGGTGCACGTTGGAGCAACCACAGTCATTTTTCGCGAATACGCACCGCATCGATTATATGCAACGCAGGACACGCTAGATAAACTAGTAATATCATCAACCATGTGTAGTTAACTAGTGATTATGATTGATTGTTTTTTATAAGATAAGTTTAATGCTTGCTAGCAACTTACCTTGGCTTACTGCATTCGCGTAACAGGCAGTCTCCTTGTGGAGTGCAATGAGAGGCAGGTGGTTAGAGCGTTGGACTAGTTAACTGAAAGGTTGCAAGACTGAATCCCCGAGCTGACAAGGTAAAAATCTGTCGTTCTGCCCCTGAACAAGGCAGTTAACCCACCGTTCCTAGGCCGTCATTGAAAATAAGAATGTGTCCTTAACTGACTTGCCTAGTTAAATAAAGATTAAATAAAGGTGTAAAAAAAATCGGTGTCCAAAAATACAGAATTCCGATTGTTATGAAAACTTGAAATCGGCCCTAATTAATCGGCCATTCCGATTAATCGGTCAACCTCTAATTCGGTGGCCATAATTGTATGAGGGCCAAATTGGGAATTTAGCGAGGACACCAGGGTTAACACCCCTACTCTTACGATAAATGCCATGGGATCTTTAGTGACAGGGAAATGTCCCCAATCACTGCACTGGGGCATTGGGATCTTTTTTTTTAGACCAGAGGAAATAGTGCCTCCTACTGGCCCCCCAACACCACTTCCAGCAGCATCTGGTCTCCCATCCAGGGAACAACCTTGCTTAGCTTCAGTGGCAAGCCAGCAGTGGGATGCAGTGTGGTATGCTGCTGGCAGAACACAATGACAGTATCTCTGAATTGGGTTTAAAGTGTAGCCCTTTCTATCCACTGTCTTGGACATTGTCAGGGAATCAGACTTCCAATAGCTTACTGGCTACAGTAAACGGAAAGTATTCAGACCCCTTGACTTTTTCCACATTTTGTTACGTTACAGCCTTATTCTAAAACGTATTACATTTTTAAAAAATGGCCTCATTAATCTACCCCATAATGACAAAGCAAAAACCGTTTTTTAATTTATAAAATATAAAAAACAGAAGTACCTTATTTACATACTGTAAGTATTCAGACCCTTTGCTATGAGTCGAAATTGAGCTCAGGTGCATCCTGTTTCCATTGATCATCCTTGAGATGTTTCTACAACTTGATTGGACATGATTTGGAAAGGCACACACCTGTCAATATCACACCTGTCAATAAGGTCCCACAGTTGACAATGCATGTCAGAGCAAAAACCAAAGACATGAGGTCGAAGTAATTGTCTGTAAAAATCTGAGACAGGATTGTGTCGAGGCACAGATCTGGGGGAGGGTACCAAAAAAATTCTACAGCATTGAAATTCCCGAAGAATACAGTGGCCTCTATCATTCTTAAATGGAAGAAATTTGGAACCACCAAAACTCTTCCTAAAGCTTTCCGCCCGGCCAAACTGAGCAATCGGGGGAGAAGGGCCCTGGCCAGGGAGGTAACCAAGAACCTGATGGTCACTCTTACAGAGCTCTAGATTTCTTCTGTGGAGATGGGAGAACTTTCCAGAAGGACAACCATCTCTGCAGCACTCCACCAATCAGGCCTTTATGGTAGAATGGCCAGACGGAACCCACTTCTCAGTAAAAGTCAAATGACAGCCTGCTTGGAGTTTGCCAAAAGGCACCTAAAGTACTCTGACCATAAGGAACAAGATTATCTGGTCTGATGAAACCAAGATTGAACTCTTTGGCCTGAATGCCAAGCGTCACGTCTGGAAGAACCCTGGCACCATCTCTACAATGCAGCATGGTGGTGGCAGCATCATGCTGTGGGGATGTTTTTCAGCGGCAGGGACTGGGAGGCTAGTTAGGATCGAGGGAAAAATGAACGGAGCAAAGTACAGAGAGATCCTTGATGAAAACCTGCTCCTGAGCACTCAGGACCTCAGACTGGTGAAGGTTCACCTTCCAACAGGACAACAACCCTAATCACACAGCCAAGACAATGCAGGAATGGCTTTGGGACATGTCTCTGAATGTCCCTGAATGGTCCAGCCAGAGCCTGAACTTGAACCCAATCGAACATCTCTGGAGAGACCTGAAAGTAGCTGTGTAGCGACACTCCCCATCCAACCTGACAGAGCTTTAGGGGATCTACAGTGACTTCTTCACATTACCATATTGTAGAAACCCATGAATATTTAATTGTGGACTTTTCCAACAATGGAAAAACGGGGAAAGTGGCAGAAACAGAAAGGGTTTTGAAGCCTTCCTGTTTGCTTAGGGCCTTATTATTGAATGGGGAGTGAGGGAGTCAGCCATAGAGCTAGGGACCATTAGGAAATGATTACCCCCTTTAGGCAGCAGCAGAGCAACAACAACCTAGCTACTACAGAACAGAGTACACACACATACACACACACTGATATGATAATCTATATCAGTCACTTTCTCTAATGCCTTGGCGGGGAAGAAGATATTCGATTCACCAGCCAATTACAGAGTAGTAATGTAAGGTGTATTTACATGTCTGGTACCTCCCTTTATTAGTGTTGTTTCAGTGTGGGGTATAGATGGGGACTAAGTAGCCATGTAAACAGGCTGCACTGCATTACCTCTACCTTATGTTCATCGTGATTCATTCTGGTCTAGTGAGCCTCAACGAACATAATCATTTGGTAAGTTCTATGAGTGACCTTTTTCAGTAGTCTTTCTCTTTATTTTGTAAGCATTCCTATTTTTACACTGTTTTGTGCTTCAACATTTTCTCTACAAACCAATTACTAGTTTATGTGCCATGTAGTTCTTTATACACGCTGAGTATACAAAACATTCGGACCTACTCTTTCCATGACATAGACTGACCAGGTGAATCCAGGTGAAAGCTATGATCTCCTTTGATGTCGCTTGTTAAATCCACAAGACAAAACATTTCAGCGCCTTTGAACGGGGTATGATAGTAGGTGCGGGGGTTTTCACATTCAACAGTTTCCCATGTGTATCAAGACTGGTCCACCAACCAAAGGACATCCGGCCAATTTAACAAATCTGTGGGGGTGAGGGGGGGAGGGACAACTCAAAATTAGGAAGGTGTTCCTAATGTTTGGTATACTCAGTGTATATAATAATAATTAATTAACATAATTATCTGCACCTATGATAAAGATTGACAGCAAAAAATACTATAAAATAAATAATACAAATACTGAGCTATATTGTATGCAAAAAAGTAATGAAAAAATGTGATTATTTTATACTAATGCAATTGCTCAGAGAAACAAATTGTGTGTAATAAATAAAAAAAATCTAAAAAGTTAGGGTTATTGGCTCCCCTGTTTGTAATACTCCAGCACCCTCCCCTTGTGAGGACAACAACACTGAGCCTTGTTCTAAATGTTTTATGAGGTTGGAGAATACATTGTGATTGGTCTTAGACAATTCCTCAATACAGAAGCTTTTCAGATCGTTTTAGCCAAAAACCTTTTGTGTTCTTCAAACTCATAAAACAAGAAGGCTGTGTCGTTATCCTCGGAGGGTGAGGGCGCTAAACTATTACAAACAGGGGAGCCAATCATTTTGACCCCTGTCTTTTATCAAATGTATTTTTTATTACTTGTTAAAGGGGAAATCTGAAGCTGATACATTCATTTTTAGACGTAATGAATTAGATATATACCCATTTGATTCTTGAAGAAAATAACTTCTAAATGCTTCATGAGCTTGGTTCAACTGTTGTAACCCAACAGAACCGAAAATATCAGCTTGTTTTTTTCTCCAATGTTTGTAAACAATTTAAATGAAGTAAATTTAGTAAACAGCCTCAAAGCATGGTTAAAACTATAAAAGTGGTATCATGGATGGTTAGTCCTTGCATCCATAGCTCTGTCTATGAATTTGAGCGTTGTTACGTTTCTCCAGGCTCATCCCTCAGCTGGCAGGGAGTACACTGTGGTTGTTTCAGCTGCTGAATGCCACTTTAAACAACATCTCTTTCTCTTTTCTCTGAACAAATGTATTAATATACAATACAATTTGAGCATACAGTATAGCTCAATATTTGTATTATTATTTTATACAGTTTTTGATGCTCATCTTTACCAAGGGTGCCAATAATTACTGACCCCACAGTACACTGGTGTCATGCGGGCCACGCGCCCTGCTCTCTACATAGCCTGCTATTGGGCCTCTCCATGGGCAGAAAGCATCAATACTATTGGCTGACTGAGCAGGTATAATGGCTGACTCCTCTCACAGCGATTTGTTGATTCGAGACCATTTTTCATCAAGAATTGTGTGGACACGTGTCTCAATCGATTTCTGTCTGTCTGACAGCTGCTCTGGATAATAAATATGCCTACAACTTCAGCGATGATGTCAACATTGGACACACACCTGTCTTCAGCAGCTGAAAAGCTGGTACTTTATTTGATAGTGTTACACACACACACACACACACACACCCTCCCTGCTTAAATGTCATCCGAGGTACGTTGGTGTGCTTGGTGTATCTTCCCCTATTGTTTTTCAAAAGGTTACTGGCTGGTCGGCCTGATTATCTGTGACAAACGATCCTGACACTCCAGAAAACCTGGAGGGGTCTTCTCCTCCAAAACATGAGTCACAGAAAGAGGGATGAAGGGATAGAGATGAATGGGTAGAAAGAGACGGACAAATATCAATAAATGAGAGCAATATAATATCCTGGTGAATTGAAGGGGTGAGAAGGAACTATTAACTGCATTTAACCATAAACTATTGTTTTAACCTGCCACATTGCCATGGGATGTACATCTCCAAATATGTTTGTCTGTTTGTTACTCTGTTTACAGCTAGCTGTCAGAGACCATGTTGCTTTAGGGTTCAGTCAGTGGGCTGTGTGTTCCCTGTAGTATCAGTCACATTCCATGGGGAGCGTAGAGAGAAATGGATGCACCTTTAGAGAGCCTGGCTTTCTCGATTCTTGACCACATATGGCGCCCTGGTCTCTGCCACCTTCTGTATGCTCTACTATCTGTCTCCGTACCCCCCTGTTTCAGTCTGTTTCAAAACGTTTCCTCCCTACTGAACAGGGCCCGTACAGGGCGGTTGGCAGAAGCAGCAGAAGGGTTTGTGTGTTCTGCAGCCCGTTGTAGTGCTATGCTCATAGCATTTAAATCTTTCTGAACAAGGCCTAGGGAACCAGGTGGCAGCAGCAGCAGTAGCAGGGTTTACGTGCAGCCGGCCTGGAGTAGCGTTATGGAAATAGCCTCATTGATTACTTCTCCTCTGCTAACAATTGAATTAAAGCCAAAGTGGCACACCTTCTCTTGGCTGTCTCCACGTCAGCTTAATAGACTGGAGTTAAATAAACAGACATCTGTATGCCGAGTTAGCACAGGCAACTCTGGCTCTCTGGGGCTCTGACTGACCCTACGTCCCACATGGTACCCCATTCCCTTTTTAGTGCATTACCTTTGACCAGAGCCCTGTATACAGTGTCTCCCATGTATTGAGACATGGCTCTGCAGTAGCTAAGCAGTGGGAGAGAGGAGAGACCTAGATATGGCGAGAGAGAAACACAAGGAGAGGGAGAGGACTTTGCCCTTCCAGGCTGCTACCGGGAACCCGTCTTAACAGAATTTAAATTCATCCATGAATGGCAAGACAAATGTTTGGGTTGATAAAGAGGTCAACAGGGAGAGGGAGAGGAAGGGAGAGAGAGAGAGTAAGGTGGGGCAGCTGTAAAAGGCAGGACATCATTTAATAAGACAGCTCTTTTTGAATGGGCTCTGTGTGTGTGCGTATGCGTGTGTCTACTCAGACAGATGGTCGTTTGGAGTGGTTACAGGCGGCTGGGTGATCAGTACACACTGGGGACATCTTGCCTTTAAGGCTCTGGTCAGGAGCCCAAAAGCCAGGAGGAAGAGCACCATAGTGGTGCTGGATGGGACTGGGCACGGTACACCCTCCCTGACCATGAGATTGGACAGTCCCTCAGCTGGGGATGGGTAGAGAGAATGGTACAGACACATACACATAGTCTAGTCAGCCTTATGTCCCTGAGTCAGCACACAGAGGTAACGCTGGGATGGAGGTAGTGTATGCGGGGAGGAAGAGGATGGCTCCCCTGGGAGGATCATGGTAGCTGTGTGGCCTGATGCCATCCTGATCCAGGCTTTCACATGGCTTCCAGTCCCTCAGCTCCCAATGGTCCTATCACTCTACTGATGACAACACAGGAGAGACTTACTCTGAATACTGTTGGTCTCATGGTTCTCTGCAGTCTAGCCCTGACAGTGAGTGGGTGATTGAAGGGGCTGAGGGGAAGTAAAGGGGCTGCTGTGATGAACAGGTCCCCCATACTAAACAGGGCCCGAAGAGTTGCGAGTGGCCAAAGAGAAGGAGGTGAAAATCAGGGGCGATGCTGTCAGGAGCTGCCCCATTTACCTGCCTGTTTTTTTAGCCCTGTCACCCAGACTCTGTCTATCAACCCTCCTTATCATCAAGCAGAGATTCCATGTCCATCACGTTCCACAGGTATATCTTTGCCACATCAGTTACACAGTAGCTACACCATCCTCCTTCTTCTCTTCTCTGTGGACAGTCAATATCAACCTGACAACTGTCCCATTGTAACAATAGCTAGCCGCTCCACTGTTGTTCATGTGAATAATCCTCCTCATCCCCAACATGTGCTTATTAGGAGTATCCCAGCATATACACAGAAATTTAGTATTTACCAGAGCTTTGTCATTCTGAAACTGGCTTCTGTTCTGTTTGAACCTCAGCATTAGGGGAACAACACAAACATGGAGAGGATGATTTGTTTGGCTATGGGCTGAAGAGGATCAGAACGTGATCCTAGCTATCGCTCTGCTGGGCTAATGTTGTGATCAGAGACCAGACTGCCGTAGCCATTCCTGGGTCGTTCCAGCCCCTGTGCCCTGCGAAGTTGGGAACTTCCAGTGGATAGAATGTTAGCACATTTAGAGCTGTCCGCTGTGAGGATGGGATATATGGATGTATTGGTCAAGAGTTAGCACATTGAAGAGCCTTAGCGTGCCTGTTTATAGGACATTTATCACGGCCGGAGAACAATCCAGCGTGTCACTTTGGATGATGAGTGGGCATAAATCATAAGTCTTCCTCTCCTCCTCCAGCCGGGTTGGCAGAGATAGCCAGCACACAACACCACATTATGCAGATGCATGTAGAATATCTACCACACAGAATTTGTCTTATATTATATAGTTTCAATCCCATTTCGTTTGATTTAGTGTTACGGTGGTGTTTGAAACAGCTAAAGTATTTTCATGACCTAAACATCTATTTATTTTCTATTTTCTCCAGCTTAGCCACAGAGGATTTTTACTTACCATATTGTTAAGGCATTTACCAGCCCTGTTTCCCCACTACTCCACTTTCCATCAAATAAAAACTCCTTTCATTGATTTCTGTAAAGGAAACCAGAGTTTCCCCAGAGGCAGCCTTTTCATCCCTGAAAGACAAATTACCTGACATTTCTAAACGAAACACAGCTGTGTGGGTCTGTGTCTCCTGTGTGTGTGGCGCTATAATGTGTCAGAGCTAGACTTTACAGATTTCTGCTTTGTTGATACTGCTCTCCTCCTGCCTGCACCATCTCACATATCCTGGTTAAACCAGACTGAACCTTGTATTCAGTCTGGTTTAATCAGGCGCTTATACAGGAAAATGGGGAGAAACACAAACAGATTGCTGTCTTAAGAACTGTTGAAGGATGGAAGGCTCATACTGTTGACATGCTGTTATCTTTTGCAGCAGAGACTGTGAAATGTACTGTCAGCTAGCTGCTGTTGGTGAAATGTACTGTCAGCCAGTGGTGAATTTTATTGGAATAAATTATAAAACTAGCTAGCCAGCTATGGGTAACTGTAGCTAGCTACCTGACAGGAGTGCAAGCTAGCTACGTTCACTTACTAGGTACATTAATAGCTTTCGGTTGGTTGTTTTTAAGCTCAACTTCAAGATTTCCCCCAAGGACTTTGCCTCTCCGGTCATCACTCTTCCTCGCTTGGGCAAGGGACATTTAAGGTACACTCAGATGTGACGATATAAAACGTCATTCAAAGGCTGAGGATTTAGGGCCGAGGGTTGTCTACTCTGGCTGCGTTTCAAACTCAAAGTAGACAGGCATCGGCCCTAAACCCTCAGCCCTTGAACGCTGTTGGTGAAACGTACAGTCAGCTAGCTAGACTCCTGTTGGTGAAACGTACAGTCTGCTAATTAGACTACTGTTGGTGAAACGTAGTCTGCTAGCTAGACTACTGTTGGTGAAACGTACTGTCTACTAGCTAGACTACTGTTGGTGAAACGTACCGTCAGCTAGCTATACTACTGTTGGTGAAACGTACCGTCTGCTAGCTATACTACTGTTGGTGAAACATACCGTCAGCTAGCTATACTACTGTTGGTGAAACGTACAGTCTGCTAGCTATACTACTGTTGGTGAAACGTACCGTCTGCTAGCTATACTACTGTTGGTGAAACATACCGTCAGCTAGCTATACTACTGTTGGTGAAACGTACAGTCTGCTAGCTATACTACTGTTGGTGAAACGTACCGTCTGCTAGCTATAGTACTGTTGGTGAAACATACAGTCTACTAGCTAGACTACTGTTGGTGAAACATACCGTCAGCTAGCTATAGTACTGTTGGTGAAACGTACAGTCTGCTAGCTATACTACTGTTGGTGAAACGTACTGTATGCTAGCTAGACTACTGTTGGTGAAACATACCGTCAGCTAGCTATAGTACTGTTAGTGAAACGTACAGTCTGCCAGCTATACTACTGTTGGTGAAACATACCGTCAGCTAGCTATACTACTGTTGGTGAAACATACCGTCAGCTAGCTATACTACTGTTGGTGAAGCGTACAGTCTGCTAGCTAGACTACTGTTGGTGAAACATACCGTCAGCTAGCTAGACTACTGTTGGTGAAACATACCGTCAGCTAGCTATACTACTGCTGGTGAAACGTACAGTCTGCTAGCTAGACTACTGTTGGTGAAACGTACCGTCAGCTAGATAGACTACTGTTGGTGAAACGTACAGTCTGCTAGCTATACTACTGTTGGTGAAACGTACAGTCTGCTAGCTATACTACTGTTGGTGAAACATACCGTTAGCTAGCTATACTACTGTTGGTGAAACATACCGTCAGCTAGCTATAGCGCTGTTGGTGAACCCTACATGTACAGGTGATCATGTCGGGACTCTATTGTAAGTAAGCTGTTTAATGCGTGTTGAGAAATGAAATGCATCTGTGTACCGCTCCCTCATTTGAATATATATGGCCTCTTTGATTCAACATCTAAGCAAAGAGTATCAGTCCAATAGCTTATTTGCTACCTGCTGGTTTGTCATGATTAGGTATTCAGACAGTTCGGGGAAACTATATTAGGCTACACAATGCAACACTACACACAGTCAGGAGCAAGAGAGAATCTTTCAGACATTGCATTATCACCTCTTTCTCTCTCTCTCGCTCTCTCACACTTTCTATCGCTCTCACACACTCTCTCTGTCTCTCTCTCTCTCAGGCCAGATTTTTATCACAGTCATGCAAAGTGTCACCATCACCTGTGTTTTTCCCACTACTATCACATTTGTATTACTTGGCTGAATGGATGTTATTTTGTTGTTTGTGTGTGTAGAATTTTGGTGGACCTTACATGGTGTTAAGGTTTGGCACGTTTCAGTTGGTTATTTTAATGTGCTGTCAAAATAATGTGAGACCCAGGTGAAGACCATAAAGTCATCTTGTAATTGCATAACACGTTTGATGAAACTACCGTGTAATTCTCTTAGACAATCACTAACTGATTAGAGCTGTCCAATTACTGTGAGCCACTTTCTTGTTCTCCCAAAATAAAAGCTGTTATTAGTGAATAGGCAAATAATCGACCTTCATTTGTTTCCGTCTGGCACTTACAGATATGACCAAAAAGCGCTTGTTATAACTCTTGTTATCACTTCTGTATTTAGCTCGTCATTTTTAGCAACCTTTTTAGTAACTTTTTCTAATATTGGTAATGATCTCTCGAACTTATGAAGTGCTACATATTGTGTAAGGTTGATGATCTTCATTGTTTAATTGAAAATGAAAGTAGGTGAACAGCATTTCCTTGGGTTTACCCACTACATCCCTGGTGTTACTCTGTGTTCCAGTGTATGCCTTTCAGCAGTACACTACTTTGAGAGGCGTGGATGGAACATTGTTCACCCTACACCCTTTGACCCCCCCTGTCTGTGATGTAACAGACAGTGACATCATAACAGCAGCGCATCCACCTGAGTGAATCTCTCTTAGGGAGCAATACGTTCCCTTACTGTGTTCAGTTTCCGTGTTCCGTTAATCATCAGGATGTCCAGGTCAGTGAAGACTGCTGTGGTAATTTGATGATGCTGGGACATGACACAGGCTCTCAGCGGGAAAGGAAGGACAGTCTATCAGGGCCACACGAGGGCCAGCAGCCTGCCTGTCTGTCATTTGTGTGCTGTCCTGTCTGCAGGCTGTGTGTGTGAAACACTAAGAGCTGTCAGTTAACCTGCAGGAATCTGTGGAGCTGCTGTGACCTGCTGACTGCTGTCATCTGACTGACTGCTGCTTCTGGAGAGCCCTGTCACTCCAGGTGTCTGAGAAGAGACATACTGTATTCTTTATTCACTGGTGACTCATACAGCAGGTCTTTGAGGACCAGGAGACTCTACTTTCTCATGTGTGCCAGCCCTGCATTTTATTGAGAGCCCTGGCTGGGGAAAAGAGGCACTGTCAGGACTTCTTCTCCCATGCAGGGCTGGCTGTCATTTATAGAGAGGAGAGAGAAGGAGAGTATTTTCAGCTTGCGAAGCATCATTTTCAGGCAGGCAGGCGCAGGCTCACACATGCAGTGTGTGTGGGTATCGGACTGTGAGATCCACGTCCTGGATGAGTCACGTTGGACAACCAGAACGTTTTGGTCTGAGCAAGACTGACCCACAGCAATGACCATCGATTCCTCTCTACAGGCTGACATGCGTCCCTGAATGTTACACTCATTTATTGGAAGAAATGATAAAAACAACCTGTCTGTCTGGTGCAGGACGGGAGGGAGGGACAGTATTATCCCCCTCATCTCCTTTTCCTCTGCCACAGCAAGGCCACCCGTCATGGGGTTGGAGTAATTGGTTTGTGGGACCTGGCTGGATCGATGCGGAGGCCTCATTTAGCCACAGCCGCAGTCAGATATCCTCAGCAGCTACATGGGAAAGAAAGACTTATTCACAGTCTTACGGAGTCAAACCGATATGAACGGCACTGCGTATCGATGGGCCAGTCACCAGGCACAGTCAGTTATCCTTAGAGAAAGAGATATACACACTGGGCATTGGATAGAGAGCGAGAGCGAGAGGGGGACACACTGGGCCGTCAGAGAGAGAGAGAGAGGGAAGATGGAGGAGAGAGTGTGTCAACCAGGGTCATTGAGATGGAGGGAGGAGATCGAGAGAATTACATTTTTTCTTTGACTAAACACAAACCTTCCTAGGCTTGGCCTGTATACATACAGTATATATTCAGAAAGTATTCACACCCCTTGACTTTTTCCACATGTTGTTGTGTTACAGCCTGAATTTAAAATGGATTCAATTGAGATTTTGTGTCACTGGTCTACACACAATACCTAATAATATCAAAGTGAAATTGTTTAATTCATTAATAAAAAATTAAACCCTGAAATGTCTTAAGTAGTCAATAAGTATTCTACCCCTTTGTTATGGCAAGCCTAAATAAGTTCAGGAGTAGAAATGTGCTTAACAAGTCACATAATAAGTTGCATGGACTCACTGTGTGTGCAGTAATAGTGGTTAACATGATTTTTAATGACTACCTCATCTCTGTACCCCACACATACAATTATCTGTAAGGTCCCTTATTCGAGAAATTAATTTCAAGCACAGATTCAACCACAAAGACCAGGGAGGTTTTTCAAAGAAGGCTAGATTGGTCAAAAAAAACTGAGACTGAATATCATGGTGAAGTTAAATTACGCTTTGGATGGTGTATCAATACACCCAGTCACTACTAATATACAGGTGTCCTTTTTAACTCAGTTGCTGAAGAGGAAGGAAACCGCTCAGGGATTTCACCATGAGGCCGATGGTGTCTTTAAAACAGTTACAGTTTAATGGCTGTGATAGGAGAAAACTGAGGGTGGATCAACAACATTGTAGTTACTCCACAATACTAACCTACTTGACAGAGTGAAAAGGAAGAATACAAATATTCCAAAACATGCATCTTGTTTGCAACAAGTCACTAAAGTAATACTCCAAAATGTGGCAAAGCACTATCTCCTGAATCAAAAGTGTTATGTAACACATTACTGAGTACCACTCTCCATATTTTCAGGCATACTGGTGGCTGCATCATGTTATGGGTATGCTTGTAATCGTTATTAAGGTCTTGGGAGTATTTCAGGATAACAAAAAAAACAGAATGGAGCTAAGCACAGGTCAATTTCTAGTGTGCATTCCCCAGACACAGGGAGATCAATTCACCTTTAGCAGGACAATCGCCTAAAACACAGGGTGAAATCTACACTGGAGTGTTCCTGAGTGGCCGAGTTAGTTTTGACCTAGATATACTTTAATATCTTTGGCAAAACCTGATATTGGTTGTTTAGCAATGATCAACAACCAATTTGACAGAGCTTGAAGAATTTTGAAAATAATAATGGGCAGGTGTGGGAAGCTCTTAGAGATGTACCCATAAATACTCACAGTTGTAATCGCTGCCATGGTGTTTCTACAAAGTATTGACTCAAGGGTGTGAATACTTATGTAAATTAGAATTTCAATAAATTGGCCCCAAAAAATCAGAAAGCTTTGTTTTCACTTTGTGAGTATGGAGTATTGTGTGTAGATGGGTGGAAAGAAATCTGTTTAATCCATTTTGAATTCAGGCACAACAAAATGTGGATTAAGTCAAGGGGTATGAAGCCACCGTACTCTGCAAATAGCACGCTATTCCCTATACAGTGCACTAGTGTACCTTTGACCAAAAGTAGTGCACTCTATAGAGAGTAGGGTCCCGTTTGGGACGCAGGCATAGGAGCCTACATTTTCAAGTGTATGCTATTTATTTCATACATGGCTGTGCAGTCGGCCTAGATTGAAACATGAAAGACCAGGGCAGAGCCTTAAATATTGTCCACCCGCAGATTCACAGTGGTGATTAGCCAAGTCAAAACACAAGGCTTTGTTTGCGCTCTCTATAGCCAGTCCTTGCATGGCTGACTTCTCCAGCTGGCTGAACACACACACACATAGACACACACACACATAGGCACACACACACACACACACACACACACACACACACAATGATAGTTCCTTGGTGGCGTTCTCACTTCAGGGTAGTGTGTGTTTTCTACTCTTCAACTCCCTTTAACACGCCACAGCCTTTTGTTCCTGCCGGTGGCTGGTCTGCCATTATTCCCCTGGCCTAGCTGGTTTTTGAAGACAATTGAACACACACACACACACACACACACACAATGGAACACCACTCCTGGTCTGTAATTAGCTTCAGCTATCCCCCCAGTTAGTTTATTTATAAAGCTGCTCTTTCTCTCTCTCTCTCTTTGCTACCACTCTCCCTCTACCTGTCTCTCTGTGCACACAATGGGCAGAGCAGAGGAGGCTGTAGACTCTAAGGGAAGATGACGCAATCCTGCTTAATATTATGCAGATCAGACAGACGTAGAGGAAGAAGAGGAGAGTGCTGTTAGTTCTAATGAGTCTCATGTCATTGTTTAGTATGGATGGGAGAGACCACGGTGGAGACCAGCTTTCATCCACAAACTTTGCCAATATTTTCTGGAGTTCTCCATGGTCTGCATGCCAACTTCCCTTCCATCCATTTCCCTGCACAGAAATACCTCGGAAACACAGGCAGGCGGTACTGTAGCACCAGGGCAGACTAGACCCTGCCCTAAGACTGCGTCCCAAATCGCACCCCATCCCCATATAGTGTCAAAAGTAGTTCACGGCATAGGGGATAGGGTGCGATTTGGGATGCATATTATGACTAAGAGCTAAATTCCCTGGCAGGCAGGCAGCAGAGCGAGTGAGTGACTGAGCTGAGAACATGGTCCCTGCCAAAAGCATCCATCTTAAAATGAATGTGGTGCCCTATATCTCCTCCTGCAATGTTTTGGCAGCTCCACTCCATTTAATCCCTAAATGTACTTCCTCTGCTACCTCCTAGCGACCACTATTACCAGGGACCTGTGGACTGATACCACACTGTAGAAAGTAACTGCTGCTTTACTAGGTTATAGTTACAGTATACAGATCGATTGTTGATACAGGCTAACTAATTAGGTCTAATTGGTTATATTCCACTCATTATTTCCTCAAATAGCTAGAGGACCTAGATAGCAGAGCAACATTTTCTCACACCGGCAAAATACCTTGCACTGAGTAATTTCCCAAGACTACCAGGACCCTTTGCTTCTATTCTCTGGTATGTGTCAGTTCAGTGAGATCATAGGGTTGTTTGACTTCCTCAGTCTCTCATTGTGGCGACAGATATGCATGTCCTGTCGGTCTAAATTACACTTTGAAGCTCTGTCAGAGTGACCATCGGGTTCTTGGTCACCTCCCCAATTAGACCTAATTAGTTAGCCTGTATCAACAATAGATCTGTGTGTGTGTGTGTGTGTGTAAAAATTGCCAACATTTCTAAAAACCTGTTTTCGCTTTGTCATTATGGGGTATCGTGGGTAGATTGATGATAAAAAATGTAATACATTTTCGAATAAGGCTGCAACGTAACGGGGGTCTGAATAATTTACAAATGCACTGTACTCTCACCCTTTCTGTCTCCACCACCCCCCCCCCCCCCTCTCTCTCTCTCTCTTGCGCTCTCACCGTTGCTCGATCTCTCTCTCTCTGTCTCTCTCTCTGTCTCTCTGTCTCTCTGTCTCTCTCTCTCTCTCTCTCTCTGTCTCTCTCTCTCTCTCTGTCTCTCTCTCTGTCTCTCTCTTTCTCTCTCTTTCTCTCTCTTTCTCTCTCTCTCGCTCTCTCTCTGTCTCATTTAAAGCAGCGGTTTCAGCCAGAGTAACTAAACAATAAATGGCCCAATTATTTTCTACAGGCCACTAATAGGATATTTGTCCAGCTCTAGATCCTGAAAACCCTTTGACTGATGACAATCATGGACCAATCACTGACTTTAAGTTTCTCCTTCAGGGCTTCTTTGGGATAATTACAAAAAAAATAAAAATTGGATCACAAATCAACATGGTTTAATCTTACCTGATTTGAATTGAAACACACTTGAAACACACACACTATTCATTCTCATATTAGAGTCCCAATGACCTTTGTTTTAACCCTCACCAGTTGGCATGGCTAGTGTTTCTCTCACGAGGTCCTAGGTATGAACCAGCCTTCATGGTGTTGTTTAAACAGTGACAAACAGCTGAGGGCCTTTTGGGGGCCCTAAGAGGATGGATGGTGGGCCCTCCACCCCATGGCAAAACATTTTAGTGGGCCCCCTCTTGAAGTTAACAAAAGAAAGTGTTAAAGTTCATTTCCTTGCAATTCTACATATTCTACCATTGGCCATAGAGGAAATGTTGCAGAATTAAAGGCCCAGTGTAGTAAAAAACATGATTTACCTGTGTTTTATATATATTTCCACACTATACGGTTGGAATAATATTGTGAAATTGTAAACATGATGTTTTGACTTCCATGGTGACGTGATAATTTAGTTAATAGACCAATAATAAACATAGATGCAGGCCGGAGGGGTGCTGATGGTGCTGCAGCACCCCTGATAAAACAAAATTACAATAATAAATATCATCCCAAATTAGTGGCCTTTATTACTCCTGTATGAGTGGAGAGAAATACTCATCAGCAGAGCAGAGAAAACCCCTAAATGTTCCTCTGCGTGCCCGGTTGGTATTCAGCCATGATTTCTACATATTTAGATAGCTGGCTAGACTAACCACAAATCTAAAAATGGTTAGCTGACATGGCTAATTAAGTGACTCTCCGTGGCTGACATAACAAGCGAAAAACTGCTTATGCACAACCAAATAATAAAAATGTACCTGGTGTATTCTACTATTCTTACCCTCAATAGTAAGTTGACTGATGCCCAAATTAGTTTTTTGGGGGGGTTGGGCCCCCTAGCGGCTGGGGGTCCTAAGCGACCACTTATGTGGCTTATACAGTCTCTGTTACTCACAGAAGTGCTTTCTGTCTTCATAGCCTCAGCCACAGCTTTCTCTCCCCCAGCCTCTCTCCATCAATTGAGTTTCCCAACCCACCAGGGGCCAGAGCCACACTTATACTGAACATCAGTCGAAACGCAACATGTAAAGTGTTGGTCCCATGTTTCATAAGCTGAAATTAAAGATCCCAGAAACTGTCCATATGCACAAAAATATTATTTCTCTCAGATGTTTTGCACAAATGTGTTTACATCCCTGTTAGTGAACATTTCTCCTTTATCAAGATAATCCATCCACCTGACAGGTGTGGAATATCAAGAAGCTGATTAAAAAGCATGATCATTACACAGGTACACCTTGTGCTGGGGACAATAAAAGGCCACTCTAAAATGTGCAGTTTTGTCACACAACACAATGCCTCAGATTCTCAAAGTGTAACGAACCGCTTTATATACACACACACACTGGCAAATACACAAACCCTGACGACTTTAAACACACGCACACAAACACACTGGCAACTACACACACCCTGACGACTCAACACACACACAATGACATTCTCGCGGCTCACAAATTCGAGGTATTGGATTTGTGACGTGTTTATAAACTGTAATCTCTTCCAGGAGGACAGGCATTGATTTTAGAGAATATTAATGATGGATTCACTCTGTGTAATCATACAGACTGTAGTTGCTATTTCCAATCCCTCCCCAGTTAGTACACTGTCTTAGAGCAGCGCTTTATGACTGGTTTACAGGCTAGCCTAATAGAGAATGCATAGGGACATTTCACATTTATATTTCTAGGCCAGGCGTGTGTGTGTGTGTGTGTGTGTGTCGTGCGCGCATGTGTCATTCCTGGAGGCAGGAGTCCTGGACTTTGGGACCAGGGCCACTTGTGAGCGAGCCTAGTTAATGCCAGCTCATCTTTCTTATGGCCGAACACACACTTGGCCCAGCCCAAATGAGTAGTGCACACCCTCACATTTACAAGGCTAATGAACAACACCACATACCCTGTGGGAACAATTTGCCCGTTTTAGGACAAATAAAAACATGCTCTTTAACTGTTGGACCAACCTACTGTGGCTTCACACACTCTATATTGTCAAACGTGCTGTGCAACAGTCGTCCCAGTTGTAATGTTCTAGTTGTGTTTGTATCTACTGGACAGTCAGTGTAACACTGTAAGTGGACTGACTCATCCGGGGCTGGACATTTACCTGCATGCATCTACTCATTACTTTTTAAGCTAATAAAATATCTGTTTCTGATCCTACCTAGGGATTATTATGGCCTATACTAGATTGCTTTTTGAAATAAAAAGCTCTTTGCTGACTCCAGTAATGTAACCCTGCAGCCTTTTTTCTCCAGCTGCCTTTGTTATGAGCGGCAGCAGACTCCTATCTGAGTCATTAAAGTAGCAAGTGATAGCAATATTATTTGATAGCTAATTCCATTTAACTACCAGAGTAGCCACATGCCGAAGGCTTCCCCTGGGGAGATGCAGGGGATTCCACAGCTGTTCCCGCTTAATGATGCAAATTGGTCAAACACACCTAAATATAACGTGCCATTGTAACCTCAAAGATGCATTAAATAGGACTTTAACACAGAGACCTGGTGAGTCACTGAGTCTAATGCTGATTTTACAGGGAGTGTGGCGGCTGGAGAGGTGGAGGAATTCACATACAGCTACCATCAATCATCAGCTGGAGTTCCAGCAGGGTGTTTTAAAGATAGGGTGACTGCTCTCTATATATTGATAATGTAAATGGGCAATTCATCTATAATGGCTAGATTGAATTGACCGTATCAACTAGTCTATAGTTACACACACACGCACACGTACGCACGCACACACAGACAGACAGCTCATTTGTCATATGTCCTCAGAGAGAGCAGGGCCTCTTGACCTGAACACCAGATGGGTAGAGGGCAGCCAGTAACTGTCACACACAGGGGTGTCCCCATCTGTTCACACACAGTGACTCACAGGTCACCCTGACTATAAACTCTCTTTCACCGGCTTCCCCACCGAGAGGACACACACACATCAGAACACAAACTCACAGCCCGGTGACATTGAGAACTGCAGATCAACTCACACAAGGTCGGATTGGCCTAGGCCTGACAAGACTTCACAAACTCAATGTTCTACCCTTGATTGACAGAAGTCATCACATTGTGTTAGTCATAGGAGAGGAGCATGCTGTAAACCCGACCACTACAAATCCTCCAATGGCCCTGCTGCCACTGTCACCTTGTCTCTGGGTTCAGTGTCACAACATGGCAGGTTGGGCTCTCTGATTCCACAGAGCCATGACTCACAAGGAGGAGTGCGCTCCCAAATGGCTGTCGTCATGTTAGTGGTGTGTTGGTGGACCCAGTTGGCAGTGTTTAAAAGACATCCAACCTTCTGCCACGGCACGTTTCCTCCGACCAATGCTGAGTAGCCAACAGCACGGGGCGCCTGGCATGAACACACAGACATACACACATCAACAGCACTCCTCACAATGCCAAGGCATCCAGCATTCTGCCACCATGCATCTCACTGACCAGCTGATGAGCCAACCACATGCAAGGGGAGAGGACTGGTGAGGAAGTGGGTACACTAGTAACCTACAGTGCCTTCAGAAAGTATACACACCCCTGGACTTTTTCCACATATCAATCGTTACAAGCTGGGATTCATATGGATTTAAAGATGCACTATGTATGAATCGCTCTGACATTTCCTGGTTGCTACATTTTGAATAGTTTTTCTAATTTCAGTTTATGTAACAAAACAAGCAAGTATAGTGTAGAAAATTATTGTACCATCTAAACCGTTGTGAAATATCTTTTCCATAACCCAAAATATTGTATTTTCAGCTGTTTGATGCTTGTGTACAAAACCGAAAGTAAAAGATGCAAAAAGGAAACTTAAGACTGGGAAGCATAGAAATAGTGCACATAGAACAGATCTACCGCTTCTTATACTTGCTTTCAATGAGAAAGACATGTGGGTTATAGATCTGTCAATGTAAAATTGGTCAGGTTGCACAAAAAGTTACATATTGCAGATTTAATTGCCATTTTCTGTCCATGATGTACTCAAAATAGTCTAATGTCAAAGTGGGGGAAAAAAAGAACATTTGTAAAAATATATATACAGTGCCTTGCGAAAGTATTCGGCCCCCTTGAACTTTGCAACCTTTTTGCCACATTTCAGGATTCAAACATAAAGATATAAAACTGTATTTTTTTGTGAAGAATCAACAACAAGTGGGACACAATCATGAAGTTGAACGACATTTATTGGATATTTCAAACTTTTTTAACAAATCAAAAACTGAAAAAAAGAAAAAAAGCGCAGAGAGCATCATGAAGAACAAGGAACACACCAGGCAGGTCCGAGATACTGTTGTGAAAACGTTTAAAGCCGGATTTGGATACAAAAAGATTTCCCAAGCTTTAAACATCCCAAGGAGCACTGTGCAAGCGATAATATTGAAATGGAAGGAGTATCAGACCCTTGCAAATCTACCAAGACTTGGCCGTCCCTCTAAATTTCAGCTCATACAAGGAGAAGACTGATCAGAGATGCAGCCAAGAGGCCCATGATCACTCTGGATGAACTGCAGAGATCTACAGCTGAGGTGGGAGACTCTGTCCATAGAACAACAATCAGTCGTATATTGCACAAATCTGGCCTTTATGGAAGAGTGGCAAGGAGAAAGCCATTTCTTAAAGATATCCATAAAAAGTGTCGTTTAAAGTTTGCAACAAGCCACCTGGGAGACACACCAAACATGTGGAAGAAGGTGCTCTGGTCAGATGAAACCAAAATTGAACTTTTTGGCAACAATGCAAAACGTTATGTTTGGCGTAAAAGCAACACAGCTGAACACACCATCCCCACTGTCAAACATGGTGGTGGCAGCATCATGGTTTGGGCCTGCTTTTCTTCAGCAGGGACAGGGAAGATGGTTAAAATTGATGGGAAGATGGATGGAGCCAAATACAGGACCATTCTGGAAGAAAACCTGATGGAGTCTGCAAAAGACCTGAGACTGGGACGGAGATTTGTCTTCCAACAAGACAATGATCCAAAACATAAAGCAAAATCTACAATGGAATGGTTCAAAAATAAACATATCCAGGTGTTAGAATGGCCAAGTCAAAGTCCAGACCTGAATCCAATCGAGAATCTGTGGAAAGAACTGAAAACTGCTGTTCACAAATGCTCTCCATCCAACCTCACTGAGCTCGAGCTGTTTTGCAAGGAGGAATGGGAAAAAATGTCAGTCTCTCGATGTGCAAAACTGATAGAGACATACCCCAAGCGACTTACAGCTGTAATCGCAGCAAAAGGTGGCGCTACAAAGTATTAACTTAAGGGGGCTGAATAATTTTGCACGCCCAATTTTTCAGTTTTTGATTTGTTAAAAAAGTTTGAAATATCCAATAAATGTCGTTCCACTTCATGATTGTGTCCCACTTGTTGTTGATTCTTCACAAAAAAATACAGTTTTATATCTTTATGTTTGAAGCCTGAAATGTGGCAAAAGGTTGCAAAGTTCAAGGGGGCCGAATAATTTCGCAAGGCACTGTATATATATTTATATATAAAAAATACAACACTAATATAGCTGGATTACATAAGTATTCAACCCCCTGACATGTTAGAATCACCTTTGTCAGTGATTACAGCTGTGAGTCTTTCTGGGTTAGTGTCTAAGAGCTTTGCATACCTGGATTGTACAATATTTGTACATTATCCACATGGATTGTACAATATTTGTACATTATTTAAAAAATTCTTCAAGCCAGCAAGTTGGATGTTGATCACTGCTAGACAGCAATATTCAAGTCTTTTAAGTCGATTTAAGTCACTCAGGAACATTCAATATCATCTTGGTAAGCAACTCCAGTGTATATTTGGTCTTGTGCTTTAGGTTTTATTGTCCTGCTGAAAGGGGAATGTCTCCCAGTGTCTGTTGGTAAACATACTGATTTTGCCTTTGCTTACCTCTATTCCTTTTTTTTTAAATCTTAAACTCCATACTTTTCCCAATGACAAATATACCCATGACATGGTGCAGCCACCACCATACTTGACAATATGAAGAGTGGTACTCAGTGATGTGTTGAATTTGCCCACACTTTTATTCAGGCCATGAAGTTAATTTCTTTGCTACATTTTTTGCCGTTTTACTTTAGTGTCTGATTGCATCCCATATTTTGGAATATTTGTATTCTCTAATTTAGGTTGTTATTGTGGAGTCACTACAATGTCGTTGATTCATCCTCAGTTTTCTCCTATCACAGCCATTAAACTCTGTAACTGTAAATAAGTCACCAAGTACGGAGATGGGGATGTTATTCAAAAATCATTATTGCACACAGTGAGTCCATTCAACTTATGATGTGACTTATTTAGGCTTGTCATAACAAAGGGCTTGAATACTTATTGACTCAAGACATTTCCGCTTTTCATTTTTTTATTCATTTGTAAACATTTCAAAAAGCCTAATTCTACTTTGAGATTATGGGGTATTGTGTGTAGGCTAGTGACACAAGATCTAATTTTAAATCCAGGCTGCAACACAACAAAATGTGGAAAAAGTTAAGGGGTGTGAATACTTTCTGAAGGCACTGTAGTTAGTCATCTAGGAGCCCTTTTCACTATTGACTGTCTGAGACACAGCACCACTCACAACTGTTTAGCCACGTGTGTGTGTGTGTGGGTGGGTGGGTGGGTGTGTGTGTGTGTGTGTGTGTGGGTGGGACGGACCAGAGCAGTACTGTTAGCCTCACACTTGGTTGAGGAGGCAGAACTAAAGGCCTTCTACTGTCATCTATTTTTCCGACAGGAGCTGTATCCCATTATTTGTCTACTGCAGAATCCCACTCAGACATTTCTCCTGGTTCTGAAGAAACAGTGCTGGAGACTGGAGTCGTGTGAGGCTGCTGAGGGGAGGACAGCTCATAATAATGGCTCGGTCGGAAAAAATGGAACGGCATCAAAACCTTGTTTTTGACGCATTTGATACCGTTCCATCGATTCCGCTCCAGCCATTAGGTAGCTGTCTTTGTGGGGTGCAATTTGGGATTCATCCCAGTCCAATGAGGTTTGCTCTTACCTTTATGGATGGATGTTTGAAGAGACTTACGTCCTAACAGGCGACATGGATAACGGCAATGATTTGAAGCTAAGTGGAATGACGAAGAAAACGCTAAACGGCTATGCTAATAAAGGAGCATGTGCATTAATTACATGTTAATTGAAAATGCAAAAAAACACAACCACACAAACAGGCAGTCTCTCTCTCTCACTCACTCACTCACTCACTCACTCACTCACTCACGCACACTTTCATATCGCCAGCTCCAGTGAGCGGACATGAAGGGATTGATGAGTACACATGCAGTATTATGAGGATTAGCATACTGTATGCTAATAAAATGCTAATGTTCTTTCGCTAATGAGCCCCTCTGAAATCTGCTGGTTTTCAATCCTCAAACAAGATAATTCTCGCCCAGGTGGTCTCAATATGGTGAAAACACGTCTAACAAGAGAAAAGAAACATGTTGAGCAGCAGAATAATTCTACAGGTGACGTCTGTATCTGTATGCGTACTGCACTGTCCTGTGCCTCTAGTATAGACGATCACCGTTGTGATTTGGTCGATTAGAATCCACATCTACTGTCGGTTATCAGATTGTTATGGTTTCATATCCAAAACTAGCAGCAGTTCTTTCTTTCATTATGAGTTAGGGAGCATTCACAGTGTGCTGCATCAGTTAAATGTGTTGCTTTGATATAGGCCTAGCTGATTTCTGTGCAGGCGACGGTCACATGAAAGGACCAGTGAAAAAGCCATAAGAGAACTGAATAATGCAGCACACTGTGGTTGGGGCTAGCGTCTGGGGTGGCCTGTAATTAGATTTTTGGGAGTCTGTGTCCAGAGTCATCTGAGGTTAGAGAGGAAGACAGAAAAATAGGGAGGGAACGAGGGAGTAAGAGAGGGAAAGAAAGAGAAAAGAGACTGCTCCTGAAGGTGTGTGCTCCAAGACAGAGCTCTTTGTAATGCCAGACACAGGCTGAAACTACATTTAATCTCACCCCCACCTCACTCTGGCATCGTCCTCTGAATACAACCACCTCTCTCTCAGCTCCCTGGTGGTTGAGGGAAGCTGCGGTCTAACCTGTCCTCTGGTGGAGACCTCAGCACCACCTGCTATTGGACCACTCTATGCCCTGGCGCCATCTCATTGGATGGGGAGAGGAGGTCCTTCATCAGTACCAGCACCCCTCTCTCTTCCCTGCCTCTCCCTGTCTTTCTCCCAGCACCCCTCTCTCTCCCCGGCCTGTTTCCCTGGCTGTGTGAGCTACAGTCTGAGTGGTCTCATTAACCACATCACAGGGAGTCTACCGTGTACCGTGTTGGCAAACTGCTTGCCTGCTTCACGTGAAGAGAGGCACAAAACAGTCTTTATGCCCAAGCTATGAACTCTGCGTAGAGTTTCACAAGTAATCAGTGGACCAGACACAGATCTCACCAGCCGTCTGTAAACTCACTGTGCTTCTGATACGTCCTAATGTACGATGGGTCACGGTCATCATCAATTATGATGGACTATGTCTATCTACACACTCATCATTGCTCTTTACAGAGCAACCCGGTCAGTGTATTACAGACCAGATGGACGTGTGTCTCGTGATGGTAACATTAACACAGAACTGTTACTACCACATATCATCATTCTAGGTAGAATGAGTTATAGGGGGGGTGGCCCTTTTATGGTGAAGCTCACATTATCTCCCGTGTCATTTCCTGTCTGACAAGATGGATTGAGACGACGCCATGTCGATGCTCCAGGTGTGGAAACTTGATTAGAGAACATTACTGTGATTGTACAGGCTTGCTTTGGTGACCAATTGATTCCTTTTTCTGTGAATCGCGCTTTTGTGATGAGTAACCTTGCCTGAGACTTGTATACTTGTATTAGCTCCCTCCCTGAGCTAACGCCTTGGCTTTAGCTTGACGGGCTAACACAGTCTTGTGGCGTGCAGGATACCTGGGTCTGAACTGTGTTAGACTGATATGGAATGCTCAAGAGAGAGAGAGTGTGTCTGCGTGGGTGCCTTCCTGACTGCGTTTGTATTATCAGAGAGAGGGATCAGTAATTCTATTTGACACAGTCGACCACCACTGTTGCACTGAGAGGGACCTCCAGGGACCTTCATGGAGGAGAGGCAAGCAGGGGGACAGGAGAAAGGAGATAGCAGCCGGAGGATTGGTGCTTTCACACAGGCTTCACAGGTTTCCTCTGAACAACGCTATCTCACTCATATTTACTCTCTACCTCTCTCTCTCTCTCTCTCGCTCTCTGTCTCTCTGGCTATCTCTCGTGTGTGAGACGCATCCACACTAACACACACACTCTCTTTCACGTGCACACATTCACACATCCCCGTTCAGTGCTGTGCAGTAATGAAAGATGTGTGGGGCAATGCGTGAATGGATGGATGGAGAGTGGTGGTGTAGCTTTCTGTGATGACCGTGAAAACTGGTGATGTTTCACTGTTGGCCACACACACACACAGATGTGTCTGTAGTACTGTCATTTCTCTGAGTGCGATATATAGCAGGGACGTCTTCTGCATCTGACTGAATGAGCTCTAGGAAGGACAATAACCCCAAGGATCAATCAAATCAATCAATCAAATCTATTTATAAAGCCCTTTTTACATCAGCAGATGTCACAAAGTGCTGTACAGAAACCCAGCCTAAAACCCCAAACAGCAAGCAATGCTGACGTAGAAGCTAGATGTTATGCTAGATGTTCTAGGTCACACTAGTGACATGACTCATTGTAGTACTCTCATCTGACACAGATATGACACTAATAACAGTGCACAGATAACACTTCTGACCTGGCAATGTTTCTAAAGATTACCTGTGGCTTTCTCTGAGGCTTTGTCCTGACACAAGAACACAACATACACAACTATACTGAGGAAGGCTATTAGTAATCAAACAGTGTCCTCTCTCTCTCTGTGGCTCTGTGTCTAACCAGCCAACTGCCATTGAACAGAGTAATGGGAGAGTGATGAGGAGTGCCTTGGGAACCATATTAATCATCAACTTCTCCTGTGATTAGAAGGGTGGGACGATGGTAGAGACAGTGCGGCAGAGAGAGAAAGAGCTTTCTGAGTGGGCTCATCTGAACACGGACAAGGTCATTGTAAACCAATAGGACCATGGAGGTGTCTCACCTCTATTACAGAGACACTAGAAAACACTTGACACATCCCATGAGGATTCAACAGCAACGCGTAGGACTTGCAGCAGGCATCGGATTTAGCATCCCCCGACCGTAGTCACTTCACATTCTAGAAACACTAGAATCAGCCAATGAGGAAAATGTAATATCTCAATGAAATGTAGCATATAATAAATGTGATAAGGGTCTGAGGCTTTGAAACCACAGGCACTGTATCAAACACACACACTATCTGTTCTATTTTTAACAGCAGACCCTTTTATTTAGAAGAACGGAGCGCTCCTCGTTGCCAGAGGTGTCTGTTCTGTTCTTTTTTTCTCTCCTTTTTCCACCTCATTCATCTGTTCATTCAGCGGGCCACTCCTCTAATCTCATCCCTCTATCTCTCTCATTCATCACCAGAGCTTCGCCCCCTTTCTGATGTTCATTCTCTCCCGTGCTCTTTCTCACACACAGACTCTCTGTCTCTCTCACGCTCTCTCTCTCTCTCTCCTCCCCCTTTGCATTCTGTCCATCTCATGGCAGAGACAGCCAAGCTGCAGCCCTAGAGATCAGCCCATCTCTGATGGCGAAGAAAGGGGTGCCTGTTTGGTCAGCCAGTCAGCCACTGTCACCTCTGTTTACACTGTCCCCTATTGAAAGAAATCTTTACTTGGTGGCTGTAGCTTTATATAAATGGCCAAGTCCCAATTGCCCCTCTTTATCCTAATCTGTCGGTGGCCAAAGTGTCTCTGTCATTCATGTTCTCGTTTCTCCATCACAACAGCAGTAATATTAGATGTTATCACACTTATTGATTTGGGAAAAACCCACGTTTTCAGTAACCCTCCCATTTTGAGGACACGCCTGCTCCTTTGAAAGTACAGTAAGCTACAGAGCACTACATTTTCATTTACGGAGAGAAATATACTGTGAAATCACTTCTGCTGAGCTGTGTCTTTGTTTGTTTAGCCTGCTCTTCGTTCCAAATGTCACCCTATTCCCTAATAGTGCAGTACTTTTGACCAGGACCCATAAGGCAAACGGTCAAAAGTAGTGCAATATGTGGGAATAGGGTGCCATTTGTGACGCAGTCTTCGACTTAAGGCAGTGCTATATTGTGTTCATATTGATTCTGGCAGACCAACACACTCCACTGTGCTGATGAAGGGCCTGAGTGCATAATATTGCCTTTGTTCTTAACTGTATTTGAACTGACTAAAACAAATTTCATCATACAGTACCTTCGGAAAGTATTCAGACCCCTTGACTTTTTCCACATTTTGCTATAACACTCGGAATTGAGCTCAGGTGCATACTGTTTCCATTGATCATCCTTGATGTTTCTAAAAGTTGTGGTAAATTGATTGGACATGGTTTGGAAAGGCACACACCTGTCTATATAAGGTCCCACAGTTGACAGTGCATGTCAGAGCAAAAACCAAGCCATGAGGTCGAAGGAATTGTCCGAGACAGGATTGTGTCAAGGCACAGATCTGGGAAAGGGTACCAAAGAATGTCTGCAGCGTTGAAGGTCCCCAAGAACTGTGGCCTCCATCATTCTTAAATGGAAGATGTTTGGAACCATCAAGACTCTTCCTAGAGCTGGCTGCCTGGCCAAACTGAGCAGTCGGGAGAAGGGCCTTGGTCAGGGAGGTGACCAAGAACCCGATAGTCACTCTGTCAGAGCTCTAGAGTTCCTTTGTGGAGATCGGAGAATCTTCCAGAAGGACAACCATCTCTGCAGCACTCCGCCAATCAGGCCTTTATGGTAAAAGGCACATGACAGCCCACTTGGAGTTTGCCAAAAGGCACCTAAAGACTCCTCAGACCTTGAGAAACAAGATTCTCTGGTCTGATGAAACCAAGATTCAGCCTGGTTCCATCCCTACGGTGAAGCATGGTGGTGGCAGCATCATGCTGTGTGGGTGTTTTTCAGTGGCAGATCCTGAGGCCCATTGTCGTACTGTTCGTCCGCCGCCATCCCCACATGTTTCAGCAGGATAATGCACGGCCCCATGTCGCAAGGATCTGTACACAATTCCTGGAAGTTGAAAATGTCCCAGTTTTTACATGGCCTGCATACTCACCTGACTTGTCACCCATTGAGCATGTTGGGGATGCCCTGGATTGACGTGTACAACAGCGTGTTCCAGTTCCCACCAATATACAGCAACATCGCACAGCCATTGAAGAGAAGTGGGACAATATTCCACAGACCGCAATCAACAGCCTGATCAACTCTGTGCGAAGGAAATGTCACGCAGCATGAGGCAAATCGTGGTCACACCAGATACTGACGGGTTTTCTTATCCACGCCTGATCCTTTGTTTTTAAGATATCTGTGACCAACAGATGCATATCTGTATTCCCAGTAATGTGAAATCCATAGATTAGGGTCTAATGAATTTATTTCAATTGACTGATTTACATATATGAACTGAAACTCAGTAAAATCTTTGAAAATGTTGCATGTTGCATTCAAGTTTTTGTTCAATGTAAAGTACAGTAGAAGTGGAGCTGGTTTCGAGGTCCGCAATTGAATTTGAGGGCTTTACAGGATAAAGTTCACAGACTGTGACACATTTGAAATGCATCTTTAAGGGCACGTTGACAAACTAGATCTTGGTTATTTTGGTCTGAGCTGCCTTTCAACTGGCTCTAAAGTTATCCGTCTCTCTCACTGTCAGATACAGTAGTGTCCTCCCTCTAGTCACGTGTTTGTCTCGCTGGCATCTCTCTGTGTCATGGCAGCGTGCATTGTACTTGATGCCGGCCCAACTCAGTACACTGCAAATTATCTAGCTCACTGTCAGAGAGAGTTGTGTCCTCCGACTGTGAATGACCTGTGTCTGCCTCTCTCTCTAGTCTAGTGTGTGTGTGGCAGTATGACTTTGACGTTGGTGCCCGACCCTGGCTCACTGAACAGGCAGGGGGACAGGAGTGGTTAACCATGCAGGTCTTAATGCAGACTGCCACTCTGACTTCTCCCTCAGACAGCACAGCGCATCAGGACTAGTGTATAGAGTTGAGGGAAGGCGAGGCAGGATCAGACGAGTGATCGGTATAGTGATGAAGCGGGACGTTAATGGGGGCGAGATGCCAGGCATCCGACCAACCAAGCAAGGGCGCCCGCAAGAAGTGGGTCAACGGCAACTGTCGTCAAGCATCGTTGAGTGTTTTGATTGACAGTCAAGCAGTCGTTGAGAGGGAGGGACTTGGCGTGTAGTCATCAAAGAGGATATGATCAGAAGAGACGTAGCAAGGCTATAATTCATGTCATTATTTCCTGTGACGTTCATCCTTCTCTCCGTTCTTGTCTTCCTTTCTCTTTCCTTCACCCCTCACTCTCTCCTTCCCCTTCTCTTTGTCTTCTCCCTCTCTTCCTTCCTTTCCCCAAGCACCATCCTTTGGTACTTCTCTACAGCATATCCCTCTGTTTTCCCTAAACCCACTACACCATGCCAAGTTGTGGCCTTTGAATCAGTCATCCCTCCGGACATGGGTTGTTCTGGGGTAGTGCATGTGTCATGACTGTAAATATATATATATTTAAGATTGATGTGGCTGATGGTGTTTAGAAGGTCATGATCAGAGTCTGTTTAGTCTAATGAAGCAGCATTAAACAGAACTTATCTCTTCTCTCTTGCGTTGTGAATGATCGAACCCGGCTGGCCATCTTCCCTGTCCACAGTGTCTTCCTCAGGGATCCTCACACACACACACATTATGACTGGGGTGTCATACAGCTCTCCCTATCACAAAACCAGTCCAAGCAGCTCTCTAATTGGCAGTTTCTTCTCTGGTCTCCTAGTTCTTCTCAGTGTAGGCTATGATAACCACACCTGGTACAGACACAGAGGAACCACCCACTGCCTTCAATCTCCTCTAACTACTGAGGGAGGGAGCCTTTAGCTTCACACTCACTGAGGAGGCGAGGATCACTACTTATGACTAGGGCTCATCAGGAATAGTGTGCCATTTTAGACTCACTGGTTTCTCACAGTCTGTGGGATGCTCCCGTACACTACAGTACATCCACCAGTCAGGCACCAGAGCAGAGAGAGAGAACAGTCTGTGGATGCTCCCGTACACTACAGTACTTCCACCAGTCTGGCACCAGAGCAGCGTGAGAGAACAGTCTGTGGGATGCTCCCGTACACTACAGTACTTCCACCAGTCTGGCACCAGAGCAGAGAGAGAGAACAGTCTGTGGATGCTCCTGTACACTACAGTACATCCACCAGTCTGGCACCAGAGCAGAGAGAGAGAACAGTCTGTGGATGCTCCCGTACACTACAGTGCTTCCACCAGTCAGGCACCAGAGCAGAGAAAGAGAACAGTCTGTGGATGCTCCCGTACATTACAGTACATCCACCAGTCTGGCACCAGAGCAGAGAGAGAGAACAGTCTGTGGATGCTCCCGTACACTACAGTACTTCCACCAGTCTGGCACCAGAGCAGAGAGAGAGAACAGTCTGTGGATGCTCCCGTACACTACAGTACATCCACCAGTCAGGCACCAGAACAGAGAGAGAGAACAGTCTGTGGATGCTCCCGTACACTACAGTGCTTCCACCAGTCAGGCACCAGAGCAGAGAAAGAGAACAGTCTGTGGATGCTCCCGTACATTACAGTACATCCACCAGTCTGGCACCAGAGCAGAGAGAGAGAACAGTCTGTGGATGCTCCCGTACACTACAGTACTTCCACCAGTCTGGCACCAGAGCAGAGAGAGAGAACAATCTGTGGATGCTCCCGTACACTACAGTACATCCACCAGTCAGGCACCAGAACAGAGAGAGAGAACAGTCTGTGGATGCTCCCGTACACTACAGTACATCCACCAGTCAGGCACCAGAGCAGAGAGAGAGAACAGTCTGTGGATGCTCCCGTACACTACAGTACTTCCACCAGTCTGGCACCAGAGCAGAGAGAGAGAACAGTCTGTGGATGCTCCCGTACACTACAGTACTTCCACCAGTCAGGCACCAGAGCAGAGAGAGAGAACAGTCTGTGGATGCTCCCGTACACTACAGTACATCCACCAGTCTGGCACCAGAGCAGAGAGAGAGAACAGTCTGTGGATGCTCCCGTACACTACAGTACTTCCACCAGTCAGGCACCAGAGCAGAGAGAGAGAACAGTCTGTGGATGCTCCCGTACATTACAGTACATCCACCAGTCTGGCACCAGAGCAGAGAGAGAGAACAGTCTGTGGATGCTCCCGTACACTACAGTACTTCCACCAGTCTGGCACCAGAGCAGAGAGAGAGAACAGTCTGTGGATGCTCCCGTACACTACAGTACATCCACCAGTCAGGCACCAGAACAGAGAGAGAGAACAGTCTGTGGATGCTCCCGTACACTACAGTGCTTCCACCAGTCAGGCACCAGAGCAGAGAAAGAGAACAGTCTGTGGATGCTCCCGTACATTACAGTACATCCACCAGTCTGGCACCAGAGCAGAGAGAGAGAACAGTCTGTGGATGCTCCCGTACACTACAGTACTTCCACCAGTCTGGCACCAGTGCAGAGAGAGAGAACAATCTGTGGATGCTCCCGTACACTACAGTACATCCACCAGTCAGGCACCAGAACAGAGAGAGAGAACAGTCTGTGGATGCTCCCGTACACTACAGTACATCCACCAGTCTGGCACCAGAGCAGAGAGAGAGAACAGTCTGTGGATGCTCCCGTACACTACAGTACTTCCACCAGTCTGGCACCAGAGCAGAGAGAGAGAACAGTCTGTGGATGCTCCCGTACACTACAGTACATCCACCAGTCTGGCACCAGAGCAGAGAGAGAGAACAGTCTGTGGATGCTCCCGTACACTACAGTACTTCCACCAGTCAGGCACCAGAGCAGAGAGAGAGAACAATCTGTGGATGCTCCCGTACACTACAGTGCTTCCACCAGTCTGGCACCAGAGCAGAGAGAGAGAACAGTCTGTGGATGCTCCCGTACACTACAGTACTTCCACCAGTCAGGCACCAGAGCAGAGAGAGAGAACAGTCTGTGGACATCTGCACAGAAAGATAATCTCCTGTTTCTTATTGTTTTGCCTAATTAAAAACCCATCACTGAACGAGTGAAATTTGCTCTAATGAGAAACCTGGAGGAGGGATGGAGGGAGGAGAGGAGGTTGGAGGTTCTGAGCTCAGACAGCCTTCCCATCCCTATCCTCAGCCTCTGTAGAGCTGCCAATACTGATCCATCCCAGGGCTAGCCAGTCACCTGCTGCTGGAGCTCCTTTATCTTGCAGGCCTACTTAATTGGCTTCTAAGTTGCTAACTCAACACGCCAGACGCACAAACAGACGGACAGAGAGACGAACAGACCGATAAGGAGAAGCCGAGCCACACGAGACCATGCACATGTGCTGCTGTGTTGGTGTTGATGCTGGATCACTAGCTAGCTGGGCCTGAGCCAGCCAGGCTCTCCTATCCCACCAGATACACTTGTCAAGGTGTGTTGTAGTTTACATCAGAGACGACTTGGTTGCGTGTGTGTTGTTGCGTGTGGTCTGAGTGCTGGAAAAGTTACTATGTTGGCCTGTGTTTGGTCTGCTCCCCTGAACATGATTTATTTGATTAAACAGACAGGAATATACAGTATAGACACGCACACACACACACACACACACACACACACACACACACACACACACACACACACACACGGACACACACGGACACACACATATACAGACCAGCCTCTGTCTGAACCATTTAAACACTTGTGTTACTTAGTCTTCCTCCTAAGAGCTTCCCATAATCCCTCCCGCTGTGTTTTATGTCTACAGAGCAGAGCATCTATAATTCACTTGGTTTGGGTAACTTGGTGTCCTCTTCTCTTCTGCTGTTTTTAGAAAGCTGAGTGCTATTTAAGGAGCTGCCGCTCACATGCCGCTCAAGTATTAAAACTGAATAATTCATGGGGGGAGGGATGGAGTCGGATGAGCGAAGACGGAAAATGAGGTGAAGAAAGCAATAACTTATGTTTGTGTGCACCACTTAGTTCCCTGACGTTGATAACAGAAGCCATCGTCTTGTCTGGCCACACTGGTTTAATTATGTCTCTCTGGTCGTCTTTCTCGCTCTTTGTCCCTCACGATCTCCCTCTCTCTCTCGCTCTCTCTCGCTCTCTCTCTCTCTCCTACCCTCGCTCTCTCTCTCTCTTTTTCTCCCTCTTTCGCTCTCTCTCCCTCTTTCGCTCTCTCTCACCCTCTCTTTTTTCTCTCTGAAAGTCTTTGTCATCCCAGCTTCATGAAGTCTGACAAGTTTCACATTGTGGTTTTGTGTGTGTGACATTTTCTTGATATTTTAGCAGTCGCTGTTGTTAACCTAATTATCTACAACGTTGAGCAGCTATTTAAAAAGATCATCAGTTCAATCAATTACTCCAAAGGTCATGTCTGTTTGGGTATGGTGAAATTTTGTCAGCCGGTGATTGTCAAGCAATAACTGCCGGTCCCACGGTAATTGATCGTTAATTAACATAAACACGTTTGGCATTTCCTGGCTTCCACACACAGCCTACAAGCCACTGATGCAGACCTTTGGAACATCTACATTGTAGAAAGTCTAAATCTATTTAATATAGCCTAAACCATCATAATAAATTCATATTTATTTTAGACGTGTCTAAAGAAACATGAAGAAAATGTAGTCTATTTCAGAAGAACAGAATAGCATACTCTGAGTTGTCTTTATGTTAGGTACTGATCTGGCTATGCCAAATGGCTGTGGGCTACACTAGTTCATTTAACAGACAAGATTTACTTAATATTTCAAGGCATTATTTTATAGTATGAAGAATATAACTGAATAAAGCTGAATAAAATAGAAAGGATATTATCTCCAAACTATTCCTGAGGTAGCGCGCACATGTGTCTATCTTGTGTTGAACAATTAACAAAGAAACAGGTCCTCCTATATGCTTCATTTACAGTTATTTATGCAACTTTAGCTGTGATACAAACCAACTACTGTATATATTTTGATTTTAAACATTCTAAGGCTGCCTGATGCGACTCTAATTATGATTTTGAAAAAAGTCTCAAAGGCATGAGCTCTGCTTTGTTTCTTGTGCCGGCTGCACACACTTATTCTCATATTCTCATCAGGCCTCGAATTTCCCGGCATCATTCCCCTTATGTGGCCATAATTCCCCCTCAAAAATCCCTGCCTTTTCCAGTCGAAGTGGCCGTTGTGCCCTTGGGCTGAATATAATCATTATAATTCCCTGCTCCAGGCTGCCAATCACCGTCTCCGAAGCTCATCTCACTCACATGGCTCTCTCAGACATGTCATTTCTCATTAGCCAATGCCATCACGTGATCGGGAACCTTCTCACAGGCATTTCAGCTCTGAAGTAGGCTACAGGTGAGGATCGGGGATGCAACTGCGTGCATCCTTCTTCGAATTTTGAGGCACCTATTGAAAATGTTAGCAAACAGCAAAAGCACTAGCCTATGTCAATTTACTATCCCCCATAGTACAAAAGTTGACCTATTCTATTGGTCAAGTTGTCCTTCTTTCCCAGACATACTCTGGGAAATTTGTGGGATGCGATAGATCCCAAATTAATACAACCACTTGCATCAAAAACACGTTTAAAGGCTATGAGGCTGATGCAACGGATCAGAAAGTTTAGCTTAAAATGTTGAAAACTTTAGGCTATTTCTTCACATTATAAGCGAAGCAATGCACACACAGCAGTAGGCTATAAGCGCAAATGTTCGAAAATTGTGCATTTTTAATGGTGAAAATGATCTTCCCCAAACTGGAAACTCACCCGCCACCTATGAATGCCAGGTAGGCTTCATTTTAACAACTTATTTGGACACTTTAGTTGTTATACAAACCTTATCAAAACATATAGGCCTATGGGCTAGGCTACATGAGGTGTGCAACTGATTGGAAAAGTAGAGGGGGAAAAAGGCATGCTTGGTTTCTTCCCTTACTGAACATGCACATTCACAAGTGATAATATGTCATTCACAAGTGATAAGTTAATATTGTCACCCATCAGACTATTCTTGATTTAGTCTTGTCTTTGCATAGACTTAAATAATATATGTTTGAAATTAGTTTTGATTTAGAATGGAACACTATCATGCACCTGTCTAGGGGCAGGGGGAAACATTTGTCATCTATGCACCTGTCTAGGGGCAGGGGAAAACATTTGTCATCTATGCACCTGTCTAGGGGCAGGGGGAAACATTTGTCATCTATGCACCTGTCTAGGGGCAGGGGGAAACATTTGTCATCTATGCACCTGTCTAGGGGCAGGGGGAAACATTTGTCATCTATGCACCTGTCTAGGGGCAGGGGGAAACATTTGTCATCTATGCACCTGTCTAGGGGCAGGGGGAAACATTTGTCATCTATGCACCTGTCTAGGGACAGGGGGAAACATTTGTCATCTATGCACCTGTCTAGGGACAGGGGGAAACATTTGTCATCTATGCACCTGTCTAGGGGCAGGGGGAAACATTTGTCATCTATGCACCTGTCTAGGGGCAGGGGGAAACATTTGTCATCTGTGCACCTGTCTAGGGGGGGGGGGGGGGCAGGGGAAACATTTGTCATCTATGCACCTGTCTAGGGGCAGGGGGAAACATTTGTCATCTATGCACCTGTCTAGGGACAGGGGAAAACATTTGTCATCTATGCACCTGTCTAGGGGCAGGGGGAAACATTTGTCATCTATGCACCTGTCTAGGGGGGGGGGGGGGGGGGGGCAGGGGAAACATTTGTCATCTATGCACCTGTCTAGGGGCAGGGGAAACATTTGTCATCTATGCACCTGTCTAGGGGCAGGGGGAAACATTTGTCATCTATGCACCTGTCTAGGGGCAGGGGGAAACATTTGTCATCTATGCACCTGTCTATGGACAGGGGGAAACATTTGTCATCTATGCACCTGTCTAGGGGCAGGGGGAAACATTTGTCATCTATGCACCTGAGCTCAATTTCGAGTCTCATAGCAAGGGGTCTGAATAATTATGTACGTAAGGTATTTCTGTTTTTTATTTCTAATGAATTTTGCTTTGTCGTTATGGGGTATAGTATGTAGATTTATTTGTATTTTTATTTAATCAATTTTAGAATAAGGCTCTAACGTAACAAAATGTGGAAAAGGGGAAGGGGTCTGAATACTTTTCGAATGCACTGTAAATAGCTAATGGAGGACACTTTTCCCTTCATTTTCATTTTCAGGCCAGCCAGGTAGGCTATACTCCTGTTGTAAAGCGAAACAATGTGCTTAATTTTAGGGAAGTTGAGAAATGAATATGGTAGCCTATAGAAAGCTAACGGGATCCTCCTCTTTTCAATAGAAGCCATCAAAACTATGTATTCTCACACAATTACATAGCCTATAGAAATGTTGCGCAACATGACCTCATGGGCTCTCATGAAGTGTTAGATTAGATTTTTGATTACATTTTCATTGATGTCAGAGTACCAGGCAGTTAACAAGTTTGGTAGGCTACCAATGACCATCAGCAGCATCAGAGCTTTGCGAAGCCTAATTACCGTGACTAAACGGTCATGACTCGTAACCGCTGGTGTGGTCACTGATTGAGCCCATATACGGTGTTTATTCAGACTGAATTAAGTGTTGTGAAGGACTGATATAATGTCAACTGGGGACATACAGGGTTTGCACCCTATTCCTTGTATAATATACTACGTTTGAATAGGGCTATTATATTTATCAGCTGTGAACTCTTGGGTAGGTTGTTAATACAGTTTGAATCATCAGGCCACTCTGTCTCAGATATCCTCCAAAAGACCCTGGGTGCGTCCCTCTTCCATATTTAGTGCATATTTAGCGCCCTGTTCAAAGGTAGTGCACTATATAGGGAACAGGGTGCCATTTGGGACACAGCCCTTGTTGTGAATAGTCCTCTGATGTTGGTCTCCTGATGTTGTCTTGAGTGAATAGTCTTACCTGATAAAAGCAGACGCGACCTTCTTAATAGACATGAGATTATTCATGAGTCTGTCTAGCTTCCTGTGATCACTGAAGAAGAAGACCCTTAATGTTCTCATCTAACTCACTTCATCATGGCTAATTAAGGTGTGTGTGTGTGCTAGGGCTGGGTGATATATCCAATTAATTTCATTCATTTGAATGTGTTTTTGCGGAATATTCCAAATGCCTGTATCGCAAGAATCCAGGTTTTTTGCTTTTTTCGTTTTTATGAGGGTTTATGTCCGCTTGTTCGCATGTTGTCTTTTTGGTCCCGTCTCCTTCGCTCCTTCTGTGCTGTGTGCACCTTCCCATTTACACCAGAGATCTGAATATAATGACGAGATGCACGTCTCCTCCCTAACAATCGGAGTCGTTGTCCCAAAGGCAGGAAGGCAGGCGACAAGCTTAGGTCCAAAATAGCCCATAGAAACGCTTTGTGCTTATTTTGGATAGATTTTGGCGAGAGAGGAGGCCTCCCGACTGGTGCAGCGGTCTAAGGCACTTCATTGCAGTGCTTGAGGCGTCACTACAGACCCGGGTTTGATCCCAGGCTGTGTCACAGTCGGCCGTGACCGGGAGACCCATGAGGGGGTGCACAATTGGCCCAGCGTTGTCCGGGTTAAAGGCGGTTTTAGCCGGACCGGATTTCCTTGTCCCATCGCGTGCTAGCAACTCCTGTGGCGGGCCAGGCACCTGCAAGCTAACTTCGGTCGCCAGCTGGGCGGTGTTTCCTCCGACACGTTGGTGAGGCTGGCTTCCGGGTTAATCGAGCAGTGTCAAGTAGCAGTGAGGCTTGGCAGGGTTGTGTTTCGTAGGATGCATGGCTCTCAACCTTCGCTTCTCCCAAGTCCATAGGGGAGTTGCAGCGATGAGACAAATCTGTAACTACCAATTGGATATCACTAAATTACCACTCACACCAACAAAGTTAAAAGATCACTTCTTCCTCATTGACAAGTGGTTTCAACTCACTATTTGCATTTGAGGTTTGGTCCAACAGAAATGGGTCATATGGAGAAACACATTATTTTACTGTAATAGAGGGTTAACCTTTCTAATGATACCCTTTTTATGTCTCAATCAAATTGTGTGCAGAGCAGACACTACTAAAAGAGGAAAAAGTATGCTCGGTTTGTTGTGCACAACATTGGGGTACCACTTACCGCTGTCAGCATTTTTGCCAAAGACTGTTATACTAGCTATCTAGTCTGTTTTATAGATGTGCAATAAGCATGAAACACAAATATATAAGGAATTGGCAACTCGTTCTCGTTCTGAGGAATATGGTAGGCCACTTGATTTCAACATCTGAGCAGGCCAACAAGTGGACAGGCTAGCATGTTGTTCAAACAGTTGGAGACTGTTCACAATTCAACTGTTCCTCCCTGTTAGCTAGCAAATAGATTCAAGTTTGCCAAACTTGAAATATAAAGAATAGCTGGTTATTCACATGGGCTTGTGCTGGAGAGATTTGTTTATGAGACGTGTTCATTTTCTATCATTCCTGCTACAACAAGTTTGTCAATATTAGTGAATGTGCATTATGCATGGTTCTGGTTACATTTGTAACAAAAAGGGGATTTTCATAGACTTGAAAGATTATTGCAAAAAAGCATTTTGATGAACCTAATTTCACATGGCCTGAATTGATTAGATTATTGCTGACCGTTTGAAATGCAGTGTATTTGACCTTTAATTGTACAACAAAGCTTATTTTAAAAATCGAATGCCCTCCATAATTATTTGGACAGTGCAGCATTTTCTCTTCTTTTGGCGCTCTACTCCAAAAGTTTAGATTTGAAATCAAACAATGACTATGAAGTTGGAGTGCAAACTGTCAACTTTAACTTGAGGGTATTTTCATACATATCGGCTGAACCGTTTAGAAATTACAGCACTTTTTGTACATAGTCCCCTAAAGTATTTGGACAAATTCACTTATGTGTATTAAAGAAGTAAAAAGGGAAATATTTGGTCCCATATTCATAACACGCAATGACTACATCAAGCTTGTGACAAAACATTTGTTGGATGCATTTGCTGTTTGTTTTGGTTGTGTTTCAGACTATTTTGAAATGAAGAGTAAATCATGTATTGTGTCATCTTGGAGTCACTTTTATTGAAAGGTATGAGTATATTGTTTGTGAACACTTACATTAGCGTGGATGCTACCCTGATTATGGATAATCCTGAATGAATCGTGAATAATGATGAGTGTGGAAGTTAGACTGACATGGTGAAACCACTTTCTTTTATTTGCAGACATTATTTTAGTCGGATAATGTTTCATACTTTTCAGTGCGATTTGTGTATTCATATTGTTTTCATATCTGAACAGTGGCGGTCGGTGCTGTTTAAGATGAGAGAAGCATGGCCTTATTTATTTTACAACATATTGGATGACTGTCACTCATATTCCATTCAGCCAGTTCAATGTAACATCGATAGGTTTAGGCTAATACAAGAGAGAACATTTTTACCTATACCCATCATGAGGTTTTTACAATTTACCATATGAATCCACTTTCATTGAGAGAATTTTGAGTAATCACTAGTCCAACAGTTTCAAATGAGAGTTTCTGCTGGACAAATTCAGATATATTTATCCCTGTTTCGCTTCCATTTAACAAACGTTTTTCAACAGAATCGGCGGGAATGAATTCGCCCCTGATCACACAGAAACAGTTCAACTTTCATAGCAACCACATAAAAACAGCATGATCAATTTGCTCCTTGTATAAATAATTCCTTCTCACAACCATCTACGCGCTCTCCTCCTTTTCCTTTCGCTTGTGGACTTCAGTGCACAACACAGCCAAGCCTTCAAATCATGACTGCTAACCACTACACACCGGCAACATCGTTGTCACCTCATAGTCAACATAGCTACTAGAACTAACGTATTAGAAAACCTGTGACAATCATGCAATACAGTGTACTGTCAGAAAGCAGTTTAGCAGTTACAAGGCGGGCCCCGGTGGCAATAAATTAATACAGCGAAAAGCATACCTTGTCTTGGAAGAGTTAGTGTTGGATCGCCATAGCCAGCTAGCTAACATAGTATCCCTCTCTGTTTGATCCAGGTTTTTGAGCTAGCTAAGTGAAAGTAAAAAATAAAAAAATTAAACATTTTGGAATAAATTAATTTGTTCCAAACTGTTCAACTATTGTCTTTCTCTTTTTGAGTCAACTACTCGCCACATTTTATGCACTGCAGTGCTGACTAGCTGTGGTTTATGCTTTCAGTACTAGATTTATTCTCAAATCCTTTGATTGAGTAGACAACATGCCAGTTCACGCTGCAAGAGCTCTAATAGGTTGGAGGACCGGGATGAGGACCATGAGCCTCCTAGGTTTTGCATTGAAGTCAATGTATCCAGAGGAGGACAGATGCTAGCTGTCGTCAGGCTACACCGTGGTGCTACCCTACAGAGTGCTGCTGAGGCTACTGTAGTTCTTCATTGCAAAACAACATGTTTTATTGCATTTTTTGGTGATGTGAATATATTTAGTATAGTTTAATCTAAATATGATACATTTTTTAATGTTTCACTACTTTTATGAAATTCACTGAGGAGGATAGTCCTCCCCTGAGGAGCCTGCACTGTATCTGAACCAGTCACCTCCCTACTGGTATTTCTTCAAATAAAATATTCTGTTTTGATTTACTGTAAAAAAGCACTGCAGTACATCCTACTAACGCGCGTACATCCTACTAACATCCTACTAATGTGCTCCATGTGTTTTAACTACCAGGAGGCTAAATAACAATAGTGATTAACTTCTTACCACTGAATGAGACCTTAAAATCCCATTTAAGTCCAGCCGCCTTTAATCTTTTATATTGCCACCTGTTTGCTAGCGGTATTTTAGTCCTTCTAGCTGTTATGTATTTTTGTAAATAACAGCTGGTGCACGATATCTAAGGAAGTCTCGAGCTATTGCTCGCCTGACGTAGAGTATCTCATGATAAGCTAGACCACACTATCTACCTAGAGAGTTTTCATCTGTATTTTTTGTAGATGTTTACATACTACCAAATTTACATACCAACAAATGCCTATCAGCATGTTAAATGTGCAACCAGAAGGAAAAAGTCTTAGGACCACCTTTACTCCACACACAGAGACACATGCAAAGCTCTGCCTCGCCCTCCATTTGGCAAATCTGACCATAATTCTATCCTCCTGAATCCTGCTTACAAGCAAAAATGTAAGCAGGAAGCACCAGTGACTAGATAAATAAAAAAGTGGTCAGATGACGCAGATACCAAGCTACAGGACTGTTTTTCTAGCACAGACTGGAATATGTTCCGGGATTTTTCCGATGGCTTTGAGGAGTACAACGCATCAGTCATTGGCTTCATCAATAAGTGCATTGATGACGTCGTCCCCACAGTGACGTACAGTACATACCCCAACCAGAAGCCATGGATCCACACGGCCCTTTCCCACCTGGAAAAAAGGAACACCTATGTGAATGCTATTCATTGACTACAGCTCAGCGTTCAACACCATAGTGCCATCAAAGCTCATCAATAATCTAAGGACCCTGTGACTTAACATCTCCGTCTTCAACCTGGACTTCCTGACGGGATGCCCCCAGGTGGTAAGGGAAGGTAACGACACATCCGCTATGCTGATCCTCAACACAGGGGCCCCTCAGGCGTGCGTGCTCAGTCCCCTCCTGTACTCCCTGTTCACTCATGACTGCACAAACACAAGTTTGCCGATGACACAACAGTGGTAGGCCTAATCACCGACAATGACAAGACAGCCTATAGGGAGGAGGTCAGAGACCTGGCCGTGTGGTGCCGGGACAACAACCTCTCCCTCAACGTGATCAAGACAAAGGAGATGATTGCAAGTTCAAACCCCCGAGCTGACAAGGTAAAAATCTGTCGTTCTGCCCCTGAACAGGCAGTTAACCCACTGTTCCTAGGCCGTCATTGAAAATAAGAATTTGTTCTTAACTGCCTTGCCTGGTTAAATAAAGGTAAAATTAAAAATTAAAAAACTTGTTGCTTTTATTTCTTATTCTTCTCTGTATTTTTTAAAACTGCGTTGTTGGTTAGGGGCTCGTACGTAAGTAAGTGTTTCACTGTAATCTGTTATTTGCAGCGCATGTGACTAATAAGATGTGATTTGATTTGTTTCAGTCCTTTGTCAATAGCTCATTACCCTGCTATAAGGAGCCATAGAGGGGCATACGTTGCATCTATCTGGCTCTCATGAAATGATTAGTCCTTTATTGCAAGGTATGCCATTTCTGAACTGTATTGTCATCCGTTATGGCCGTGTTGGGGAGCCCAAGAGACGCTCTGGGATGTTTTGGATGACTTATTGAGCTGTAAATATGAGGGTTAGGTATAGATGGATGGTTAGGGTTAGCTTTTATTCAACTCTATAGCTGCATAGTTAGGGTATATGGAGGTTACTGTGACCTACTGTACCATGACATTTACCCATTTACCCTGTTCCTTCCAGCCTGTTAACCTTTAACCCCAGAAAGGTCATTCTACTTCCCTCCAGTACAATATGGTGCATTTTTACTCAAAATACAACCAACATGATTTTTCCACTTGCCTTGGATGAGTCCAAGACAGTTTTTTGGATGCATTTCACTGTTGTAAATATGACATTTATTATAGCTCATCCAGCTCCTCATCGCACAACATAATTATGATGATTAGACTACATCCTAAAAGCAACTTGTCATTTCATACAGAATGGCTGTGGCTACCTCTCAACCTTGTCTTGTTATTTTAACAGCCATTTAAATCAAAGCTTGATTTGTTACACAAGTCCATTATCTTTATAGAGCGCAGGATTGTGTTCTGCTCAGGGGGGTAACCACTTCTTAATGATCAGTAGCACTAAAGAGCATCTCTGAAAATGGGAAAACGTGACCCTTCCTTTAGTTGTACATGTGTCTTGTCCACTGTAACAAGGCCCTGGTCAGGTTTGTAGAGATAATGCCATCCTTCATGGTCTGAGTGGAGGACAGAGGAGCATGTCGGTGCCTGATTGGAGACAGTTGATTGGACCTGTAAGTTTAACAAAGGGACACTGATTGGACAAGCTGCCGGGTTAATGAGGTTTTGTAGACAAAAGAGACTGTTCAAATGTACACCTTGGCACGCTGCCTAGATTGACCCAATGTGTTGGGCATGCATTGTAAGTGGTATGCAAGTATGGGACAGTAGAAAGTACCTAGCAAGAGAGAAAGCGACTGAGACACAGATATATCGAGAGGGTGCGACAGACAGACAGACAGGGTGATTGATTGATGGTGAAGAGGTGCAGAGATGTTTTGGAGAGTGATTTCACAGTGATTTAATTTAGAGGCCAGAACTTGGACTGCTTAGCATAAGCATAATTTAGCCTGACCTTCACTGAGCTGTTAAACATTTCACATCATTTCTCAGTGTCTTTCAGGGCAAAGTAACGATTGCATCATTGAAAACAAAGCAGCATCTATGTTGTCAGTCTGTTACTATACGGGCTGTTTCATTCAGTGGTTATGATGATTATAATGGTGATATGTTGCTTGTTATTATTATAATTATGATCATTACTCTATTAGTGAGTGATTTGATGTGAGTAATAGATACTGTAACAGTGAGTTGTCCTGATTTGACTATTTTTTTAACCAGTGCTTATCACATACCAAGATCACCTAGAACTATTTTCTCTTTTTACAAACATGTGAATCGACAAACTACTTCAGATATATAATTTTTTTTTACCTTTATTTAACTAGGCAAGTCAGTTAAGAAAAAAATCTTATTTACAATGACACCGGCCAAACTCGGACGACACTGGGCCAATTGTGCGCCGCCCTATACATTATAATGCAATGTACTTATACAATGTTGGCCTACTTAATAGCAGTGCCTCAGTGTCTGTATAATAACATACCCACCAGCATTGTTTGTTCTCTCTCTCTATTTCTCTCTGTCTCTCTCTCGGATCTGAAATTGACTGTATTCATTTCAGAACACATTCATTTCAGTGAGGGCTGTAATTAAAGCACTGTGTTAAACATATTAGTAGTTCTGCAGTGAGTCGCACATTATCAGCACTATCGCCCAAGGATCAGAACAAAACACATTCTGTTCTTGGGGCAAGACATTCTTAAAGCTAGACAGAGAAACACACACACGCAAACAGGCTCAGTCATGTATAACAAATTGTATCTTTGTTATCCAAACCTTGGATGTCCTCTCCAGGCTTGTCACTTTCACTAAACTGCATTATTTCTTTCATTTACAAACTGTACCGTCCTCCCTCTATCTCCTGCCCTGCCTCTAAAGAAAGACGTGTCCCATCCCGGAATAATGACTATTTTGTTTACAAAGTAAAGTGAAGACCCTGAGAAGCTGAGGAAATAGTGGAGCACGCTGTCTTGTCTCCTGTTTGTATAACCAAGGGGAAATGCAGAAGCAACATTTTAATGAGAGGACCTGGATTCACACGCTTGGCATATCACAGCATATATAACCCCTAGATACCCCTATCACAGCATAAATAACCCCTAGATACCCCTATCACAGCGTAAATAACCCCTAGATACCCCTATCACAGCGTAAATAACCCCTAAATACCCCTATCACAGCATAAATAACCCCTAGATACCCCAATCACAGCGTAAATAACCCCTAGATACCCCTATCACAGCATATATAACCCCTAGATACCCCTATCACAGCATAAATAACCCCTAGATACCCCTATCACAGCATAAATAACCCCTAGATACCCCTATCACAGCGTAAATAACCCCTAGATACCCCTATCACAGCGTAAATAACCCCTAGATACCCCTATCACAGCATAAATAACCCCTAGATACCCCTATCACAGCATAAATAACCCCTAGATACCCCTATCACAGCATAAATAACCCCTAGATACCCCTATCACAGCATAAATAACCCCTAGATACCCCTATCACAGCATAAATAACCCCTAGATACCCCTATCACAGCATATATAACCCCTAGATACCCCTATCACAGCATATATAACCCCTAGATACCCCTATCAGCGCTCCACCAATCAGGCCTTTATGGTAGAGTGGCCAGACGGAAGCCACTCCTCAGTAAAAGCCACATGACAGCCCACTTGGAGTTTGCCAGAAGGCACCTAAAGGAGTCTCAGACCATGATAAACAAGATTCTCTGGTCTGATGAAACCAAGAATGAACTCTTTGGCCTGAATGCCAAGCATAATTTCTGGAGGAAAACTGGCACATCCCTACGATGAAGCATGGTGGTGGCAGATTCATGCTGTGGGGATGTTTTTCAGAGGCAGGTACTGGGAGACTAGTCAGGATCGAGGCAAAGATGAACGGAGCAAAGTACAGAGATCCTTAATGAAAACCTTCTCCAGAGTGTTCGGGACCTCAGACTGGGGTGAATGTTCAACTTTCAACAGGGCAACGACCCTAAGCACACAGACAAGACAACGCAGGAGTGACTTCGACACAAGTCTCTGAATGTCCTTGAGTGGTCCAGCCAGAGCCCGGACTTGAACCCGATCAAACATCTCTGGACAGACCTGAAAATATCTGTGCAGCAAAGCTCCCCATCCAATCTGACACCTTGAGTGATCTGCAGAGAAGAATGGGAGAAAGTCCCCAAATACAGGTGTGCCAAGCTTGTAGCATCATATCCAAGAAGAATCAATGCTGTAATCACTGCCAAAAGTGCTTCAACAAAGTACTGAGTAAAAAGCTTCTGAATACTAATGTAAATGTAATATTTCAGTTTTGTATTTTTTATAAATTAGCAAACATTTCTAAAAAACTGTTTTTGCTTTTAGAATAAGGCTGTAACGTAACAAAATGTGAAAAAAGTCAAGGGGTCTGAATACATTCCGAATGTACTGTATAACCCCTCAATACCTCTATCACAGCATATATAACCCCTAGAAACCCCTATAATAGCATTGTGGTGATTTGATTTATATATTTTAATCTTTTTTTTGTTGCCCCAATGCTCTGTCACAATCACAATCCCAGCCTTTTATTTGTTTTCTGTGTTTTAAAAGTACATTGACTCGTTTTCATGTTGTTGAGTAAGTTGTGTAACCTTGGATGCGATAACGTTTTTTGAGGGTTGTGTAACTCGGACATCTCATTACATTTTGTCTTTTAACCTCACAATGGTGTCTCACCAGAACAGTCTTTCATACCTTCCTCTTCAACTATTCATGTAGTTGAATGTAAACCCTCTCTTTAAAGGGTGACTGCACTTCCTGATATGGCCTCGTTTTGATGGTTGCTCATTAAGTAATGCTAGCGGCCCTGACAGAAGCCAAAGGAAAGTTGTCCTGGGGGTGTGGTTTGATGTTGGTGTATTATGTTTGCATATCGTACCCTGGCAGGTACTGTTGTTTGTTCTGTCCTGACTCACCGAGGTCTTTCTCGCACAATCTTCTTTTTGCCGAGGTCTTTCTCGCACAATTATATAATCTCACTATCTATTACCAGAGTTTGTGTCTGTCTGTCTTTCTGGCAGTGTTTCATAGGGAATCATGTTACTAAACAGGTCGCGGGTGGACACATGATGCTTGCAAATTAGTTTTGGTATATTGACAAGTTGCAGTTGGGGTGAAAGTGTGCTCTGATTGTATCAATTCAATTTTTTCCCCAAAACTTGGCAGACTCGAGTTATTGACGCTACAATGAATGTTTCTGACTCATACCGATGCTACATCGGCCGTTTAAAACTAGAGAAGTTGGTTCTAAAGGGCAGTTGTCCTTTAAAGGGAACCACTGTTTTCTCTTCCTAATTGGGACTTAAAGGCTCTGGGCGAAAGGTATTGTTCACACACCTCAGAGTGAATTTAAGTGCAGATAGACGATAGGAGAGCTTCTCACATGGAGAAAGAAAGAGGGAGAGCATGCCTTTAAAACATGCTGTCCTTTAAACAATGGTTGATCACTCAAATGATTAGTTCCTAGAATGGACATGAATGTCAGTGTTACAATAACTGAATGTCTGCTTTCCCTGAAAGTTGAAATTCACCCACATTGGGGAAGAAAATGTGGGACTATGTCCTACTCACAGTTGGGACACATTTTGGGAACATTTGAAAGAGCAGCCTGTTACCTCAAACGAACACACACAAACACACACACTCACTTTTCCCCTTGCTGTGTTTCTACAGTCCATTCGGGAAAGTTTTTCAGACCCCACTTTTTCCACATTCTGTTATGTTACAGCCTTATTCTAAAATGGATTACATTGATGAAATCAATCTACACATAAAACCCCATAATGACAAATCCCAAAAAGTTTTTGGGAAATGTTTGTAAATGTATTAAGAATAACAAAAAATAACTATTGCATTTACATAAGTATTCAGACCCCTTTGAAGTGCCTTTGGCTGCATTACAGCCTCAAGACTTCTTGGGTATGACGCTACAAGCTTGGTACACCTGTATTTGGGGAGTTTCTCCCATTCTTCTATGCCGATTCTCTCAAGCTCTGTCGGGTTGGATGGGGAGCATCGCTGCACAGCTACTGTACGTAACCATGGCAGCCTGAAACCACATTGCTGAACTGCAGGAAAAAAATAAAGCGTCAACCGTCCTTAAAATGTTTCCTTCCTCAGACCAAAAAACAGGAGCAGGATAACATTGTGTGGCGATGCTCGCCAGCGCACTGCGGCCCCAGGGTGTGTGGGGCAGCAGGGTTTCGTTCTACCCCATAACTGATAACACTAATTTAGCAGCTATTGCCTGGCTGTTCCTCCCTAGGAGATCCTCTGGCAGACTGGCATGGCTACATGCAGCTGCAGCCTCACTAGGAGTGGTTAGTGTTAAGACCGTAACAGCTAAGGCAGGTAAGGATCCTCCCACTATAAGGCAGGCACACATCCAGAGGAGGTGGAAGGAAGGAGACAAAGGAACGTCCACTTTTAGAAGACTGGTTATAAGAACGCCGGTGCAGAAGTTGATTGCGTCGAATCGTGATGTCTTGGAGCACTTCGCTGTGTTTGTGTGACACCCTCAGAAATACATTAAAGGGTTTCCTTAATCAAGTGCCTTTAATGAGTTTTTCAAATGAAGATGTTTTGACTCAGACTGGGAAAATAGTTTGCATGCATCCGCTCCCTGACTCTGACTAGTGTAGTCTAGCGTAGTCTGTCTGGCTCCCGTCTCCTGCAGGCTGACAACTCCAATTGAAGTTCAGGCCTCATTGAACACACGGCTAAAGTGAAATGAAGATCTCTCAGGGAGCCGAACAGTAGAGTTAGTTTTGCCTTCATTGTCATTAAGCTCTCGTTGCTATGCCTTAAGGTACAGTATGTCTGAGTATTAAGGAGTTAATATCAAAGGTGAAAGTGGCTCATTTGCATAATTCACTTGAAAGCAAATTAACTGAGAGGGGGAGAGAGGGGGGTTGAGCAGTGTAATAAGGCAGGAAAAGGAAAGTGTGCTTTTGTGGTGTAGGTGTGTGTCCGTGCGTGTCCGTGTGTGTCCGTGCGTGCGCGCATCACTGCAGTATATGACAGCAACCCAGGTTCCTCTCTGATCCACCCAGGGGAGGCCTCCTGTATCTTAATGAGGCTGGTTCAGCACTGATTAGTCAAAACAATCAATGGTGTTTTCCCCCTTGGTCCCTCATCCTATCTTCTCTCCTCTTTCTCCTCTTCAAACAAACGACACTCCATCCCTCATAGTCCTCCTAGTCCTAGTATTGGTAACCGGTGCAGGAGTCAGTCAATGCAATGTATTGGTAACCGGTGCAGGAGTCAGTCAATGTATTGGTAACCGGTGCAGGAGTCAGTCAATGGATTGGTAACCGGTGCAGGAGTCAGTCAATGGATTGGTAACCGGTGCAGGAGTCAGTCAATGGATTGGTAACCGGTGCAGGAGTCAGTCAATGGATTGGTAACCGGTGCAGGAGTCAGTCAATGTATTGGTAACCGGTGCAGGAGTCAGTCAATGGATTGGTAACCGGTGCAGGAGTCAGGCAATGTATTGGTAACCGATTATGTGTACGTACAGGCCTGTATGTGCATACATGCTTGTGTGTGTATTGGGATTGTGTCAGCAGGCCATTGTCCATGCTACTGTTTATTTTTCCAGTCTTGGAGAGAGATTATGTCATACTGTAGGAAACAGAGGTGGATCCTTTACAAAACAATGCATCTCCAGCTCAATGAACTTCTATACGTTCCCAGTTGGCAAATATTTGATATTGATAGTAGATAAAGGATTTATATCTGTTGTTCACAAAAACAGTTATCCTGTATGGTGCCCCGGAGGATAATGCATTTTTCATGTACGGCCAATGAATACAATGAATACAATTGTCTCTGTATTGTTGATGAGTGCCTTTGAAGCAGTGCTGTTTTTGTTGGTCTTTAGAGACTCATGCTACTTCTCTTACTGTATTGTAGAGTAGACTATGTGTTAACTTCCCTGGAACACACCATCTCATCATAGATGTATAATGTTATATATGTTTATTGCTGCCATACGCTTATTGAGGTATACGGAACACTGAGTAAATCCTGGAAATGTTTGTTGGATCTGTTAATATCATCTTTCCAAGGTAACCCAGAACCAAAAAATCTGTGTGTGTGTGTGTTCATCGTCTGTTCTCTTTCAACTGCTGTCTGTCTATGAACACTATTTTAGACTAAAATGAAGTGTAATGAGTTCTCTTGTCTCAGGCGTGTTGTAGAATTGTAATATGAATCAACAATAATGAGTGGTACTGTATCCGTTACGAATAAGGAATAACAGTCTGCCTCCATGGGGAAGGTAGTCTTCCGTTAATACTAATGATACATCTCCTTCAGGCTGAAGACCGACGAGCAAGAATATTCATCCAGATTTTAATGAGATGTGATCTGTGCAAAGATTTAATTAGTGAAACGACTAGAATCCCAATGTTCTCCTGAAGAGTTTGACGTTCAGCGATGTTGGAAAATCGGCCGAACAAATCACTGGATTATTTTGTTCTTGAAATCCCTCAAGGGTTTTCAGAGTGGAATATAGGCTAATGTTACCATGAAACATGTTGGAGAAGAGCAATGGATGCTATCATGTTGGACCATGTTAAACCATGTTGGGAGAAGAGCAATAGATGCTATCATGTTGGACCATGTTAAACCATGTTGGGAGAAGAGCAATAGATGCTATCATGTTGGACCATGTTAAACCATGTTGGGAGAAGAGCAATAGATGCTATCGTGTTGGACCATGTTAAACCATGTTGGGAGAAGAGCAATAGATGCTATCATGTTGGACCATGTTAAACCATGTTGGGAGAAGAGCAATAGATGCTATCGTGTTGGACCATGTTGGAGAAGAGCAATGGATGCTATCATGTTGGACCATGTTAAACCATGTTGGGAGAAGAGCAATAGATGCTATCATGTTGGACCATGTTAAACCATGTTGGGAGAAGAGCAATAGATGCTATCATGTTGGACCATGTTAAACCATGTTGGGAGAAGAGCAATAGATGCTATCGTGTTGGACCATGTTGGGAGAAGAGCAATAGATGCTATCATGTTGGACCATGTTAAACCATGTTGGGAGAAGAGCAATAGATGCTATCATGTTGGACCATGTTAAACCATGATGGGAGAAGAGCAATAGATGCTATCATGTTGGGCCATGTTAAACCATGTTGGGAGAAGAGCAATAGATGCTATCATGTTGGACCATGTTAAACCATGATGGGAGAAGAGCAATAGATGCTATCATGTTGGGCCATGTTAAACCATGATGGGAGAAGAGCAATAGATGCTATCATGTTGGGCCATGTTAAACCATGTTGGGAGAAGAGCAATCGATACTATCATGTTGAACCATGTTGGATCATGTTGGGAGAAGAACATGGATGTTTTCATGTTGGACTATGTTGAAGCAGAATAATGGCTAGGTAAAACACATTGGCTTACCTGGCAACTTTTCAGAATCAGTCTCATTACTTTCTTAAGTGGTCAATGCTTTTAAAATGGGCTGAAAAATAGATTTTACCCTCCAAGGAAAGTGAGGTATAAAAGAAAAGATATACTGTGTATATATATATATTTAATCCTCTATTCTCTGGATCAGGGATAGGCAACCCTGCTCCCAGAGTGCTGCAGGTACTGCAGGATTTTGTTCCAACTAGGCACCACACCTGACCAACTGAACTAATTAATCAGTTCTGTGGTTGATTCCAGGTTAAATCAAAAACATGAAGTGTCTGCGGCAATGTAGGACCAGTGTGGCCTTGTCCTGCTCGGGATGTTAGAGAGATGGATTATTAGATTATCAGAGTTAGTCAAGCAGCTTCAGTATTCCTCCCAACAACCTGGCTGTTGAAATCGGTTGTTTCTTTATCCCCCACAACACTGGAGCTGCTGTAGACAACACTGGGGCTGCTGTAGATAACACTGGGGCTGCTGTAGACAACACTGGGGCTGCTGTAGACAACACTGGAGCTGCTGTAGACAACACTGGAGCTGCTGTAGACAACACTGGGGCTGCTGTAGACAACACTGGGGCTGCTGTAGACAACACTGGAGCTGCTGTAGACAACACTGGAGCTGCTGTAGACAACACTGGGGCTGCTGTAGACAACACTGGGGCTGCTGTAGACAACACTGGAGCTGCTGTAGACAACACTGGGGCTGCTGTAGACAACACTGGGGCTGCTGTAGACAACACTGGGGCTGCTGTAGACAACACTGGGGCTGCTGTAGACAACACTGGGGCTGCTGTAGACAACACTGGGTGTCACGCCCTGACCTTAGAGAGCCTTTTTTATTCTCTATTTGTTTAGGTCAGGGTGTGAGTTGGGTGGGCAAATCTATGTGTTCTATTTCTTTGTTGGCCGGGTATGGTTCCCAATTGGAGGCAGTTGTCTATCGTTGTCTCTGATTGGGGATCATACTTAGGCAGCCTGTTTTCCACCTGAGTTTGTGGGATCTTGTTTTTGTTAGTTGCTGTGTTAGCGCTACAATACTTTACATGTCGTTTATCTTTCTTGGTTTTTTTGGTGTTCATTCAAATAAATTCTAAATGTACGCCTACCATGCTGCACCTTGGTCTACTCATTCCAACATCAAGCGTAACACTGGGGCTGCTGTAGACAACACTGGGGCTGCTGTAGACAACACTGGGGCTGCTGTAGACAACACTGGGGCTGCTGTAGACAACACTGGGCTGCTGTAGACAACACTGGGCCTGCTGTAGACAACACTGGGCCTGCTCTAGACAACACTGGGGCTGCTCTAGACAACACTGGGGCTGCTCTAGACAACACTGGGTCCTCAGAGTTGGACTGTTGTCTCCTGTGTCTCTATCAGGGATGTAGCTGGGGTAAAACAGCTCAAAGGGGGTGTGTTAACGCTAATGAGTCAATGTCACATTTGGAAAAAAGCTGTTTGTTTACTGTATACTGTATACGCCCTTTAGAGAAGAGGAATACGATGGTTCTTGACAGAAAATCTATTGACTCGGGATATAGTGGCAGGCCTGAAGGACGGGAGATGGTAGGCTACCCGGAGCTGTCCATGGTGCTGAACCAGGCGAGTTTTACTGTAGTTTAGGCTCTGTTCTGGGTAAATGCTGCCCTTGGGCACAGATCTAGAATCATCTTCACTTTCACCACATCATAACCTCAACCACTGGGGTGAAAACACAGAACTGACCTCATGGTTAGGAGTGTGTGGGTGTGCTGTGCAGCCTTCACTACTGCATGAGAAGGAGGCGGATGTGGGAGTACCATAGAGTATTGTCTAACAAATACATTTTTATCAAACATTTATTGCATTAAATGTAGCCTGCTTTCCCCCTGGCCTTTCTGGACTGAATAACAAATAACAAGACGCTGCCAATTCAGTTCAGGAAGCCTCAAATAGAATGGCTAATTATACATGGAAATTGCCTCAATTGGTTCTGACTGAAGTTGGGAAAGGAGAGTCCGAGAGACGGATCAAATGTCAGACACGATGCAGCTCAAATTAGATATTCACCTTTTGGATGGAGCCAGTGGTAACCAATTGCATATTGCCGCTCTCTCTGGATCTCCTCGTTGCAGTATTATGGGGTGCTGGTGCTATGGCGACCACAGAGTTCTACATCTAGAGACAGAGAGTCTACAGGAGAAGAAGAGAAACATCTCTGTTAGGAATGTTGTGTGTGGAGGGGAAAGAAAGCTATTAACACCACACTCCCATATACAATGAGCTCCAAAAGTATTGGGACATTTTGTGTTGTTTTGTCTCCTATTCCACCACTTTGGATATGAAATCAAACAATGACTAGAAGGTAAAAAATGTAATCTGAGCAAAACAAAACAACAACAAAACGTTCACTGTCCCAATACTTTTGGAACTAACTGTATGCATTAAATAAAGTAATAGTTACAGTTGAAGTTAGAAGTTTACATACACCTAGGTTGGAGTCATTAAAACTTGTTTTTCAACCACTCCACAGGTTTCTTGTTAACAAACTATAGTTTTGGCAGTCAGTTAGGACATCTACTTTGTGCATGACACAAGTCATTTTTCCAACAATTGTTTACAGACAGATTATTTCACTTATAATTAATTGTATCACAATTCCAGTGGGTCAGAAGTTTACATACGCTAAGTTTACTGTGCCTTTAAACAGCTAGGATAATTCCAGGAAAGGGTGTCATGGCTTTAGAAGCTTCTGATAGGCTAATTTACATCATTTGAGTCAATTGGAGGTGTACCTGTGGATGTATTTCAAGGCCTACCTTCAAACTTGCTTGACATCATGGGAAAATCAAAAGAAATCAGCCAAGACCTCAGAAAAAAATTCCACAGCACGTGGGGGTGCTTTGCTGCAGGAGGGACTGGTGTACTTAGCAAAATAGATGTCATGAGGTGAGAAAATTATGGGGATATATTGAAGCAACATCTCACGACATCGGTCAGGAAGTTAAAGCTTGGTCGCAAATGGGTCTTCCAAATGGACAATGACCCCAAGCATACATGCAAGTTGTGGCAAAATGGCTTAAGGACAACAAAGACAAGGTATTGGAGTGGCCATCACAAAGCCCTGACCTCAATCCCATAGAAAATTTGTGGGTAGAACAGAAAAAGCATGTGCGAGCAAGGAGGCCTACAAACCTGACTCAGTTACAACAGCTCTGTCAGGAGAAATGGTTCAAAATTCACCCAACTTATTGTGGGAATATTGTGGAAGGCTGCCCGAAACATTTAACCCAAGTTAAACCATTTAAAGACAATGCTACCAAATAGCTAAGATGTATGTAAACTTCCGACTTCAACTTGTATTTCTTCTCCATAGTTTTTTTGGCACTCATTAGAAGTCAGATGTACAGTGGGGCAAAAAAGTATTTAGTCAGCCACCAATTGTGCAAGTTCTCCCACTTAAAAAGATGAGAGAGGCCTGTAATTTTCATCATACGTACACTTAAACTATGACAGATCACATTGTAGGATTTTAAATGTATTTATTTGCAAATTATGGTGGAAAATAAGTATTTGGTCAATAACAAAAGCTTTGTTATATACCCTTTGTTGGCAATGACAGAGGTCAAACATTTTCTGTAAGTCTTCACAAGGTTTTCACACACTGTTGCTGGTATTTTGGCACATTCCTCCATGCAGATCTCCTCTAGAGAAGTGATGTTTTGGGGCTGCTGCTGGGCAACCCAGACTTTCAACTCCCTCCAAAGATTTTCTATGGGGTTGAGATCTGGAGACTGGCTAGGCCACTCCAGGACCTTGAAATGCTTCTAACGAAGCCACTCCTTCGTTGCCCGGGCGGTGTGTTTGGGATCATTGTCATGCTGAAAGACCCGGCCACGTTTCATCTTCAATGCCCTTGCTGATGGAAGGAGGTTTTCACTCAAAATCTCACGATACATGGCCCCATTCAGTCTTTCCTTTTACACGGATCAGTCGTCCTGGTCCCTTTGCAGAAAAACAGCCCCAAAGCATGATGTTTCCACCCCCATGCTTCACAGTAGGTATGGTGTTCTTTGGATGCAACTCAGCATTCTTTGTCCTCCAAACACGACAAGTTGAGTTTTTACCAAAAAGTTATATTTTGGTTTCATCTGACCATATGACATTCTCCCAATCTTCTTCTGGATCATCCAAATGCTCTCTAGCAAACTTCAGATGGGCCTGGACATGTACTGGCTTAAGCAGGGGGACACGTCTGGCACTGCAGGATTTGAGTCCCAGGCGGCGTAGTGTGTTACTGATGGTAGGCTTTGTTACTTTGGTCCCTGCTCTCTACAGGTCATTCACTAGGTCCCCCCGTGTGGTTCTGGGATTTTTGCTCACCGTTCTTGTGATCATTTTGACCCCACGGGGTGCGATCTTGCGTGGAGCCCCAGATCGAGGGAGATTATCAGTGGTCTTGTATGTCTTCCATTTCCTAATAATTGCTCCCACAGTTTATTTCTTCAAACCAAGCTGCTTACCTATTGCAGATTTAGTCTTCCCAGCCTGGTGCAGGTCTACAATTTTGTTTCTGGTGTCCTTTGACAGCTCTTTGGTCTTGGCCATAGTAGAGTTTGGAGTGTGACTGTTTGAGGTTGTGGACAGCTGTCTTTTATACTGATAACAAGTTCAAACAGGTGCCATTAATACAGGTAACGAGTGGAGGACAGAGGAGCCTCTTAAAGAAGAAGTTACAGGTCTGTGAGAGCCAGAAATCTTGCTTGTTTGTAGGTGACCAAATACTTATTTTCCACCACAATTTGCAAATAAATTCATTAAAAATCCTACAATGTGATTTTCTGGATTTTTTTTCTCATTTTGTCTGTCATAGTTGAAGTGTACCTACGATGAAAATTACAGGCCTCTCTCATCTTTTTAAGTGGGAGAACTTGCTCAATTGGTGGCTGACTAAATATTTTTTTGCCCCACTGTATATCTTTAGAAGAACCTGGGATGGTTTTATTCATAGTGACCGTCTCCAATCTTCCTCAAATTATTATGTTGGGAAGAAGCAGGTCTGTCTATAGCCAGCAACCAAAATGACAGCCACTCCATCACTCTCCTTCTTGGTCAATAGCCCTTACACAGCCTGGATGTGTGTTGGATCATTGTCTTGTTGAAAAACAAATGATAGTCCCACTAAGCCAAAACCAGATGGGATGGCGTATCAGCGGTAGCCATGCTGGTTAAGTGTGCCTTGGATTCTAAAAGAATCACAGACAGTGTCACCAGCAAAGCATCCCCATACCATAACACCTCCTCCTCCATGCTTTACAGTGGGAAAAACACATGCTGAGATCATCCGTTCACCCACACCGCATCTCACAAAGACACAGCGGTTGGAACCAAAAATCACCAGTTTGGACACAACCAAAATGACAGCCATTCAGAGGAGAGAGGTGGGCATGTGTACAGTATGCGTCCACTGTTTTCTTTAGTGGATAAACTGGACATTCAGTCAGGCGGGGGCCAGTGGCCAGTCAGTCTCTATTACTTAGGCTCTCTCCCACTGCCATACATTATTAACTCAGCAAAAAAAGAAAAATCCTCTCACTGTCAACTGTGTTTATTTTCAGCAAACTTAACATGTGTAAATATTTAAATGAAGATAACAAGATTCAACAACTGAGACATAAACTGAACAAGTTCCACAGACATGTGACTAACAGAAATTGAATAATGTGTCCCTGAACAAAGGGAGGGGGGGGGGTCAAAATCAAAAGTAACATTCAGTATCTGGTGTGGCCACCAGCTGTATTAAGTACTGCAGTGCATCTCCTCCTCATGGACTGCACCAGATTTGCCAGTTCTTAATGTGAGATGTTACCCCACTCTTCGACCAAGGCACCTGCAAGTTCCCAGACATTTCTGGGGGGAATGGCCCTAGCCTCACCCTCCGATCCAACAGGTCCCAGACGTGCTCAATGGGATTGAGATCCAGGCTCTTCGCTGGCCATGGCAGAACACTGATATTCCTGTCTTGCAGGAAATCACGCACAGAACGAGCAGTATGGCTGGTGGCATTGTCATGCTGGAGGGTCATGTCAGGATGAGCCTGCAGGAAGAGTACCACATGAGGGAAGGAGGATGTCTTCCCTGTAACGCACAGCGTTTAGATTGCCTGCAATGACAACAAGCTCAGTCCGATATGATGCTGTGACACACCACCCCAGACCATGACGGACCCTCCACCTCCAAATTTTTGCCAGTCCTGTCTGGTCCGGTGACGGTGGGTTTGTGCCCTTGGGCAACGTTGTTGCCAGTGATGTCTGGTGAGGACCTGCCTTACAACAGGCCTACAAGCCCCCAGTCCAGCCTCTCTCAGCCTATTGCGGACAGTCTGAGCACTGATGGAGGTATTGTGCATTCCTGGTGTAACTCGCGCAGTTGTTGTTGCCATCCTGTACCTGTCCCACAGGTGTGATGTTCGGATGTACCGATCCTGTGCAGGTGTTGTTACACGTGGTCTGCCACAGCGAGGATGATCAGCTGTCCGTCCTGTCTCCCTGTAGCCCTGTCTTAGGCTTCTCACAGTACAGACATTGCAATTTATTGCCCTGGCCACATCTGCAGTCCTCGTGCCTCCTCGCAGCATGCCTAAGGCACATTCACGCAGATGAGCAGGGACCCTTAGCATCATTCTTTTGGTGTTTTTCAGAGTCAGTAGAAAGGCCTCTTTAGTGTCCAATGTTTTAATAACTGTGACCTTATTTGCCTCCATTCTTAGCGACCGTTCCACAGGTGCATGTTCATTAATTGTTTATGGTTTATTGAACAAGCATGGGAAACGGTGTTTAAATCTGTGAAGTTATTTGGATTTTTATGAATTAAAACAGGGTCCTGAAAAAGGGACGTTCTTTTTTTTGCTGAGTTTCTCTGTCTCTCTCTCAGAGCCACTGCGTGCGCTCTGTCTCTCTCTCAGATGCTGATCTCAGAGCCACTGCTCTCTCTCTCTCTCTCTCTCTCTCTCTCTCTCTCTCTCTCTCTCTCTCTCTCTCTCTCTCAGAGCTGGTCTCAGAGCTGGTCTCAGAGCTGGTCTCAGAGCCTCCCTCTCTCTCTCTCTCTCTCTCTCTCTCTCTCTCTCTCTCAGAGCTGGTCTCAGAGCCTCTCTCTCTCTCTCTCTCTCTCTCTCTCTCAGAGCTGGTCTCAGAGCCTCTCTCTCTCTCTCTCTCTCTCTCTCTCTCTCAGAGCTGGTCTCAGAACCTCTCTCTCTCTCTCTCTCTCTCTCTGAGCTGGTCACAGAGCCACTACTCCCTGTCTCTCTCTGTCTCTCACTCTCGCTCTCTCTCACTCTCTCACTGTCTCTCTGAGAAGTTCATAGAGCCACTGCTCTCTCTCTCGCTCTCGCTCTCTCACTCTCGCTCTCTCTCACTGTCTCTCTGAGAAGTTCATAGAGCCACTGCTCTCTGTCTCTCACTCTCGCTCTCTCTCACTCTCTCACTGTCTCTCTGAGCTGTTCATAGAGCCACTGCTCTGTCTCGATCAAAAGTCCTGACAGCAGCCAGCTCTGCTCCCAGAGCACCGTACAGCACAGTACCCACATCTCACAGAGGACCAATGACATCACTCATCCCCAAACAAATACAGTCCTACACTCCCAGGCTCTGTGGCTAGGGGCTTGCCATTAAGTTTGATCATTTGTATTCAACCAATTCTGATATATTTGTGAAGTGAGTAAAACGTGTCGTTACCGTACAGTAACCGTGACAATGACAGAGTTATTGAAAGGGAGACACAGATGGCCCAACGTTACTCTGAGCCTTTATAAATATGTTGTAATGCTAGGAGTTCAATCTTCCAATTTCCAACTGATTTTTTCAGCTGTTTAGGTTTTACTGCCTATCGTCCATGTTGCTACATACAGTGCCTTGCGAAAGTATTCGGCCCCCTTGAACTTTGCGACCTTTTGCCACATTTCAGGCTTCAAACATAAAGATATAAAACTGTATTTTTTTGTGAAGAATCAACAACAAGTGGGACACAATCATGAAGTGGAACGACATTTATTGGATATTTCAAACTTTTTTAACAAATCAAAAACTGAAAAATTGGGCGTGCAAAATTATTCAGCCCCCTTAAGTTAATACTTTGTAGCGCCACCTTTTGCTGCGATTACAGCTGTAAGTCGCTTGGGGTATGTCTCTATCAGTTTTGCACATCGAGAGACTGACATTTTTTCCCATTCCTCCTTGCAAAACAGCTCGAGCTCAGTGAGGTTGGATGGAGAGCATTTGTGAACAGCAGTTTTCAGTTCTTTCCACAGATTCTCGATTGGATTCAGGTCTGGACTTTGACTTGGCCATTCTAACACCTGGATATGTTTATTTTTGAACCATTTCATTGTAGATTTTGCTTTATGTTTTGGATCATTGTCTTGTTGGAAGACAAATCTCCGTCCCAGTCTCGGGTCTTTTGCAGACTCCATCAGGTTTTCTTCCAGAATGGTCATGTATTTGGCTCCATCCATCTTCCCATCAATTTTAACCATCTTCCCTGTCTCTGCTGAAGAAAAGCAGGCCCAAACCATGATGCTGCCACCACCATGTTTGACAGTGGGGATGGTGTGTTCAGCATGATGAGCTGTGTTGCTTTTACGCCAAACATAACGTCTTGCATTGTTGCCAAAAAGTTCCATTTTGGTTTCATCTGACCAGAGCACCTTCTTCCACATGTTTGGTGTGTCTCCCAGGTGGCTTGTGGCAAACTTTAAACGACACTTTTTATGGATATCTTTAAGAAATGGCTTTCTTCTTGCCACTCTTCCATAAAGGCCAGATTTGTGCAATTTACGACTGATTGTTGTCCTATGGACAGAGTCTCCCACCTCAGCTGTAGATCTCTGCAGTTCATCCAGAGTGATCATGGGCCTCTTGGCTGCATCTCTGATCAGTCTTCTCCTTGTATGAGCTGAAAGTTTAGAGGGATGGCCAGGTCTTGGTAGATTTGCAGTGGTCTGATACTCCTTCCATTTCAATATTATCGCTTGCACAGTGCTCCTTGGGATGTTTAAAGCTTGGGAAATCTTTTTGTATCCAAATCCGGCTTTAAACTTCTTCACAACAGTATCTCGGACCTGCCTGGTGTGTTCCTTGTTCTTCATGATGCTCTCTGCGCTTTTAACGGACCTCTGAGACTATCACAGTGCAGGTGCATTTATACGGAGACTTGATTACACACAGGTGGATTGTATTTATCATCATTAGTCATTTAGGTCAACATTGGATCATTCAGAGATCCTCACTGAACTTCTGGAGAGAGTTTGCTGCACTGAAAGTAAAGGGGCTGAATAATTTTGCACGCCCAATTTTTCAGTTTTTGATTTGTTAAAAAAGTTTGAAATATCCAATAAATGTCGTTCCACTTCATGATTGTGTCCCACTTGTTGTTGATTCTTCACAAAAAAATACAGTTTTATATCTTTATGTTTGAAGCCTGAAATGTGGCAAAAGGTCGCAAAGCTCAAGGGGGCCGAATACTTTCGCAAGGCACTGTAGCTAGCCAAAACAGACAGAGTACAGAGACTACCTCCCAGCTCTTAAGTCTGTCACATGCTTTAGCTATTAAAGAAAGTAGTCCACAAACCGAGTGAAAGGTCTATTGTGTATGTTGTGTACCTCAACTTGTGTGATCAAGACATAGTAACAACAACAAAAACGATTCTCTCCTCTCGCTGTAACAGGTTGAATCTTTAAAAGCTGATTGGTCATGGGGGTGAAAGACAACAGTAGAAGTACTGCTGGTTGTTATGGCGATTTAGTTCTAATCGGCCAGATGGCTTCGGGGGGAGGGACATTTTTAGTTACGCCACGCCGCAACCTTTTACAGCCAACACACTCAGGCTCCGTCCGTTCATTCATCAAGGTCCCTGCTCTAAAGTGGTCACTGGGCACTATTACGCTCCCCCATAGTTAGGCCTAACTGGGTCCACATAGTATTTGTTTTCTTTCAACTACGTTAGGGGCACTTGATTTAGCGTTGCAAGGCATCAATATTAGAGCCATAATACCTGTATTACTACGTAGCTACTTTAACATGACCAAAAGTATATAGTGTGTCTTCTCCTGAACTAGCAGTACCAGATGATAGTGTTCTGAAGTAGTTAAGACACTGACATAATGTCACGTTGCAGTAAGAGAGAACCCCCATGGGAGAAGCTATGCACCGAGCCTGTCTGTCTTCCTGCTGAGTCATTTCGTTTCCTTCCTATGGAATATGACTGGCTTACTGAATCATGCCACTGTGTGGAATCAACCTGGAGATACGACAGCCACTGAACACATGCGCGCATAATCCTGGAGAATTGGCACCTCTCGAAAACATAGCTGTCGTTCCTAGAGAGGACACCTTATCTGCTGTTCTCTGCCGCAGCTCTATGGTAGAGAATAGATACTGTGAGGTTTGTTTTATCTCACAGACTCAATAGTTTTGATCTGTGACAGCCGCACTTGTATCATAATGTAGTGTATTCAGCAGGTCTCTCTCCTCTCTTTCACAATCTCTTCCCCTCTTTCTCTCTCTCCCTCTCTCTCTTTCCCTCCAGCTCACACTCTCTCTCCGATATTCGATATCTCTCTGCCCTGCCCTGTCTGGGGCCAAGCCTGGTTGCTGTGGTGACGCCGCAGCACAGCTCTTTGCCTCAGCAGTAGAGTGTGACCACAGCAAAAAAGAAAGCTACAGACCACTTGTTGCGACTGCAAAGTGGTTTGTTTAATTTCACCGTTCCTTCTCTCTCACATTCTCTCTCTCTCTGTCTCTCTCTCTCTCTCTCTCTCTGTCTCTCTCTCTCTGTCTCTCTCTCTCTCTCTCTCTCTCTCTCTCTCTGTCTCTCTCTCTCTCTGTCTCTGTCTCTGTCTCTCTGTCTCTGTCTCTCTCTCTCTCTCTCTCTCTGTCTCTCTCTCTCTGTCTCTCTGTCTCTGTCTCTCTCTCTCTGTCTCTCTCTCTCTCTGTCTCTCTCTCACACACTCACCCACCCACCAGTATGAGAACGAGGAAAGGGCACCATTTGTTCTCCAGCTTCTCTCTCTTCTGTTATAGGTGGCTTCTGGTTCTGTATCAGAAAACAGGGTATTTTAATGCAACCTATTCATTCTGCTTCACTTCGTCCTCTCAGCACCGGGGTGATGGGACAGGGTGAGGTGTGTTCACTCAAACCCCCCAAAGACTTAAATCACACACATGGTTTAATCACCTGGTTTTATCACACACCTGTTTAGCACTGAGAACCATGCAGGGCAGGGAACAGTGGTGGTAGTGTTTAACAGTAAACACACACTATGCAGTGTATTCTATTCAAGAACAATCTGTCACTATCTTCTCTGTGGAAGATGCAACAAGATGCTGAGGGCCTCATGGGGCCAACCAATCATAGGCCTTGGTTTCTTCGCGTTCCGTTTGTTTATTGGTTAAGAGGAACACCAATCAGAGTCCATTACTTATTTAGAGACCATGATATGTTTATCATGGAGGTTGGAAGAGGGGAGCGGAGGAAACCATGCCCTGGAAACACACACACACACCGGTGCTCAGCAATCCCTGGGTGTCTGGATTATGATGCTGTCTAAATGCAGAAAGATATATAGGCCCTAAAGTCAAATGGCTTTTTCCAGTAACGGTTTTTATTGCCACTCATAATGGTGCAGCACTTTATTGCAAAGCATACAAGACCTGAGAGGTCGAACTGACATCTAATGTCAATGTGATAGCCATTAGTTTGATCGGTGTTATTTGCATAATTATAACATATTCGCTGTATTTATTTCCTGCAGGTTCCTCCTCTGTAACCCTGTGCTCGGTTCTGCAGGCCGTTCTGCAGGCCGTACTGAACTCTGAGTAGAGCCACAGTATTATGTTAATGGCTGCCTGCCTCCTTCCCTCAGTCACACAGGCTTTGGATGGACTGCCAAGGAGGAGAGGAGTGACCAGGAGTTGTTAAATGGTCAGGTCGTGGTTGAGGCGTGCGCGCGCTTGCATTTGGGCGTGTTTGTGCACGCGCTTGCATTTGGGCGTGTGTGTGTTGACCAGTGGTCGGCAACTGGTCGGCCTGCTGCGCAAGTGTTTTTTGGGTCATAAAAATACTGTAAAATCACCAGGAATTCAGCTAAAATGAGTTTCATTTAGGAAATCTGGCCTCAGGTATACCCACGAACAAAGAAGAAAGAGACGTGATCGTGTCTCAATGTAAACATGCTATGAAATGAGTGGTATTTTCAAATGCAATCTATTTTTAGGCTTAGTTGTGGTGAATTTGGAGTGTAGAAATTATTTTAATTATGTACCGGCCCCCGACCATCTGCTCCGACAGACATCGGCCTGCTGTTGAATCTAGTTGCCTACCTCTGGTTTAGACTCCTCAGCTCATCTCCCACTTAAGTTCCTCTTTTGTTCAATAGTTAATGTGTTGAAATTCGCCATCCCTGTTTAGAACTAGATCTCCTAGCAACAGGCCTTTGAACAACTAAATCTAACCAATTGGAAAGTTGTCACGTTAGAATCTGCTCTACTGCCTATGAATACTGTGGACTGTAGAAGTGTTGCAAAGTCCCACAGGTCCCGTCCAGCTATGGAGATGAAGCCCGAATATCATGAACAAATGTTAGTGACTCTATTCAAATACTCAAAGATCCATGTTGAACGTAGTTGCAACGAATAATTGACCTTGCTTTTGTGTGAGTAAAAAGACATGAAAATAATCTGGAATATCCACTATAAAAAGCAGTTAGAACTGAGAGTGGATTCCCACCAGAAAAACCCTCTGCCACTCAGGGGTAATGGTAATGTTGACAGTGACGTTACATCTCTGTACTGATCACATCGCTACTGTTTGACTTGACTGTCGTCTGCCTGTCGTCTCTCCCGCTCTCCTTCCACTGTCAAACATTCCATCACAACACATTTTGAAGGAAACTTTTTCTAACAGAGAGACATAAAACAAGGTCCTTTAAAGAACCTCTATGCGTATTCTGGGTTGATGAAAGAAACCTCCTAGTTTGGAGTGAGTTGAGACTGCACTGTAGAGTGACAATGAGACAGTATAGTTAGCTTGAGCTGAATGTGACGTGTCAGGTTCAAACAGCTGTAGCTGTGTAGATGTGTAGCTGAATGTGATGTGTCAGGTTCAAACAGCTGTAGCTGTGTAGATGTGTAGCTGAATGTGATGTGTCAGGTTCAAACAGCTGTAGCTGTGTAGCTGTGTAGCTGAATGTGACGTGTCAGGTTCAAACTGCTGTAGCTGTGTAGATGTGTAGCTGAATGTGACGTGTCAGGTTCAAACAGTTGTAGCTGTGTAGCTGAATGTGACGTGTCAGGTTCAAACAGTTGAAGATGTGTAGCTGAATGTGACGTGTCAGGTTCAAACAGTTGTAGCTGAATGTGACGTGTCAGGTTCAAACAGTTGTAGCTGAATGTGACGTGTCAGGTTCAAACAGTTGTATCTGTGTAGCTGAATGTGACGTGTCAGGTTCAAACAGTTGAAGATGTGTAGCTGAATGTGACGTGTCAGGTTCAAACAGTTGTAGATGTGTAGCTGAATGTGACGTGTCAGGTTCAAACAGTTGTAGCTGTGTAGCTGAATGTGACGTGTCAGGTTCAAACAGTTGTAGCTGTGTAACTGAATGTGACGTGTCAAGTTCAAACAGTTGTAGCTGAATGTGACGTGTCAGGTTCAAACAGTTGTAGATGTGTAGCTGAATGTGACGTGTCAGGTTCAAACAGTTGTAGCTGTGTAGCTGAATTTGACGTGTCAGGTTCAAACAGTTGTAGCTGTGTAACTGAATGTGACGTGTCAGGTTCAAACAGTTGTAGCTGAATGTGACGTGTCAGGTTCAAACAGTTGTAGCTGAATGTGACGTGTCAGGTTCAAACAGTTGTAGCTGAATGTGACGTGTCAGGTTCAAACAGTTGTAGATGTGTAGCTGAATGTGACGTGTCAGGTTCAAACAGTTGTAGATGTTTAGCTGAATGTGACGTGTCAGGTTCAAACAGTTGTAGCTGTGTAGCTGAATTTGACGTGTCAGGTTCAAACAGTAGTAGCTGTGTAGCTGAATGTGACGTGTCAGGTTCAAACAGTTGTAGCTGTGTAGCTGAATTTGACGTGTCAGGTTCAAACAGCTGTAGCTGTGTAGCTGAATGTGACGTGTCAGGTTCAAACAGTTGTAGCTGTGTAGCTGAATGTGACGTGTCAGGTTCAAACAGTTGTAGCTGTGTAGCTGAATGTGACGTGTCAGGTTCAAACAGTTGTAGATGTTTAGCTGAATGTGACGTGTCAGGTTCAAACAGTTGTAGCTGTGTAGCTGAATGTGACGTGTCAGGTTCAAACAGTTGTAGCTGTGTAGCTGAATGTGACGTGTCAGGTTCAAACAGTTGTAGATGTTTAGCTGAATGTGACGTGTCAGGTTCAAACAGTTGTAGATGTGTAGCTGAATGTGACGTGTCAGGTTCAAACAGTTGTAGCTGAATGTGACGTGTCAGGTTCAAACAGTTGAAGATGTGTAGCTGAATGTGACGTGTCAGGTTCAAACAGTTGTAGATGTGTAGCTGAATGTGACGTGTCAGGTTCAAACAGTTGTAGCTGAATGTGACGTGTCAGGTTCAAACAGTTGTAGCTGTGTAGCTGAATGTGACGTGTCAGGTTCAAACAGTTGTAGCTGTGTAGCTGAATGTGACGTGTCAGGTTCAAACAGTTGTATCTGTGTAGCTGAATGTGACGTGTCAGGTTCAAACAGTTGTAGATGTGTAGCTGAATGTGACGTGTCAGGTTCAAACAGTTGTAGCTGTGTAGCTGAATGTGCCGTGTCAGGTTCAGACAGTAGTAGCTGTGTAGCTGAATGTGACGTGTCAGGTTCAAACAGTTGTAGATGTGTAGCTGAATGTGACGTGTCAGGTTCAAACAGTTGTAGCTGTGTAGCTGAATGTGACGTGTCAGGTTCAAACAGTTGTAGCTGAATGTGACGTGTCAGGTTCAAACAGTTGAAGATGTGTAGCTGAATGTGACGTGTCATGTTCAAACAGTTGTAGCTGTGTAGCTGAATGTGACGTGTCAGGTTCAAACAGTTGTAGCTGTGTAGCTGAATGTGACGTGTCAGGTTCAAACAGTTGTAGATGTGTAGCTGAATGTGACGTGTCAGGTTCAAACAGTTGTAGATGTTTAGCTGAATGTGACGTGTCAGGTTCAAACAGTTGTAGATGTGTAGCTGAATGTCACCCTGGTGGAGTTGCAGACTCCCTGGGGTGGGATGCCCAACCTGGCTCTGTCTCGCTAGGGGGGCTCAGAGTGGCAGGGTTCAGTCTTCAGGCTCCCTCTCTGTGTATGTCTGCCCATGAGGCTCCGCAACCTGTGGTTTAACACCCACCGCAGCGGAGAACACACCCCAACACTCACCCACACCCAGCTCATTCATGTCGCATGGCCTAAACGGCTCTGGCTGGCACGGCTTCCTACAGATACAAGGGCATTGCACTAGTGTGTGTGTGTGTTTCTCTCTCTCGCTCTCTCTCTCGCTCTCTCTCTCTCTCTATCGCTCTCTCTCTCGCTCTCTCTCTCGCTCTCTCGCTCTCTACTTCTACACCTCCCTCCCTCCCAGAGGAGCAGAAGGACCATAGAAGTCATTATAAAAATAAGCATTGTGGTTCCACTCCACCTGAACCAAACAGTGCTATATCTGGAATGGCTACATATTAGAGAAATGTAATTTGCCCCCATTTTAACTCAGCTGGACATGTCAGAGAGAGGCGATGCAGAGGAAGAGAGAGAGAACAAAGAGGAGAGGGCGTAAGAGAGAGAAGAAGTGCCTCTATGTGAGAGTGTGGGCGCAGGATTAGAGGAAGGAAGAGGTGAGGGTGGTTGTTTTCCAACCTTCTCATTAGTCCCTTCTTGACAGAAATTAGTCATGCGTGAGATTGATAGGATGCCGTCTGAATTCATTCAGTTCCCTCGCTCTCCGTTAATTTAAATAAAAGCGTATTTTAAACTCTTGATCACACACCAGAAACAATGTGCTGGAAGATAGGTCTACACATGTGAAGACTGTGAATTGTGTTTTCATGAATGCAAATGAATTGGAAATCAAATGGAAAAGAGAGCTTGAGGATGGGTCATTCTGAGATGTGAATGCAGGTCGTTGGGGAGACGGGGAGAGAAATGCCTGTGATTGTGAAGGAGGCATTGAAATTGTTCTGTCGTGGAAATTCTACACAGGGACACTCGAAGTCAGTCTTAAATGAATCATTATTTATTAATAGTTAACTGGAGAAGTTCCAACGAACTTGATGCACCATAGTGAACGTCTGTCAGGAGCTCTACCGGGGCAGTCCCATTTGTTCACTTGTATATTGCAGACAAGTTATATTTGCATGATTTTACTTATTCATCATTCATAATTCATTCATAATTAACGTTTGCTTCATTCATGTGACCGACCAATACTGGTTCATTTCATTCATGTGACAGACCAACACCTCACAAGGCTTCTTCTCTCTAAGCTGAGAACTTGCAACGGAGATATCTTCTCAAAACAAGGGTCTGGGCGTACTGCCAAATTGCAGATACTGATAGTGAGGATTCGGTCAATCAGTCACTTGCATGAACACAGAGATTGGTTATTAGAAAAGCACAAACATAACATTTTCCATCGCAGTTCCATGACACATTTTTGAAGATCTCCACTAGACTATAATGGAGCTTAATGATACTCTCCCTTCTGTTCACAAATTCACTCCTTTTTATCTAATAGTCCTCTTTATGCTTTTATGTTCAAAGTTACAGGTCAAGACAACCATACTGAAAATGTCTTTAATTACAGATTTGGTAGTAAAACCTCAAATCCAACCAAGCACTAATATTTCATAGAGGAACAAATGAATGAATTTATAGCAGGTGACTGTGCATACAGCAATCTATGCTTCTATGTGGTTATTGAAACAACGTTTCAAACAGGTATTCATTAAATAACTCCTAACTCATCCCTTAACACACACTCTCTCTCTGTCTCTCTCTCTCTCTCTCTCTCTCTGTCTCTCTGTCTCTCTGTCTCTATCTCTCTCTCTCTGTCTCTCTCTCTCTCTCTCTCTCTCTCTCTGTCTCTCTGTCTCTGTCTCTCTGTCTCTCTCTCTCTCTGTCTCTCTCTCTCTCTCTCTCTGTCTCTCTCTCTCTCTCTCTCTGTCTCTCTCTCTCTCTCTCTCTCTCTCTATCTCTCTCTCTGTCTCTCTCTCTCTCTCTCTCTCTGTCTCTCTCTCTGTCTCTCTCTCTGTCTCTCTCTCTCTCTCTCTATCTCTCTCTGTCTGTCTCTCTGTCTCTCTCTCTGTCTCTCTCTCTCTGTCTCTCTCTCTGTCTCTCTCTCTGTCTCTCTCTCTCTCTCTCTCTCTCTCTCTCTCTCTCTCTCTCTCTCTCTCTCTCTCTCTCTCTCTCTGTCTCTCTCTCTGTCTCTCTCTCTCTCTCTCTCTCTGTCTCTCTCTCTGTCTCTCTCTCTGTCTCTCTCTCTGTCTCTCTCTGTCTCTCTCTCTCTCTCTCTCTCTCTCTGTCTCTCTCTCTCTCTCTCTCTCTCTCTGTGTTCCTCCTCTCTAGACGTGGTGGTGAACGGGAAACCGTGTGACTGTGACATCATCGCTGACTGTAAGGTGGGCGACGCTGTGCCATTGGAGGTGAAACTGACCAATCGTAGTAAGAATGCGGTCGGACCGTTCGCCCTGACTGTGGTTCCCTTCCAGGACTACCAGAACGGAGTTCAGAACTATGACCTGCAGGACGCAGTCACCTTCATAGGATCTAACACCTTCTACATAGACACGGTGTGTGTGTGTCCAGAACTACGTGTGTGTGCAGAACTGTGTGTGTGATTGGTGGGTCAGGTGAGTTAGCTATCCACAGGCACTCTGAATAATGTCTCTGTGTGTTGTTTTCCTAGGTGAAGCCCACAGAGAACTCTGTGTGTATGGGAGCCCTCCTGTTCCTCTACACTGGAGACTTCTACCTCAACATCAAGTTCCAGGATGACAGTGCTGGCCAGGGCAAGGAACTGCCCCCATCCTGGTTCGGCCTGCCCAGCGTGCACATCAAAGCCCTGGAGGCGCCTATCGAGGCTGGGGCATAGAGCCTGGCACTCTTTACATGAATATCACATGTATTTTTCCAGATTTCTTGCGTCTTTCTCCTCGGAAAATATAGGTTCGCCCACTTTCTGAACATCACTGAAGGCATGGATGGATGGGTAGATGGATGGGTAGATGGATGGGTAGATGGATGGGTAGATGGAGCACTCGAGGAGAGTACAGTGGGATGAGGACACAACGGACTAAATATTCTAGCGGTTAGCTGATGTCACTCAATAATTTCCAGTAACTGGGTTTGAGGTATTTTTTGTACTCTATGTTAAAGCATGAAGGATACAGTAGGTCTTACTGGATTTGGAAATCACCTTTTGAATCATTTTATGAATTTCAGCACCATGAAATCAGTCATCGAAATGTATCAGCCATGATGGAGGTTTTGTGGAAAGATCATAAGGTCACCTCTTTCCTCCTTTTCACTCAACTTACCAGGGATGTAGCGCATCATACCATCCTGTTGGGCTCCAAATGGCAGTGGTGGAAAAGTACCCACATGTCATACTGTAGTAAAAGTAAAGATACCTTAATAGAAAATGACTCGAGTAAAAGTGAAAATCCCCCAGTAAAATATTACTTGAGTAGTTGTATTTGGTCCTAAATATAATTAAGTATTAAAAGTAAATGTGATTCCTAAAATATACTTAAGTATTGATAGTATAAATCATTTAAAAATCTCTATATTGCAAACCAGACGGCACCATTTTCTTTCCAGACGGCACCATTTTTCAGACATAATTTACAAACAAAGCATGTGTGTTTAGTGAATCCGCCAGATCAGAGGCAGCAGGGATGACCAGGGATGTTCTCTTGATGAGTGCGCGACTTTTTCTTTTTTTTTTTTTCTGTCCTGCTAAGCATTCAAAATGTAACGAGTACTTTTAAGGTGTTTAAGGTTTTATGGAGTAAAAAGTACATTATTTTATTTTGCAATATAGTCAAGTAAAAGTAAAAGTTGTCGAAAATATAAATAGTTAAGTACAGATATCCCAAAAACTACTTAAGTAGTACTTTAAAGTATGTTTTACTTAAGTACTTTACACCACTGCCAAATGGAAGTTATTATGTGTCCAATCCTTCCCTCTCAACAATCTGAGCAGCAGAGTAGAGATACTCTCATGTGAACATGATTATCAAGCAGCATCCTCCTGGGTATATGATTCTGTCTGTAAATTATATAATATATTATGAGAAGCACAGTGTATTACTCTACCACAGGAATCCACAATCACCTCTATCGATTTGTGGTTTCTGCTTTAGCAATTAGCTTGATTCGCTGTTGTCTCTCTACTCTCTGCGTGACTGTAAACATGGATTTTTACTGCTGAGCTTGTATATTTGGGCCTCTGTATCTCCCTGTCTATAAACTCCTACAATACATGTAAATAAATGTTGAGTTGAGCCAACTTCTGAAAGGGTGTTTGCATGTATTTGATATGTAGGAGCAAAGACTTGGACTCGTTCTTCTGTCCTTTTTTGGACATTTGCTCGTCCCTCTGCCTGGCAAATTGACACGAGTCTAACCTATCCCCTTCATTCACACAGCCACAGACAGAAGCCCATAAAGATATGAGAGATAATAGAGTTTCGTTGCCCGTGCATAATAGTCACTGAGTGGACAAAACAATAAGAACACCTTCCTAATATTGAGCTGCACCCTTTGTTTTCTTCAGAACAGCCTCAATTCATTGGGACATGGGCTCTACAAGGTGTCAAAAGCGTTCCACAGGGAAGCTGGCCCATGTTGACTCCAATGCTTCCCGAAGTTGTGTCAATTTGGCTGGATGTCCTTTGGGTGGTGGACCATTCGTGATACACCCAGGAAACTGTTGAGTGTGAAAAACCCAGCAGCGTTGCAGTTCTTGATACAAACCGGTGTGCCTGGCACCTACTACCACACCCCGTTCAAAGGCACTTAAATATTCTGTCTTCCCCATTCACCCTCTGAATGGTACACATACACGATCCATGTCTCAATTGTCTCAAGGCTTAAAAATCCTTCTTTAACCTGACTCACTCCTCCCCTTCATCTACACTGATTGAAGTTGATTTAATAAGTGACATCAATAAGGGATCATAGCTTTCACCTGGATTCACCTGGTCAGTCTGTCATGGAAAGAACAAGTGTTTGATGAATGTGTCTGAGGTTTGATGAATGGAGAGGAAATGTTAAGTGTACACAAACACACATTAGCAGGTAAGTCCTTTACAAAACAAAGTGTTATCATAATAAATGGGGGAGCCTTGGGCAGAGTTCTCTTCCACCTTGAATAAAAACCCATTGTGTCAGGTAAGTGAAGCATGTTACTGTTTCCTGTAGAGCAGAATGAAACACTTCCTGGATGAGGGGAGCTTGAGGAGACCAGGCGGGGGTGGAACAGGTACTACTGGTTTTATCTATAAATGCATTGATCGTGTTCCTGACAACCAGGTGCCACAGCAGCAGTCACAGTGGTTACCTAATGTGTGTCTGTCCTTAACAGCAATGAGACTTGAGCATGGCAAAACAAGTTGAGATGGGCCTGCGTAGCTGATGCAACAATACAGATGCCAGAAAATAGGGCAGGGAGTTTTCTAAGATAACACAGAGAATGTGGGCCGTTTTATATGAGTAGCTGTACACCACTATTCTAAAGTTGGGGAGCATTGTGAGGTTAATGATTCCATTGTAGGCCTGGAAAAACAATGTTACGTAGACATAACTCAACATCAGAACAAAATGGCATTTCGTGGCTGTAGCTACTCATCGCAGGTCTGCCTCCTTTAGCCTATGGTTACTGCCTTATCATAGGCAGAGCACAGACGCAGTGAACCAATAGGAGATGAGGGGGAGAGATGCAATCGGTACTGCTGAAGCGCAATCAAAATGTTAAAGTAATTTCCGCTTGAGCCGACATATGCAGCGTTTTACCATGAATGCGGTCTAAACTAATGCGGGAACATTGTTTAAACGTCATTTCAACCACAACATTCAATGTGATGACGTTGAATCGACATGGAAAATGTCCAGTGGGTTATCTTACCTTTAAATTTCAACCTCGCTATAATGCTGAACTTTAGCGAGACAGGTTGAATCCAGCCCTAGTTCTGAAATGTAGCTCTGGCTGTGTACTGGAGAGGATGAGGAGGCTGGGGAGGACTGTCTTACAACCCTGTGGTTGTGGGTGTGAAGGATAGGGAGAGGGACCCCACCAACCCCCAGTAGACAAACGGGATCAGGATAGGAGATTAGGCTGTAGAGAGACAGAGGTCTGTCTGGCAGTGTGCTTGAGAGGCTGAATAGTTCTAACAACCATGTAGCTGTAGATAGGAGAGGGATCCATCCCACTAGCCCCAGGTCTATTGTAGGGATGCTTGGTCTTGGAGGTTTCCCTGCAACAAGTCTCCTTTCAATAGAGCTGCTGCTTGTCAGTGAGTGAAGTGAACAACTAAGGGGCGATCATCCCTCCGCTCCCCACAGCACAGAACAGCGCTGGTACAACTACAAGCACAATGTAAAAAATGACAGCATATACTCCCCTGTCTGACCTTACCATCCTGATGCTAGTTTATCCTTGCACTCTCCATAGCACGGCTCAGCATCAGTACAGAATCAGCACAATGTCAAAAAGTAGCTTACAGTCAGTCCCCTGTCCAACCTCTGCACTGTCCTAATGCTAGCTTATTATTGCCTGTATCCTGTTTGCTAGGGTGTAAAGAGATGAAGGCTTATAATCATCGCTGAACACTTGGATGCATTGCACATTTCGAGACAAAGTTATTGAGGAGTATTGGCACCTTAAATTCTAATATTGCTCTTGGTTGTGCAGTACTATGCAAGTCATTTCACACAGCCACAGGCTGGTACATAAGGTACCGGTTCGATGTTCTATCTTATACAGGGAGAAAAGGCCCTTTTGTTCAGACAAAAACAAAGGAAATTCATTTGATAATTGCATCGCTCTGGCTGTAAATAATAAGGAAATAGAGATGAAACATTCCTTTATTCAATGTACAAAGTGTATACACCGAACAGCTTAGTCACTCTAGAAACAACACATTTCGCATTTTCACAGCAAGGTAATTTTACAAGCAAAACAAACAGCACAATTCTCCTCGATGCAAATGTGAGACTGATTTTCAAAATCCTTCCGATGCATATTCTCAGGTTAGGTCTCGTGTGTATAAGTGCACTACTAAAATAGCTATCTGGAGATCCGCTTTCTGTAATTGATTGAATACAGGACAATCAATTACAATTAACACAAGTGTCTCTTTATGTCGTTGCAAATAATGAATTACCATTCCAGGATCCAGTGGATTTAGCTAACCCAACCCGTATTCTGGTGACATAAAATACCATACTGTAAGATATCATATTCTGTCATCAAAACATCTGATTCTCTCTAAAAGCATGCTCAGCAAAGGCACAATGTCTCTGTTAAAACATCTCAGTGCCATATTACCAGCTCCCATTGAGCAGCACGAGCTTTGATCGCAACACTACATCGACCCTACTACATCGTCTAAATGTAAGACCCCACTACATCGTCTAAATGTAAGACCCCACTACATCGTCTAAATGTAAGACCCCACTGCATCGTCTAAATGTAAGAACATTTGCATAAACTATACTGTAGAGAAGCACCTGAGAATCAGATAGGGATCATGCTGTCAAGTGCCTTGAAGACTGAAACACTCGCTCTTTCCTAGAGAGGCTGATTTATATCTACCATCTCATGTAGACATCCAGAAGGCTGCAGTAGTAGAAAGACAATTGTATGCAAAATGTACATTTTAATCTCTATACTTACTAGAAGACACATGAAGACCTGTTTCTTTTAGCATCCAATGCTTTGAAATCCTCAAAGGAACAGTTGTTTTTTTAAGTGCACAATAAACGTCTCCACAATAGCTGTGATAACCTCTGTTGGAAGTTGAACTGAATATTGCTTGCTGACCTACATCATGTAACTGAGCACGTTTCTGAGTAAACAAATGAAAGCAATGGCTTCTCCATCTCTGTATCTCTTTTTGTTGTTGGTTATTATTCCGATAAAGAAGATGTCTTGCGGGTGCTAATGTTATGGGATGGTGAGGTAGATGGAATTAAATTAGGTCTGGGACTTGCATTAGTAAAGAGAAAACAACAAACAAATAATAATAGTGAACTGTCTCTGTCTCTATTCTCTCTCTCTTTCTCTCCAATTCTCCCTCTCTCTCATATAAAAGTTGCATAGAGAGAAATAGACATGAGCTGTAAATGTGAGATATCTTTCCTCTAAAAAGGTTTGAGCATGACCGTGGACTCCGTCTCTGCCATTTTATTGACTGGGAACAGAACAAGGACTGGATGCTTCGTCCATCTGCCTGTCTGCACTCTGCAGCCAATGATAAGCTCCTAACACTTCCATTTTATTTGTCTTCTTCAACAGAACTGCAACGTCCTCTCACTCCTTCACCATGTGTTTGTTGTTCAGTACTATTATCAATCACCACCCTTTACTGAATAGAAGTCTGTCTCCCCCATTTTAATTCTGCACAGTAAAGGAGGAACAGTACTTAAGAATGTTGAGTCGTAGTCTACACTGTCATGTCTTCAGTCTGAACTTTCTTTGTCAATTAGCTAGCTATTTACTTGACATTAGCCATTACCATTCCAACAGCAATGGGGGAGCTCAGCCCATAAAGTGCTCAAAAACAACCAAGAGGACAGATACTGTAGAGCCAGGCTCAGTCAAGTGTTAAAACCAAATCAAAAACCTATCAGCAGGACATTATCGCCGGAATATTTTAACATTTCAGGCAAAGCGGTATTATATTACATTTCAGTAGCTAGGTTTCCATCCAGTTGGCGACAGACTGTCATGCAAATTCTAAAATCTGCATGAAGAAAATATACACATTTTCCTACCAGCTCAACTGGAACAAAGAGCTCCGCAGTCTCTCTTTGCATTTTCAACTCTACCGGTGGTTTTGTCACAACAACTGTTGATTAAATAACAAGTGAGCCTACTATTGGGCTGCGTTGTTAAGTTCTGGAACGTTCATTTGAAAGGAAACTGTGATGTATGGCAGGGTTTCCCAAACTTGGTCCTGGGGCCCCCCACAGGTACACGTTTTAGTTGTTGCCCTAGCACCACACAGCTGATTCAAATATCCAACTCATCATCAACCTTTGATTATTTGAATCAGCTGTGTAGTCCTAGGGCAACAACCAAAACATGCACCGAGGGGGGGCCCCAGGACAGAGTTTGAGAAACCCTGCTGTAGTGAAAAATGGGGGAGGGGTTGGGTTGTAGGTTGGGGAACACTGTCAGCATGGCCACTGCCTTTTAAATACGTCACTCATTCCTTCAAGCCACAACTCGCCACACCCTCCAAACGGGGGCAGACATACTTCAAAGTCTGTTCAAGAACGTACAATTACATTTTGGGGAAACGTGTCATTCAATTCAAACCGTTCCACAAGGTAGCAAACGTTCCAGCGAACTGAACGCACCTCTGGTCTTGGCACGTGGGCTCTAGCCATCAGCTAACAGATACAGTGCGGGTAGACTGTGCGGGTCGGTTGGTCTGAGAAATGAGAATACTATGGATAAGACTAAGAGGGGGATATTTTTATTTGTCAAATGGCAGTCAAGCATCGATCGTCATGTCACCAGAATAAGACCTTTGATATTTATTGGAAGAGGCATCAACCATCAAATCAAATCAAATGTATTTATATAGCCCTTCGTACATCAGCTGATATCTCAAAGTGCTGTACAGAAACCCAGCCTAAAACCCCAAACAGCAAGCAATGCAGGTGTAGAAGCACGGTGGCTAGGAAAAACTCCCTAGAAAGGCCAAAACCTAGGAAGAAACCTAGAGAGGAACCAGGCTATGTGGGGTGGCCAGTCCTCTTCTGGCTGTGCCGGGTGGAGATTATAACAGAACACAGAAGATGTTCAAAAATGACCAGCATGGTCAAATAATAATAATCACAGTAGTTGTCGAGGATGCAGCAAGTCAGCACCTCAGGAGTAAATGTCAGTTGGCTTTTCATAGCCGATCATTAAGAGTATCTCTACCGCTCCTGCTGTCTCTAGAGAGTTGAAAACAGCAGGTCTGGGACAGGTAGCACGTCCGCTGAACAGGTCAGGATTCCATAGCCGCAGGCAGAACAGTTGACACTGGAGCAGCAGCAGGTGGACTGGGGACAGCAAGGAGTCATCATGCCAGGTAGTCCTGAGGCATGGTCCTAGGGCTCAGGTCCTCCGAGAGAGAGAAAGAAAGAGAGAATTAGAGAGAGCCTACTTAAATTCACACAGGACACTGGATAAGACAGGAGAAGTACTCCAGATATAACAGACTGACCCTAGCCCCCCGATACAAACTACTGCAGCATAAATACTGGAGGCTGAGACAGGAGGGGTCAGGAGACACTGTGGCCCCATCCGATGATACCCCCAGACAGGGCCAAACAGGAAGGATATAACCCCACCCACTTTGCCAAAGGACAGCCCCCACACCACTAGAGGGATATCTTCAACCACCAACTTACCATCCTGAGACAAGGCCGAGTATAGCCCACAAAGATCTCCGCCACGGCACAACCCGGGGGGGGGGGGGCGCCAACTCAACCCAGACAGGATGATCACATCAGTGACTCAACCCAGTCAAGTGACGCACCCCAGTAAGCCAGTGACTCAGCCCCTGTAATAGGGTTAGAGGCAGATAATCCCAGTGGAAAGAGGGGAACCGGCCAGGCAGAGACAGCAAGGGTGGTTCGTTGCTCCAGTGCCTTTCCGTTCACCTTCACACTCCTGGGCCAGACTACACTCAATCATATGACCCACTGAAGAGCTGAGTCTTCAGTAAAGGCTTAAAGGTTGAGACCGAGTTGGCATCTCTCAAATGGGTAGTCAGACTATTCCATAAAAATGGAGCTCTATAGGAGAAAGCCCTGCCTCCAGCTGTTTGCTTAGAAATTCTAGGGACAAGTAGGAGGCCTGCGTCTTGTGACCGTAGCGTACGTGTAGGTATGGATAGCAGGACCAAGTCAGAGAGATAGGAGTAAGCCCATGTAATGCTTTGTAGGTTAGCAGTAAAACCTTGAAATCAGCCCTTCCCTTGACAGGAAGCCAGTGTAGGGAGGCTAGCACTGGAGTAATATGATCAAATTGTTTGGTTCTAGTCAGGATTCTAGCAGCCATATTTAGCACTAACTGAAGTTTATTTAGTGCTTTATCCGGGTAGCCGGAAAGTAGAGCATTGCATTAGTCTAACCTAGAAGTAACAAAAGCATGGATTAATTTTTATGCATCATTTTTTTGACAGAAAGTTTCTGATTTTTGCAATGTTACGTTGATGGAAAAAAGCTGTCCTTGAAACAGTCTTGATATGTTCGTCAAAAGAGAGATCAGGGTCCAGAGTAACGTCGAGGTTCTTCACAGTTTTATTTGAGACGACTGTACAAATAAAACACTTCATTATGTCTGAAACACAGGCTTCTTGCGAGGGCAATAACGCTTCATTGAAATGTACAGCTGTGTGTCATCCGCATAGCAGTGAAAGTTAGCATTATGTTTTTGAATGACATCCCCAAGAGGTAAAATATATAGTGAAATCAATAGTGGTCCTAAAACGGAACCTTGAGGAACACCGAAATTTACAGTTCATTTGTCAGAGGACAAACTGATATCTTTCCCGACAGATAAGATCTAAACCAGGCCAGAACTTGTCCGTGTAGACCAATTTGGGTTTCCAATCTCTCCAAAAGAATGTGGTGATCGATGGTATCAAAAGCAGCACTAAGGTCTAGGAGCACAAGGACAGATGCAGAGCCGCGGTCTGATGCCATTAAAAGGTAATTTACCACCTTCACATGTGCAGTCTCAGTGCTATGATGGGGTCTAAAACCAGACTGAAGCATTTCGTATACATTGTTTATCTTCAGGAAGGCAGTGAGTTGCTGATTTTCCATCATAATTTGCAAATTAATTCATTAAAAATCCTACAATGTTATTTTCTGGATTTTTTTTCTCATTTTGTCTGTCATAGTTGAAGTGTACCTATGATGAAAATTACAGGCCTCTCTCATATTTTTAAGTGGGAGAACTTGCACAATTGGTGGCTGACTAAATACTTTTTTGCCCCACTGTATTTACTCTGTAGCCTAGTAAGCTGCATGGTCTCCCAATTAGTGGTGGGAGGACTACACACCATATCATCTTGTGACTCCCAGGGTAACTAGCCCCCCGGAGTAACTGCCCCCCCCCCCCTCTGTAATTCTCACAGAAATCACTTTATGTCACCAAATGTTTTTTTAAATACTTCCCCCAGCTGTCACTACTATTGCTCAACTAAAAATGTTATCTGTCGCATCTAAAAATGTAAGTCGCTGTAACCAAACGATTCTGAGATAAAGTTCTATACAGTACTGCATGTGTCAAATGAGAACAACACAGAGGCTGAGAAACCCTTAAGTCAACAGTCCGAAGGTGATACAAAATGTGTAATCCAAAGATCTGTCACCCAAAATGACACACTATAGTTTGTACCCGTCTAAACTTAAGAAAATGTTTGACTGTTTTGGTAATGATCAACATGTCCTCACATCCCTGTGTCCATTCCCCCACACTCTTCTACCAATCACAATAGGAGGAAATTATGTATTTTTTACCTGAAAGAAGAAAAAACAAGCCTTTATACAGATGAAGCCTTCAATTAAATCTCTTTCTACTGCTTCTCCATTGAGAAGTATAGTCACGTCCAGTCATTCATTTCAACAACCTTGATATGCAAATGATCTCAGAGAGATGGAGAAGAGATTGTGGTAAACACAAAGCAGTCCTTTGACACCTGTGTTATGTGTAAGGGCGTTCGTCTGTAGGAGGAAGAGAAGCGGACCAAAGCGCAGCGTGGTGGTTATTCATGTTTTAATAAATCACTACACATGAACAAACTAACAAAAACAAGAAATGTGACAACGCAAAACAGTCCTATCCTGTGACAACAAACACAGTGACAGGAACAATCACCCACAAACACACAGTGAAACCCAGGCTACCTAAGTATGATTCTCAATCAGAGACAACTAATGACACCTGCCTCTGATTGAGAACCATACTAGGCCGAAAACATAGAAATGCCCCAAAACATAGAAAAACAAACATAGACTGCCCACCCAACTCACGCCCTGACCATACTAAATAAATACAAAACAACAGAAATAGAGGTCAGAACGTGACAGTACCCCCCCCCAAAGGTGCGGACTCCGGCCGCAAAACCTTGACCTATAGGGGAGGGTCTGGATGGGCGTCTGTCCGCGGTGGCGGCTCTGGCGCGGGACGCGGACCCCACTTCACCATTGTCTTAGTCCGCCTTATTGTCCGCCTCCCTGGCTTACTCACCATGGCCACCCCTCTCAATGACCCCACTGGACAGAGGGGCTGCTCGGGACAGAAGGGCAGCTCGGGACAGAGGTGAAGCAGCTGCTCGGGACAGAGGGACAACTGCTCGGGACAGAGGGGCAGTAGCAGCTCGGGACAGAGGGGCGATAGCAGCTCGGGACAGAGGGGCGGCAGCTGCTCGGGACAGAGGGGCAGCTGCTCGGGACAGAGGGGCAGCTGCTCGGGACAGAGGGACAGCTGCTCGGGACAGAGGGACAGCTGCTCGGGACAGAGGGACAGCTGCTCGGGACAGAGGGACAGCTGCTCGGGACAGAGGGACAGCTGCTCGGGACAGAGGGGCGGCAGCAGCTTGGGACAGAGGGGCGACAGCTGCTCTGGACAGAGGGGCAGCTGCTCGGGCGGCCCCTGGCTGACTGACGGCACTGGCGGCCCCTGGCTTACTGGCGGCCCCTGGCTGACTGGCGGCACTGGCGGCCCCTGGCTTACTGGCGGCCCCTGGCTGACTGGCGGCACTGGCGGCCCCTGGCTGACTGGCGGCACTGGCGACCCCTGGTTGACTGGCGGCGCTGGCGCTGGGCTGACTGGCGGCCCCTGGCCGACTGGCGGCACTGGCGGCCCCTGGCCGACTGGCGGCACTGGCGGCCCCTGGCCGACTGGCGGCACTGGCGGCCCCTGGCCGACTGGCGGCACTGGCGGCCCCTGGCCGACTGGCGGCGCTGGCGGCCCCTGGCCGACGGGCGGCGCTGGCGGCCCCTGGCCGACGGGCGGCGCTGGCGGCCCCTGGCCGACGGGCGGCGCTGGCGGCCCCTGGCAGACGGGCGGCGCTGGCGGCCCCTGGCAGACGGGCGGCGCTGGCGGCGCCGGGCAGACGGGCGGCGCTGGCGGCGCCGGGCAGACGGGCGGCGCTGGCGGCGCCGGGCAGACGGGCGGCGCTGGCGGCGCCGGGCAGACGGGCGGCGCTGGCGGCGTTGGGCAGACGGGCGGCGTTGGCGGCGCTGGGCTGAGTAGCTCTCCTAGCGCCGAACAAGCGGGAGACTCCGGCAGCGCTGGAGAGGAGGAAGGCTCTGGTAGCGCCGGAGAGGCGGGAGACTCCGGCAGCGCTGGAGAGGAGAGAGCCCTTGCAAGGATGGGCCGGAGAGACAGCCTGGTACGGGGAGCTGCCACCGGAGGGCTGGTGCGTGGAGGTGGTGACGGATAGACCGGGCCGTGAAGGCGTACTGGAGATCTTGAGAGCAGGGCTGGCACCAACCGCCCTGGCTGGATCTTCACCCTAGCCCGGCAGATGTGGGGAGCTGGGATGTAGCGCACCGGGCTAAGCACGCGTACTGGGGACACCGTGCGCACAACTGCATAACACGGTGCCTGACCAGCACCACGCCCGCCACAGTTAGCACTGCTAGGAGCACTGTAGTGCTGAGATGGCACAGGACGTGCAAGGCTAGGGAGATGCACAGGAGGCCTGGTGCGTGAGGCTGGCACAGTCTTCACCAGACCCCTCGCACGCACCTCAGGATGAGTATGGAGAGCTGACCCCGGTGCCATTAAATCCCTGACACGCTCCGTCGGGCGAATGTCGTGCCTCATGCACCAAACCAGCAAGTCCCTCATATCACTCTCCTCCAATTTCCCCATTAACTCCTTCACAGTCTCTGCTTCGCTCACCTCCAACACCAGCTCTGGTTCTGAGCTCCTCCTTGGCTCCTCACGATAAACGGGGGGAGTTGGCTCAGGTCTGACTCCTGACTCTGCCACACTCCCCCTGTGCCCCCCCCCAATAAATTTTTGGGGGTGACTCTCGGGCTTCCGTCCGCGCCGCCGTGCTTGCTTCTCAGAATGCCGCCTCTCTGCTTTTGCTGCCTCCAGCTCGGCCTTGGGGCGGCAATATTCTCCTGGCTTAGCCCAGGGTCCTCTCCCGTCGAGGATTTCCTCCCATGTCCAGAATTCCTTACTACGTATCTCCTGCAGCCGCTATTGCTTCTCCTGCTGCTCCTGCCTGTTGACACGCTGCTTGGTCCTGTTGTGGTGGGTGATTCTGTAAGGGCGTTCGTCTGTAGGAGGAAGAGAAGCGGACCAAAGCGCAGCGTGGTGGTTATTCATGTTTTAATAAATCACTACACATGAACAAACTAACAAAAACAAGAAATGTGACAACGCAAAACAGTCCTATCCTGTGACAACAAACACAGTGACAGGAACAATCACCCACAAACACACAGTGAAACCCAGGCTACCTAAGTATGATTCTCAATCAGAGACAACTAATGACACCTGCCTCTGATTGAGAACCATACTAGGCCGAAAACATAGAAATGCCCCAAAACATAGAAAAACAAACATAGACTGCCCACCCAACTCACGCCCTGACCATACTAAATAAATACAAAACAACAGAAATAGAGGTCAGAACGTGACATTATGTCTATATGACGTGCATGGTGCACAGTGCCCCTGGTTAAACGAAGTTTGCTGGAAGTGGACTTAGCTATAGGAGCCAGTCTTTTTTTTAAAAATGTAATTGAACTAAACAAGTCAGTTAAGAACAAATTATTATTTACAATGACGGCCTACACCGGCCAAACCCGGACGACACTGGGCCAATTATGCTCCGCCCCATGGGACTCCCAATCACGGCCGATTGTGATACATCCTAGATTTGAAACAGGGTGTCTGTCGTGCTGCGCCACTTGGGAATGCAGAATCGTTCTTTGTATAGACAAAGAAATGCTCAACCGATTGGAACCGGAACAAAGAGCTCCACAGTCTCTCTTTGCAATTTACGGGCAAGTCTTTGGGCCAAATGTCCCCTCCCCGTCCTAAATTTGAAAGATGTTAACACCAGCAAAATCGTAATTTGTCCAAATAACCAGTAACGGAAAAACCCAAGCACCAGAACTAATGCCACTCCTTATTTCACGTATCCTATAGTATAAGGACAGATCTACAGTACCATTTCTGTTTACGTAGTCTGTCCACGAGAGACTATCTGCAGACTAACACAGTCTTGTGGCAGACTTCAGCACAAGGAGCCTGAGAAGGAGGCTACCTTACTACACAACACACTGGGCGGAGACAGGGGCGGGGGGAGAGCCAGACACCAAGAGAGGAAACCCCCACACACCGTAAAACACTTTTTGTTGATTCAGCTAATAATAATTGAGTTACTGGTTCCACAGCCTCTTTTAGATGCTTTTCAGTCAGAAAGCATAGGGACAGCCACAGTGCTTTTAACATACCTTTTAATGTACATATCTGACACCCGCTGACATTTTGCATGTTCATATAATTTATTGTTCATATACTGTCACGACTTCCGCCCAAGTCGGTCCCTCTCCTTGTTCGGGCGGCGTTCGGCGGACGTCGTCACCAGCCTTCTAGCCATCGCCGATCCCCTTTTCATTTTCCATTTGTTTTGTCCTTGTCTTATTTACCCCTCTGTTCCCCCATGTGTGTTTGTGAGTGATTGTTTGTTGTATTGCGGTCCGTTATTGTGGCCTTGGATTTATTTGATGTGTATTGTGATTATTGTTGAGTAAAATTGCGTAAATTACTCATATCTGCTGTCCTGCGCCTGACACATCTACACCAGCTACACACAGACGCATTACATATACAGTGCCTTCGGAAAGTATTCAGGCGTCTTTGACTTTTCAACATTTTGTTACGTTACAGCCTTATTCTAAAATTTATTTTCAAAAAAATACTCAGCAATCAACACACAATACCCCAAAATGACCAAGAGAAACAGGGCTTTTAGAATTTTTGGCAGATGTATCAAAAATAAAACACATAAGTATCTTATTTACATAAGTATTCAGACCCTTTTCTATTAGACTGGAAATGTAGCTCAGGTGCATCCTGTTTCCATTGATCATCCTTGAGATGATTCTACAACTTGATTGGAGTCCACCTTCGGTAAATTCAATTGATTGGACATGATTTGGAAAGACACACACCTGTCTATACAAGGTCCCACAGTTGACCATGCATGTCAGAGCAAAAATCAAGCCATGAGGTCGAAGGAATTGTCCGTAGAGCTCTGAGACAGGACTGTGTCGAGGCACAGATCTGGGGAAGGGTACCAAAACATTTCTGCAGCCTTGAAGATCCCCAAGAACACAGTGCACTCCATCTTTCTTAAATGGAAGAAGTTTGGAACCATCAATACCTTTCCTAGAGCTGGCCGCTTGGCCAAACTAAGCAATCGAGGGAGAAGGGTCATGGTCAGTGAGGTGACCAAGAACCTGATGGTCAATCTGACAGAGCTCCAGTTCCTCTGTGGAGATGGGAGAACCTTTTAAAAGGACAACCGTTTCTGCAGCACTCCACCAATCAGGCCTTTATGGTAGAGTGGCCAGACGGAAGCCACTCCTCAGTAAAATATTAAACTCTTTGATTACACTCTTTGGCCTGAATGCCAAGCGGAAACCTGGCACCATCCCTACGGTGAAGCATGGAGGTGGTGGGGATGTTTTTCAGTGGCAGGGACTGGGAGACTAGTCAGGATTGAGGCAAAGATGAACGGAGCAAAGTACAGCGAGATCCTTGATGAAAACCTTCTCCAGATTGTTCAAGACCTCAGACTGCAGTGAAGGTTCACCTACCAACAGGACAATGACCCTAAGCACACAGCCAAGACTTTGCAGGAGTGGCTTCAGGACAAGCCTCTGAATGTCCTTGAGTGGCCCAGCCAGAGCCCGGACTTGAACCTGATCTAACATCTCTGGAGAGAACTGAAAATAGCCCCATCCAACCGGACAGAGCTTGGGAGGATCTGCAGAGAAGAATGGGAGAAATTCCCCCAAAACAGGTGTGCCAAGCTTGTAGCGTCATACCTAAGAAGACTCGAGGCTGTAATCGCTGCCGAAGGTGCTTCAATAAAAGATTGAGTTAAGGGTCTGAATACTTATGCAAATATCATATTTCAGCTGTATTTGTCTAGAAACCTGTTTTGCTTTGTCATTATGGGGTATTGTGTGTAGATTGATGAGGAAAAAAATGTATTTAATCAGTTTTAGAATAAGGCAGTAACATAACAAAATGTGGAAAAGTCAAGGAATACTTTCCGAATGCACTGTAAATTAACATGCATGTTGAAAACAGTGTATGTTAAAAGCACTATTTGAAAGGTTGGGTGACCCTAGCCTTCGTTTTCTCAAGTTGGAGCTAAGTTCGGGCCAACTAAGAATGTTAAGTTCAGTTAACACTGACTGAAAAGTTGAGTAAACAAAGAGGAAACCCTAATCCTACAGACACCCATTCAATGGTAGAATGATTATTATAAACTGGGTGGTTCGAGCCCTGAGTGCTGATTAGCTAACAACCGTGGTATATCAGACCTTGTACCACGGGCATGACAAAACATTTATTTTTACTGCTCTAATTACGTTGGTAACCAGTTTGCTAATATATTGCTAATATACCACGGCAAAGGGCTGTATCAAGGCACTCTGCGTTGTGTCGTGCTATGGAACAGCCCTTAGCCGTGGTATATTGGCAATATACCACACCCCCTCTGGCCTTATTGCTTAATTGTATCCAGAAACCTGCGGTGAGTGTAATTGGAGCAAGGGGTCTCTTGTGGTGTCTGGACTGATTTCAGAAGCCACTCGGAAAGTTAATCCGCCATATCAATCACTACTGGGTTGGGATGCCTACTGAGAAAACAATTGGTTCACTGCCAAAACATATGAAGAGGGAGAGAGATTCAGAGGGAGATGAGGGGGAGGGAGAGGGAGAGGGAGATACACTGTACAGGGGGTGAGGGAGAGAGAGAGAGACAGAGAGAGAAAGAGAGAAGAAGAGAGATGGCACCAATCTATGCTGCATTACACACATACCTGAGAAGCATTGTGCTAGATCATACTGAGAGAGAGAGAGAGAGAGAGAGAGAGAAAGAAGGAGAGAGAGGAAGAAAGAAAGGAGAGAAAGAAGGAAGGAGAGAGAGAGAGAGTGAATGAATGAAATGAACAGAAAGAGGAAGAGAGAGAAATTATACATCATATTGCTCTCCTGTTTATCATCCATCATCAGAGGAAGACATCAACACTCGTTTCCCCAGGAGATCACAGATCAGTGAGAACAACAACAACATAAACATTTAAGATGTGTGTTTGTTGACAAAAATATAGTTTTAATGAGTAAATGAATGAGGCCTGTTAGGGGAGGGTTAAAAGATCTTCATGTGCACATAGCATGATTTATCATGTATTTCACATAATACAATAGTTTATTTGTCCATAGTAGTACAGTGTATTGTATTTAACACACATTTGACAATCTGCAATACATCACGATAATTGTATTAAACCACATACTATAATATTATGTAGTAATTTGTATAATGCCATTCTACACATTGTTAATCTAAACAAAATCTCTACTTGGGAATCTCTGTGCATCATGGATAATGCCTTTGTGATGTACCTCCCAAATGGCACCCAATTCCCTATAGAGCCCATAAGGTACTGGTCAAAAGTAGTGCACTACCGGGGAATAGGTAGGGTGCCATTTAGGACATATCCTCTGTGTCTGTCTGAGCGCCTGTAAGATATTCCTCCTCATTTAGTGATCCACTTTGTCATTACTATGGAGACTTCCTCTGAAGTACTGTAGGTGCCTGCTGCCGTTATCCAACTTTATTTTTACTCTTCTCCAGGAACACAGCTCTGTAGGTGGGAGGAGAGCAGAGACATGAAAGACGAGGAGAGAATATTGAGTTATATATAGATGGTATAGATAGAACACTCAGAACCATCCAGACAGTGTTGATTGAAGGAGCTGTTCAGACTCCAAATGGTTGCAGTTATGCACGGCTTGAAACTTGATTTATGCATTACAGTGTAGACACTTTGTTCCTTTCCAGTGAATATACCCCACCACAGCCCCTCTCTCTTCTGAATTCAGATGGAAGATGACTTTCTTTCTGAGTGCAGCGTTTTTATGTCTATGTGTGTGAGACTGTGTGTGCGTGCGCGTGTGTGTGCGCGCGCGCGTGTGTGTGTGTGTGTGTGTGTGTGTGTGTGTGTGTGTGTGTGTGTGTGTGTGTGTGTGTGTGTGTGTGTGTGTGTGTGTGTGTGTGTGTGTGTGTGTGTGTGTGTGTGTGTGTGTGTGTGTGTGTGTGTGTGTGTGTGTCAAGTAATAATATCAGAATCAGTTATAGAACCCATTGCCCTTTATGGTTGTGAGGTCTGGGGTCCAACAAAGAATTCACAAAATGGGACAAACACCAAATTGAGACTGCATGCAGAATTCTGAAAAAATATTTTCCATGTACAAAGTAAAACTCCAAATAATGCATGCAGAGCAGAATTAGGCCGATACACTCTAATTATCAAACTCCAGAAAAGAGCCGTTAAATTCTACAACCTAAAAGGAAGCTATTCCCAAACCTTCCATAACAAAGCCATCACCTACAGAGAGGTTAACCTGGAGAAGAGTCCCCTAAGCAAGCTGGTCCAGGGGCTCTGTTCACAAACACAAATACACCCAACAGAGCCCCAGGACAGCAACACAATTAGACCCAACCAAATCATGAGAAAACAAAAAGATAATTACTTGACACATTGGAAAGAATTAACAAAAAAACAGGGCAAACTAGAATGCTATTTGGCCCTGAGCAGAATACCTGACCACTGTGAGTGACCCAAACTTAAGGAAAGCTTTGACTAGGTACAGACTCAGTGAGCATAGTCAGACCTGGCTCTCAAGAGAAGACAGGCTATGTGCTCTGCCCACTAAACGAGGTGGAAACTGAGCTGCACTTCCTGACCTCCTGCCAAATGTATGACCATATTAGAGATATATATTTCCCTCAGATTACACAGACCCACAAAAAATTGGAAAACAAACCCAATTTTGATAAACTCCCTTATCTTTTGGGTGAAAAACCACAGTGTGCATCACAGCAGCAAGATTTGTGACCTGTTGCCACAAGAAAAGAGCAACCAGTGAAGAACAAACACCATTGTAAATACAATCCATATTTGTGTTTATTTATTTTCACTTTTGTACTTAATTATTTGCACATAACATGAGATTTGAAATGTCTTTATTCTTGTGGAACTTTTGTCAGTGTAATGTTCACTCAGCTCCCGAGTGGTGCAGCGGTCTAAGGCACTGCATCACTACAGTACCTGGTTCAAATCCAGGCTGTATCACTTCTGGCTGTGATTGGGAGTCCCAGAGGGTGGGGCACAATTGGCCCAGCGTCGTCCAGGTTTGGCTGGAGTAGGCCGTCATTGTAAATAAGAATTTGTTCTTAACTGACTTGCCTAGTTAAATAAAAAATTGCGGTAAAAAAAGTATTGTTTATTTCACTTTTGTTTATTGTCTGTTTCACTTGCTTTGGCAATGTAAACATATGTGTCCCAGGCCAAAAACAAACCTTAAATTGAAAATGAATTGAGAAAGAGAGACAGAGGAAGACAAAAGAGAGGAAGCGATCATGTCTGCTTTAATCTGTACATATTAGGACAGATAGTTGTGCCACCCATCAGTAACTTCCAATAGAAAGCACTCTGGGCTAATTCCACCCGAACGGTCATGTCACAAAATTGAAGTGACTCACTTATCGTTTTCATGCCAGTGAATGTAAAATGATGGTAAAAAGGGTGGTTACTGAAGCACATACTGTACAATGTTAGAATGGAACTGGACTGTGGACATGAAGCTAGGGTTAGAATGGAACTGGACTGTGGACATGAAGCTAGGGTTAGAATGGAACTGGACTGTGGACATGAAGCTAGGGTTAGAATGGAACTGGACTGTGGACATGAAGCTAGGGTTAGAATGGAACTGGACTGTGGACATGAAGCTAGGGTTAGGATTGAACTGGACTGTGGACATGAAGCTAGGGTTAGAATGGAACTGGACATGAAGCTAGGGTTAGAATTGAACTGGACTGTGGACATGAAGCTAGGGTTAGAATGGAACTGGACTGTGGACATGAAGCTAGGGTTAGAATGGAACTGGACTGTGGACATGAAGCTAGGGTTAGAATTGAACTGGACTGTGGACATGAAGCTAGGGTTAGGATTGAACTGGACTGTGGACATGAAGCTAGAGTTAGGATTGAACTGGACTGTGGACATGAAGCTAGGGTTAGAATGGAACTGGACATGAAGCTAGGGTTAGAATGGAACTGGACATGAAGCTAGGGTTAGGATGGAACTGGACATGAAGCTAGGGTTAGAATGGAACTGGACTGTGGACATGAAGCTAGGGTTAGAATGGAACTGGACTGTGGACATGAAGCTAGGGTTAGAATGGAACTGGACTGTGAACATGAAGCTAGGGTTAGAATGGAACTGGACTGTGGACATGAAGCTAGGGTTAGGATGGAACTGGACTGTGGACATGAAGCTAGGGTTAGAATGGAACTGGACTGTGGACATGAAGCTAGGGTTAGAATGGAACTGGACTGTGGACATGAAGCTAGGGTTAGAATGGAACTGGACTGTGGACATGAAGCTAGGGTTAGAATGGAACTGGACTGTGGACATGAAGCTAGGGTTAGGATGGAACTGGACTGTGGACATGAAGCTAGGGTTAGAATGGAACTGGACTGTGGACATGAAGCTAGGGTTAGGATTGAACTGGACTGTGGACATGAAGCTAGGGTTAGAATGGAACTGGACTGTGGACATGAAGCTAGGGTTAGAATGGAACTGGACTGTGGACATGAAGCTAGAGTTAGAATGGAACTGGACTGTGGACATGAAGCTAGGGTTAGGATTGAACTGGACTGTGAACATGAAGCTAGGGTTAGAATGGAACTGGACTGTGGACATGAAGCTAGAGTTAGAATGGAACTGGACTGTGGACATGAAGCTAGGGTTAGAATGGAACTGGACTGTGGACATGAAGCTAGGGTTAGAATGGAACTGGACTGTGGACATGAAGCTAGGGTTAGAATGGAACTGGACTGTGGACATGAAGCTAGGGTTAGAATGGAACTGGACTGTGGACATGAAGCTAGGGTTAGAATGGAACTGGACTGTGGACATGAAGCTAGGGTTAGGATGGAACTGGACTGTGGACATGAAGCTAGGGTTAGGATTGAACTGGACTGTGGACATGAAGCTAGGGTTAGGCTTGAACTGGACTGTGGACATGAAGCTAGGGTTAGAATGGAACTGGACTGTGGACATGAAGCTAGGGTTAGAATGGAACTGGACTGTGGACATGAAGCTAGAGTTAGAATGGAACTGGACTGTGGACATGAAGCTAGGGTTAGGATTGAACTGGACTGTGAACATGAAGCTAGGGTTAGAATGGAACTGGACTGTGGACATGAAGCTAGAGTTAGAATGGAACTGGACTGTGGACATGAAGCTAGGGTTAGAATGGAACTGGACTGTGGACATGAAGCTAGGGTTAGAATGGAACTGGACTGTGGACATGAAGCTAGGGTTAGGATTGAACTGGACTGTGGACATGAAGCTAGGGTTAGAATGGAACTGGACTGTGGACATGAAGCTAGGGTTAGAATGGAACTGGACTGTGGACATGAAGCTAGGGTTAGGATTGAACTGGACTGTGGACATGAAGCTAGGGTTAGAATGGAACTGGACTGTGGACATGAAGCTAGGGTTAGGATTTGAACTGGACTGTGGACATGAAGCTAGGGTTAGGATTGAACTGGACTGTGGACATGAAGCTACGGTTAGAATGGAACTGGACTGTGGACATGAAGCTAGGGTTAGGTTTTGGTTGAGGCTAGTGTTAGGGTTGAACCCATATTGACTCCATTGCTTCCCACAGTTGTGTCAAGTTGGCTGGATTTCCTTCGGTGGTGAACCATTCTTGATACACACAGGAATCTGTTGAGCATGAAAACCCCAGCAGGGTAGCAGTTCTTGATAGAAACCAGTGTGCCTGGTACCTTTTGTTGTCTCTATCTTCCTGCCCTTCGTGCTATATGTGCCCAATAATGTTTCTACCATGTTTTGTGCTGCTGCCATGTTGTGTTGCTACCATGCTGTGTTTTCATGTGTTGCTGCCATGCTATTTTGTTGTCTTAGGTCACTATTTAGGTAGTGTTGTGGTGTCTCGCTGTGATGTGTGTTTTGTCCTATATTATTATTTTTTTTTAAAATCCCGTCCCCACAGGAGGCCTTTTACCTTTTGGTAGGCCGTCATTGTAAATAAGAATTTGTTCTCAACTGATTTGCCTAGTTAAATAAAGTTTAAATAAAAATATAAATAAAACTACCATACCCCGTTCAAAGGCACTTAAATCTTTTCTCTTGCTCGTTCACCCCCTGAATGGCACACATACACAATCCCTGTCTCAATTGTCTGAAGGCTTAAAAATACTTCTTTAACCTGACTCCTCCCCTTCATCTACACTGATTGAAGTGGATTTAACAAGTGACATCAATAAGGGATCATAGCTTTCACCTGGATTCCCCTGGTCAGTCTATGTCATAAAAAGAGCACGTGTTCTTAATGTTTTGTACACTCAGTGTATATAATGGTGTGTATAGACAGTATGTGAATAGAAAATGTTTGTATTGCAGTATTTATATAGGATGAACCATGACTAGAATAGTTTATATACAAATGAAGTGAGTAAAACAGTATGTAAACATTATTAAGTGACCAGTGTTCTATGACTATGTACATAGGGCAGCGGTCTCTAAGTTGTAGGATAGAGTACCGGGTGGTAGCCTGCTAGTAACAGCGACTTAGGTTCAGTGCAGGGTACTGGACTGAGGCCGGCTAGTGGTGACTGTTTAACAGTCTGATGGCCTGGAGATAGAAGCTGTTTATCATTCTCTCGGTCCCAGCTTTGATGCGCCTGTACTTCTAGATGGTAGCAGGGTGAACAGGCCGTGGCTCGAGTGCCTAAGGTCCGTGATGATCTTCTCGGCCTTCCTGTCACACCGGGTGCTCTAGATGTCCTGGAGGGCGGACATTGTGCCCCCTGTGATGCATTGGGCTGACCACTACACTCTATGGAGAGCCCTGCAGTTCCGGATGGTGCAATTGCTGTACCCGGTGGTGATACAGCCCGACAGGAGGCTCTCAATGGTGCATCTGTAGAAGTTTGTGAGGGCCAAGACCAATTTCTTCAGCCTCTTGAGGTTGAAGAGACGCTGATGCTCCTTCTTCACCACACTGTCTGTGTGAAAGGACCATTTCAGGTTGTCAGTGATGCGCAGGCCCGAGGAACTTGATGCTTTTGACCCTCTCCCCTGCAGCCCTGAAAAGGTGGATGGGGGCGTGCTCTCTCTGCTGTCTCCTATAGTCCATGATCAGCTCCTTCGTTTTTGTTGATGTTGAGGGAGAGGTTTAGGACAGATAGTTGTGCTACCCATCAGTAACTTACAATAGAAAGCACTCTGGGCTAATTACACTGTAAAGGGAACTTCACTTAATAAACTTGGAGGTACTCATTGATCGTTTTCATGCCAGCAAGTCTCAAACGATGGTAGAAATAAACCAGGGGGTGGCCAGTCACTCTCTTCCTGGGGAGCAATGTGTTGGAGAAGGGCTAGATCAAACCCCTGCATACCCAGTATCTCTCCAGGAGGAGGGTTGGCCACCTGGTATAGACTAATAGCCAGTATGACCCTTCTCAGAGAGGACTAAAGGTTTTGTTTTCCGATTAGGCATGGTTAAAATGAGCTAATGTGAGCCTTCCTTAGGGATGCGTTTTCCCTATGAACCCTTTGGGTCACCATAGTTACCCTAGTTGGCATAGACGAATGGCCCACAGGGTTTAAAGGTCAAATGGGGAAATGAGGATGGAGTGTCTTAAATACCAGCTGTGAAGAGGAGGCCTTTGGGGTTATGACATCGTACCTGTGGTGGGGGAAGTAGAAGGCAGAGAACTGACAGTTGAGCATATTCAAGTATGCTATTGTAAAGTTCAAGGGGATTTTAAGTTCACACTTCCCTCAAGAGTCAAAATACAAAATTATAGAGTCAGAGTCTATTGAAGGATTGGCACGACATGCCCTTGATTAGAGAGAGCGGGTTGGGTGCGTGCTGAGTTATGTCCTCCATACAAATAAAACTGACATCAGACCAGAGTATAGCAACAACAACAAAAATATGCCAAAACATTGACCCTGAGAATATGTAAAAACTGTGATCCTGTGTAGACCCTGAAGATCATTAATATTGAAAAGATTTCCACAGTTTTAAATCATATAAAGGTTTAGTCATCTATTTTGTTGGATAAAGAGGAGTTTGTGAGAGGCATGGGTCGATGGGCATATCTACCCCTTAGAATGATCAGTTCGCCATGTTAAAAGGCCATTAATTTATGCTGAAATGCAGAATTCTGCAATGTTGTAACAATAGTTGTGTTGTTCATTACACAATCGTGGCTATATAGACATATATCACATTGAATTACATTAAAGAACTGGAGGAATTGACACCTGAGGAATATTATCCTCAGATACGGTTCCTTTGAACACCCATCTCAATAGACAGATCCATTCTCTTAAAAAAGAGAGGCCGTTCAAAGTTATTAAACAGAGGTGCCTAGTTATTCTTCTTTTGTTGATATCAGGTAACGTGCAACCGAACCCTGGCCCTGATATGCAATGTCTCCAAACCCCCTCTGATTTTAAATCAAGATCTGGTGTTGGTATTTTTCATTTAAATGTACGCAGCCTGTTGTCAAAAATTGATGGGGTTAGGATTTGGGCTAAATCAACTGATGCTGATGTAATTGTGTTTTCTGAAACCTGGCTCAGCAAGTCTGTTTTTGATAAGAATATTTGTATAAGTGGTTACAATGTTTATCGCACTGATCGGGTTAAAAAAGGTAGGGGTGTGGCCATATATGTAAAATCTAAATTCCATGTAAGTGTGGCAAAGTCTGAAACTATTTGTAAACAGTTGGAATTTCTTGCTTTGAATATTGAGGTTTCAAAGGGCCTCTCTATAACTGTGATTGGCTGTTATAGACCCCCCTCTGACCTCTATGACTGTGATTGGCCGTTATAGACCCCCCCTCTGCTCTCAGTGATGCATTTTCTTCTTTGACGCACCTCATGTCTAAACTTCTTACAGTGAAATGATCTTGATTGGTGATCTCAACTGGTGTTGGTTAAAGCCGGTGTATGATGATTTTAAAATGTTTTGTAATTCTATGAATCTTACCCAGTTGATTAACTCACCCACTCGCCCAAATCTTAAATGCCCAGATAATTCTACCCTGATTGATTTGATATTGACAAATGTTCCACATAAATGTTCTGCGGTTGGTGTTTTTTGTAATGATTTAAGTGACCATTGTGCTGTTGTTGCTGTTAGAAATACTAAGGTTCCAAAGACAAACCCACGTTTTATTCGTAAGAGAAATTTGAAGTGTTTTAATGAGCAGGCTTTCTTTCATGATTTGTTTTATTTTGACTGGAGCAAGATTGAGTTTATCCCTGATGTGGAAACTGCCTGGAAATTCTTTCATGATGGTTTTTCCCAAATAGTAAACAAACATGCCCCATTCTGCAGGTTCAGGGTTAAAGGGCGGGATAATCCATGGTTTTCTTCTGAGCTGTCTTGTATTATTCACGACCGTAATCTAGCCTGGGCTAAAGCAAGGAAATCCTGTTCTGATGATGATTGGCTTATTTTTAGGCAGTTACAAAACAAGTATTATTTTCTTCTCAGGAAGGCCAAGTCTGAATATTTTATGTCTGTTACCACTGATAACCTGAATGACCCTAGAAAGATTTGGAAGGCTATTAAGTCTATGTCTGGTAACAGTAATGTTAATGAATTACCTTCATGTGTTTTGAAGGACTCTGTTACTATATATGACAAAACTGAAATGCTGAATTGTTTCAATGAGCACTTTGTATCATCTGGTAGGCTGTTTGATTCAGTGTCCTCTGTCTCTGCACAACCCTGTGTGGATGAACCAGTGAGAGCTTTTTGCCATTCTCAGTGCAGGTGGTACATAAAGCCCTGAAATCCTTAGATCAGAGAAAGCCTGCAGGTCCTGATCTTTTGGATCCCTGCTTTTTAAATCTGGCAGCTGATTTCATAGCTGAACCACTTACATCTCTGTTCAATCTAACCCTGGAATGTAATGAAATTCCAAAGATCTGGAAATCAGCATTTGTCCTACCACTTTTAAAAGGGGGAGATCCAACTCTTTTAAATAATTATAGGCCAATCTCAAAGCTGTCACCCCTGGTGAAAATACTTGAAACCCTTGTAAGTGAACAGCTTAAAGAGTTTTTATTTACTAACTCTATTTTATCAATGTACCAATCGGGCTTCAGGAAGAAGCATGACACAATTACAGCAGCCATGAAGGTTTTAAATGATGTCACTGAAGCCATTGACAAAAAACAGCACTGTGTCTCACTTTTTATTGATCTCTCTAAGGCTTTTAATACAGTTGATCATGCTATACAAAGGCAGAGATTGTCGAGTGTAGGTCTTTCGGAGCATGCAGTTGCATGGTTTGCTAACTATCTGTCTGATAGAACTCAGTACACTCAATTTGACGGGCTTATGTCTGTTAAATTGTCTGTCTTGAATTGTGTGCCCCAAGGCTCTGTACTTGGTCCTCTCTTATTCACTATTTATATAAATGATTTAGACAAAAATGTCCAAAATGCACAACTTCATTTTAATGCTGATGATACTGTTATTTACTGTTGTGCCTCGTCTCTTACAAAAGCTTTCCAGAACATGCAAACTGCTTTTTATACTGTTCAACATACCTTCTGTCAATTGAAGCTTATCCTCAATACTGACAAAACTAAACTAATGGTGTTTTCTAATGCAAGATATAGACCTCTGAACCTTTCACCTATTACCTCCTGTCAGTGCAAGGAGATTGAGGTTGTAACCTCTTATAAATATCTTGGAATTTTAATTGATGACGGCCTCTCTTTTAAATTGCATATTTAACAACTTACAAAAAAATTGAAGCTGAAATTGGGATTTTATTTGAGGAATAAGGCCTGTTTTTCTTTTGAAGCCAGAAGGAGGCTAGTATCAGCTATATTCATAACTTTACTAGAGTATGGGGATATTTTATATATGAATGCTTCCGCTCAGTGTTTGAGATCAATTGACACTCTTTACCATGGCACTTTGAGATTTATTTTAAACTGCAAAACCCTTATGCACCACTGCACTTTGTATACCAGGGTTGGCTGGCCTTCTCTAGTCACTCGTAGGCTAAGTCACTGGTATACTTTTATTTACAAAACCATTTTGGGTTTACTACCTTTTAATTTGTGCATTTTTATTGTTCAGAAATGTGGTGGGTACTCTCTTCATTCGCTGGACTTTATCCTGCTAACTGTTCCAAATGTCCGAACTGAATTTGGTAAAAGGGCTTTTATGTACTCTGCACCATCGTCTTAGAACACCTTACAAAATACTTTTAAACTGGAAGAACTTGTCCCGATTGGTGTTTTTAAATCACTGATGAAGGATTTTGAGGCTGATTCCCTGACCTGTCAATGTTTTTAATTTGCTGTTTTATACTCTTGTGAATTCAATGGTTTTTACTGGATTACTTGTAGTTTTTCATGTTGCCTGTCTGTAATGTTTTTGTAATGACTTGGTGCTGCCTATCTTGGCCAGGGCGCTCTTGAAAAATAGGTTTTAATCTCAATGAGCCCTTCCTGGTTAAATAAAGGTTAAAAAAAAAAAAACATTTGTGTACTGCGTGCGACACAGTACTCCCCAGTCCTTCCAGTGCACATGCATGCGAGCCTGTAAACTAGCACCATGGACAGCTGCTACTGGATACAGCGATTTAGCGTTTCATTGGTGTTGGGCTAGCCTGGCTAGCAGACTAATCATTCAGTGCATTTGGAAACTATTCAGACCCCTTGACTTTTTCCACATTTTGTTACGTTACAGCCTTATTCTAAAATGGATTAAATTACTTTTTTCCCTCATCAATCTACACCAATACCACATAATGACAAAGCAAAAACAGTTTTGACATTAGTGCACATTTATTAAAAAGAAAAAACTGAAATATGTCATTTACATAAGTATTCAGACCCTTTACTCAGTACTTTGTTGAAGCATCTTTGGCAGTGATTACAGCCTCTAGTCTTCTTGATTATGACGCTACAAGCTTGGCACACCTGTATTAGGGGAGTTTCTCTCATTCTTCTCTGCAGATCCTCTCAAGCTCTGTCAGGTTGGATGGCTATGTGCTTAGGGTCATTGTCCTGTTGGAAGAAGAACTTTCACCCAAGTCTGAGGTCCTGAGCCCTCCGGAGCAGATTTTCATTGAGGATCTCTCTGTACTTTGTTCCGTTAATCTTTCTCTCAATCCTGACTAGTCTCCCAGTCCCTGCCACTGAAAAACATCCCCACTGCATGATGCTGCCACCTCCATGCTTCACCGTAGGGGTGGTGCCGGGTTTCTTCCAGACGTGACGCTTGGCATTCAGCCCAAAGAGTTCAATCTTGGTTTCATCAGACCAGATAATCTTGTTTCTCATGGTCTGAGAGTCCTTTAGGTGCCTTTTGACAAAATCCAAGTGGGCTGTCACGTGCCTTTTACTGAGGAGTGGCTTCTGTCTGTCCACTCAACCCATAAAAATGCCTGATTGGTGGAGTGCTGCAGAGCTGGTTGTCCTTCTGGAAGGTTCTCTCATCTCACAGAGGAACTCTGGAGCTCTGTCAGAGTGACCATTGGGTTCTTGGTCACCTCACTGACCAAGGCCCTTCTTCTCTGTATGCTCAGTTTGGCCAGGTAGCCAGCTCTAGGATGAGTCTTGGTGGTTCCAAACTTCTTCCATTTAAGAATTAATGAGGCCATTGTGTTCTTGGGGACCTTCAATGCTGCATCAAAGTTTTTGTACCCCTCCCCAGATCTGTGCCTGGACACAATCCTGTCTTGGAGCTCTACGGACAATTCCTTTGACCTCATGGCTTGGTTTCTGCTTTGACATGTACTGTCAACTGTGGGACCTTATATAGACAGGTGTGTGCCTTTCCAAATCATGTCCACATAATTGAATTTACCACAGGTGGACTCCAATCAAGTTGTAGAAACATCTCAAGGTTGATCAATGGAAACAGGATGCAACCTGAGCTCAATTTCGAGTCTCATAGCAAAGGGTCTGAATACTTATGTAAATAAGGTGTTTTGCTTTTTACTGAAATAAATTTGATAACATTTCTAAAAAACTATTTTCGCGTTGTCATTATGTGGCATTGTGTGTAGATTGACGAGAGAAAAAAGTATTTAATCAATTTTAGAATAAGGCTGTAACGTAACAAAAGTCCAGGTGTCTTAATACTTTCCGAAGGCACTGTATGTGAGTTGGTCATGTGTTTGGAAGTAATCTCGTGTTGATAATGAGTGGGAGTGGTCGCTGCAGGAGGGGTGTGAGGAGAAGGGGTGACCTGGTATTAAGAGATGCCCCTTGGGAGGAAGACGGCTTTAAGTAAACATGTTCAACAATTAGAATGTCTTAAAATAGAACGTCCTAAAATACAATAGATGGAGAATCAGATCTCAACGGTCTCTTAAATTAAATAGCCTGCCACACTTCTGACAGGAGATTCCACACACTCAGCATCCGTAGCCTGTGAGGACACGCAGTGTTCAGCTTCATCATCAAAGTGCTTCTCTCTCTCTAGCGTTAATTGATGGCCTCGAGTAACTTCTACTAACGAGGAAAACCCGAAACTTTTTCTAATTTAACTCCAGTTAATTGGAAGCCCGCGGAGAAATCAGCTCCGGCCTGGAGAGCACTTGGTGGGCGCAGCTGAGCCGGTAGTCACCACGCGCCTAACAGGAGACATGCATCAGGCTATACCGGTATTTCGGGTTTGCCTGCTCCGGGTTTTTAGAGAAGGTTATACAGTGACAATGCACGTTTGTCCTGAGGCAGAACCCCACGGCACTATTCTAAGAAGGGAACATTAGAAATTAAACCTGTAGTTAATGTAGATTTATTGATGACGAGTGTCCCTTCCAGTCACCGTTTTGGGATAGTTTTATCTTTACCATAATTTATGGCAATATGATCCGATATGAGGAAAGGAATCGGTAGTGAATAATTCCGCAATGGACAGGAATTACGCTGTGCACAGTGTTAGATCTTTGTTGAGTTTTGCCTGGGTTTAGATCCCCAGAGCGCGAATCAAGTGAGTGAGTATACTTTTTTTCTCTCGGATCCTGCGCTGTGTGTCCCTCTTCTCGTGTATCTTATCGAGGACTCAGCACAACACATTGTGAATCAAATGGAAATGACTTCTGGCGATGTCTTATATTTCTGAGCTGTATTTCTGGATTCCACACAGTCAATTGATTATGTACAAATGGGGGGGATGGTTCGTTGTTAAAAATAGCCTGACACTTAAGATGAGGTAGCGAGATGAACAGGTTGCTGCTTACTGAAACTTACTGGGAGCAAATGCGAAAATAGCCTATGCTTCACCCGCATCCAACCTCTGTTGGATCGGTTAATTTCTCTTTAAATCTTCCAGGAAGATTTGGACAGAAGAGCAAATACCGCATCAAGCATTTACAGATTCACAACAAAAATAATCGAACATTATTTTGCCATATGTGTTAAATTGAATTGGTAAAAAAAACCGTTGACTTTTCGATAAGAAGACAACAGAGGAATCTAGCAGCTGCTTGTTGATGGCACTACGCGCTTGGAGGACTTGGTTTGGGCAGGTTTTGCGCAGAGTGTCTAGGCTGCAGGGCTCGTGGTCCCGGCGATCGAGCAGTCTCCTGTGTCTCTCTGCGAACCCGGAGCAGGATTTTGGGACCTGTTACAGGGATCACACACATAGCAGTCTCCACTACTGCTCTTCTGTCCACCGCACCCACAGTCACCAACACGCGCCAGTCTGTCCCTCCTCTTTCAGCCGCTGCCAACGCTTTCCCGATTGCTGCGCAGCCTTCCCGGGGGATCGGAGGGGACATGAGCCCCTCACTCGCCGGTTCCTGGTGGTCATGAAGCGGCAGAACGTGCGGACCTTGTCCCTGATCATCTGCACGTTCACGTACCTGCTGGTCGGGGCCGCAGTGTTCGATGCCCTGGAGTCAGACTTCGAGATGCGGGAGAAAGAACAGCTGGAGGCAGAGGAGAAGCGTCTCCAAGGGAAATACAACATTAGCGAGGACGACTACCGCAAACTGGAGACCATCATTATGGAGGCCGAGCCCCACAGGGCCGGAGTTCAGTGGAAATTTGCGGGATCTTTTTACTTTGCCATCACAGTCATCACCACCATAGGTGAGTCTGCAGTCTACAGTCCATGGAGATTTAATTGCATACCAGCATTACGCGCAACCACTGTGTCAATATAATGTAATTCATGCGGAGATTTAAAGTGTAGTCTACAGCTTAATCACAGTCATGGGCCGTGGATGTTAGGTGGTTAGTAGGCTACAATTGAAATAGTTACTATATCACTTACAACACTATATAGCACAACGAATTAAAGTCAACACAGCATTATGCAGAGATGTGTTTCACTAAACTTAGTCCAGCAACAGGTAGTCTATACCCACTACCCGGTATTAACCCTTAAAACCTGTCCCTTATGCAACATCAATTGTTTTAGAAAAGTAGGTAAAATGTGGTTTTCGCTAAATAACTCCGGTATGTTAACAGGCGAAACCAAATGATGACGCAATAACAGTAAAATGCCACCTGTGTACAATGTTTCTGCACATCAACTTTATAGATCAGGAAACAAAAGGCATCACTACAATCAGTAGCAACAACATAATGTGTCTGTCTATCTAGATAAACTGACAATTTCCATTATAGATTTCAGCAGCTCATCAATTTAATGAGAAAAGATCAATAGCCTACACGAAAAGCAGTCCTCTAGGCTACTATGTATGCAACCATTCCCTCGAGTACCACAATGCACCATCAAAGTAGGAGTGGCCTACCACGCCACTGAGATAGGCTTGACCACATTTTTGGAAACCAAATAATGATAAGCCTACATGTACAGTGATTTCAACTGCACGACTGTTGCTGCATCTGCATTGGTTACCCCAGTAGACAACATGTTTTAATCCATGATTTAATGGCAGACCATGCAAGTGGTAGGTTACAAAATGCTGTGATTGATAACATGTCAACACTATCTAAAAAACTGTGGAGGCATCAATATGTTTACATTCACACTAAACACTCGACATTAAACTGATTATGGCAGAATGCCGAATATTGCATTAGGCATGTGCTGTGTGTAAACACCTTACTCTGCTTATCTTAATCAGTGTAAGGTCATAATCGAAGTAAGCATACACCGATTAAAACACCTGGTTTTCTGAGCAATCTTTCGAATTATTATGATGTGTAAACAGGTTAATTGACATCCCAGCGGTCAATTTGATCTGCGTATGTGCAAGCACCATTAAGTGAGTTAAGTGAGTTCGGAAAAGTATTAATCTTATAAGTAGTTTTCACATACAAACATTATATGTCTGAACTCAGAATCAAATAGTATTTGCAAAAATAACATGGTCACTGTGGTAGAACGTTTATATTGTTTGGCGATGTTCTGCAATTATCAAATGTCTCATCAGTAGCCTGCTTTCAGATGTGTCCATGTAAACAGGATTATTGGGGAAATCGTTATTTTTGCAAAGCATGTAAACGTTTTAAACAAACTGTTATATTAACCTGACAGGCAATAATAATGGCATTATTGTGTGCATTGACGGGGAAGTAGCGGTGCTGAGGGTGCTGCAGCACTCCTTGAAAAAAAAAATACAAATTACCTTACTTAAAAAATAATAAAACAGTTATTTCACAAAAGTAGTGCGCTGGGCCTATACTAGTCCACCCCCCCCCCCCCCAAAAAAAAAAAAAAAAAAACCTCCCATCTTCCTATGATTGTGTGCATGTAACCTTAACTGAAGTTCGTTCCATCAGCTGTTGCTGCAGCTTGAACATGAGCTGCGCTGCACATGGTGCTGAAAGGACAGCTCCTCTAGCTCTTGTGAGCTGCGCTGCACGTGGTGCTGAAAGGACAGCTCCTCTAGCTCCTGTGAGCGGCGCTGCACGTGGTGCTGAAAGGACAGCTCCTCTAGCTCCTGTGAGCTGCGCTGCCAACAACCACATCATGAGGGATGATCTGCAGCTGGCCATACACCAGCTGGCCATACATAATTATTCCAAGCAGGCCGAATAAAACGCCCATAACCCTTTCTTGGCCAAACGATCAGATCCTTGTCCTCCAACGAATCGTATCCTGAGGTATGTCCACTTTGATAGAAGAAAACAAACAAAAACAGATGTACAGTATATATGCTATAGGATATTCTTGTAGAAAATACCAACGGAGTCAACAGGCCTACAACTTTAGCACATATTCAGAGTAGCCTGGTGCCTTTAATGTTGGCATTTGCATGGCCTTTATTTAGCTTAGGGCCTCAATGAACATGCTAGTTTCTTGATTGAAGTGGTATTGCCAACATTACAGTGAAAGGTCTAGCTGGATTTGATCTCCGCCATAATATGGAAATATCTTTAAGCAAACAATTGTTTTTAAGGTGAATCAGCATTTCTATAAAACAAGACAAAATCATAATGGTCTTTGTGAAGGACCAGAAAAATACAGGCAGTAGATTAGAGAGCATTGTTTCTACACAGAGAGGAGGCACACAGCATTGTTTCTACACATAGAGTAGGCACACAACGTTGCACGCAATGTTTCTGTACTAAAGGTTCACATTTAGTACACTGGTAGGCCTACATGACTTCATGGACGTACAGAGACATTGATGTTAGAATAGACATATTTAACCTGTCGATCAGACCTGGGTAACATAGGGACCCGTAACAAGTTTAATAACACGAAGACATGAACCCTTTTTAGGCCTACATTACTCGAAAATTAAGAGTGAATGTTTTATTATTTGTTTTTGAAATATGTTGCTGTCTGATGTAAACCTCGCAAATACATTTTCTAAAAACATTTATTGAAAGGAGTAACTCCCCTCAATGTACTCGGAACATTTCATGACTCTAGGACCAAGAACATCTTTTCAAAATAGCATCTGAAGTTTCATAATTGTATTTTCGTTAATGGGGAAATATATACATTGTTTTCCAATTCCTGAAACGTTTCTGTTTTGGAGATAACAACCAACATTCATTTCCCCCAAGCAACTTCTGTTTAAACTGTATCAAAGACCAGAGTGGGTGGGCTTTAGACCTACATTAGGGAAAGGGGCATTTAACCCATCCCCTCTGAAGCAGAGAGGTGGGGGGGGGGGGGACACCTTCTCCATAATGGACACCATCTACACATGATATTATTCAACACGGGCACATAACATAATGCACTAGGCATGTCTTCAGATGTGCCTAGCAACCCTTAAATGACTACTGGAGAGTGAACATGACCATAGTATGCTTCCATTGTATTGTGTATGTTACAGCAGCTGACAACACTAAAAGCACATGCATTTTAATGTATAATGAACTGTTCAGGTCTATTTGTTTATTTGTCCATTTGAATGTGAAACGATCCCTTTAGAGTTTGGCCATATTTACGTTGTTTGTTTGTCAGCTTATATAATTTAGGATACATGTTCAAAATCACAATTGAATTACAGCCTACAGTAGTGGATTTAATACCACTGTTTTCAGCAGTGACATATTGAGACTGCGCTTCCCCATGAGCTATAAGTGCTGTAGCTCTGAAAGAACAGCTCCTGGCATTATCACCTGGTTAACATGGTTTATGATTGGCTGTAGATTTTCTCTGCTTGAGTTATAATGAGTTTACCTGCTCTGGCTCATATGTGCTTTCCTGGTTTCAACAGATGGTGAAGGGGTTAGGTGCCTGTTATGTTTGAATAATGCAGACATGTTTAAACATACATTCTCCCATGAATCAGATATTATTCCAATCTTGCTATAGCCTACACTGTATAACCATCATATCAAATTGTATTTTTCATATACATTGTAAACAACAGGTGTAGATTAACATTGAAATGTTTAATTACGGGCCCTTCCCAGCAATGGAGACGGAAAAATAAATAGAAATAATAGAAAAATAGATAAATATTAACACAAGGAAGAAATACACAATGAGTAACCATTGGCTATAGTCACGGGGTACCAGTACCGAGTCCATGTGCAGGGGTGCAAGGTGATTGAGGTAGATATGTACATATAGGTAGGGATAAAGTGACAATGAAACAGGATAGATAATAAACAGTAACAGCAGCGGATGTGATGAGTCAAAAGAGTTAGTGCAAAAAGGGTCTGTGTAGATATTCCAAGTAGCTATTGGTTACCTATTTAACTACCTATTTAGCAGTCTTATGGCTTTTACCTACCTATTTAGCAGTCTTATGGCTTTTACCTACCTATTTAGCAGTCTTATGGCTTTTACCTACCTATTTAGCAGTCTTATGGCTTTTACCTACCTATTTAGCAGTCTTATGGCTTTTACCTACCTATTTAGCAGTCTTATGGCTTTTACCTACCTATTTAGCAGTCTTATGGCTTTTAACTACCTATTTAGCGGTCTTATGGCTTTTACCTACCTATTTAGCAGTCTTATGGCTTTTAACTACCTATTTAGCAGTCTTATGGCTTGGGGGTAGAAGCTGTTCAGGCTCCTGTTGGTTCCAGACTTGGTGCATCGGTACCGCTTGCTGTGTGGTAGCAGAGAGTTGGGTGGCTAGAGTTTTAGTACATGTGTAGGGCCTTCGTCTGACACCACCTGGTATAGAGGTCCTGGGTGTCAGGGAGCTCGGCCCAAGTGATGTACTGGGCCGTACGCACTACCCTCTGTAGCACCTTGGTGTCGGATGCCGAGCATTTGCCATACCATGTGTTGATGCAGCCAGTCGTGATGCTCTCAATGGTGCAGATATATAACTTTTTTTTTAATCATGTGTGGACCATGATAATTCCTTAATGATGTGGACACATGAAACATGTGACACATTTATAACCTAAACGTCAGTGTTTAAATTTAAACACTAGGCATTTAGATTTGCCAATAGGTGTTCTCATCTTAACACAGGCATTTACAATGCGAGATGAAATATGACAGTCAACCTTTTCCAGTCAACTTCCAACCAGGAGAACCCCTAAATCTCCTAAGTGTTCAGATTTTAAACACTAGTGTGTACTTTCCCATAGTCCTGTTTAGAGTGCATTTGGTCATTATAAATAGATGCATTTTATTCAGATCAGTGTTAGGAATGTCTGTCACCTTACCTACATGTCAGCACAACTGAACAGGACATTTGATTCAAGAAATCTTTCAATCGCATGGTATTGTTGTTACTCGACTGTGCTGACTTCAAAGATGTGGGAGGGGCCCCGTTATCATATTTCCCAGCATGCCATTATCATATTTCCCAACATGCTTTGTTGCAGATTGATATTTAGAATAGTTTATTTTAATACTGTATCTGTGTCCTCATGCACATTGATTGATTCATTGAGCGTATACTATACAGAGATAAATCACTTACATTTTTCTAAACTAATCAAATCTTTTTTATTTTTTATTTTATTTAAATTTTACCCCATTTCCTCCCCAATTTCGTGGTATCCAATTGTTTACTGTGGTATCCAATTTCGTGGTTCTTGTCTCATCGCTACAACTCCCGTACGGGCTCGGGAGAGACGAAGGTTGAAAGTCATGCGAGCCGCACAACCCAACCAAGCCGCACTGCTTCTTAACACAGCGCGCATCCAACCCGGAAGCCAGCCGCACCAATGTGTGGGAGGAAACACCGTGCACCTGGCAACCTTGGTTAGCGTGCACTGCGCCCGGCCACAGGAGTCGCTGGTGCGTGATGAGACAAGGATATCCCTACCGGCCAACCCCTCCATAACCCGGACGACGCGTCGTCCCACAGACCTCCCGGTCGCGGCCGGTTACAGAGCCTGTGCGCAAACGCAGAGTCTCTGGTGGCACAGCTGGTGCTGCAGTACAGCGCCCTTAACCACTGCACCCAGGAGGCCTCACTAATAAAATCTTTAAGGATGGTTGTTCCAGTTTAGATGGTTTAGGTAGTCTTGTTTATTAAGTCCTTCACCATAGCAGTCACTCTGAGTGCAAGTTGTGGGTTATAACATATTCAAATTGTTGGATATCCTCTCTCTAATCACTTCACAAACCAGCATATTGTGACTTGCAGGTCTGATGTGGCCCATGAGCCAGGATTTGTAGACCATAATGTCGAGGATAACTAGGCCATAACTAAAGGCCTCATTAAATATATAATATATGGTCATTAAAGGGTTTATTTTTAATTGAAATACATTCAATTAGGCAGTCACTTGAAGAAGGCTTCAGAAATATAATTTATTGAATGCAACAATCATGTCTGTGTCACTAATAAACACAGTCATGGGTGGGTCTCGCACATCTCGCACATTCCACACAAAAGACATGCTGGGAAATATGTAAATACTGCTTTACACCCTGTTAAAACAACACAGTGTTAAGTGTTGTATAAAGGTGTGCATGTGTTTAAAAAGTGTTACAACGAATAAACATGTTCTGGTGTTTACAATCTAAACACTGTGACGCGTTTTCTTTGACATTCTAAATGTGCGTTTAAAAAGTGTTACAGAAAAGTGTTCAGATTCTTAACACTTGGTTTTACAGTGTATCTGGAGAGGTAGGTATGGAAACTAATGATATACAATTGCTTTTACATGGTACTTACACTGTAAGAGATGCGTTCCATAAAGAAAGAGTTTATATGGATGTAAGCGACAATGTAGCCGTTTTGACGAACTGTTTGTTTTTTTCCATTTTCCAAAACGTTCTGAGTGTCCGTTACATCACGTTAAAGGTCCAGTGAAACCTGTTCAACACAGCCTGCTTTACAGAGGCTACAGAAAGCAGCTCCACTTACCGATGCATTATAAAGTATGTCACAACCCATGAGCCTTTCAGAAAGTACCGTATGTTTTCCTACAATCCAGAAGAAGTAGAAAATATTTCTGGGGATGCATTCCACCTTGTGGAATGGCGTGGAGAATGAAGGTAACATAGCCTACAAACACTCACATGCGCACAAGCAAGGCATGCAATTACATAGGCCTAGGTCATGATAATGATTGTGCATAGATAACGGTTTTAGTCATTTTATAGCATGTTGAGTCTTTTTATTTTGTTTCTACTCTAACCACCCTCGGGCCTGATTGGAACCCCTCCTGGGCTGGATCCGGCCCGCAGGCTGTTTGTTTGACACCCCTGCCTTAGGTGCAGACTGAGACATCCCATAGGAAAGTAAATGATATGAGGAGGACTGTGCCTCATGAAAACAGAGGTCAACAGTTTGAACACAACATCCTTTTCTTTTGTAAAACTTTTTTTTTTTACCGTCTGTAATGTAGTAAAGGACCCAGGCCAGTACAGTGAGATTACATGTACAGCCTATACTTTTATTATTGTACTAAGTGTTTCATCAGTGGATCAGCCCATGGCTATGTACGGCTGTAGAGTGTATTGATGACTTGAGTCATAATGAGTCCACCTGACCTGGCTCATACTCAGCCCCTGGCTCATGCTTTTCTGGTTTCAACAGATGGGGAAGGGGTTAGTTGCCTGTTATGTTTGAATAACACTAACATGTTAAAAATATTCTCCAATGAATACATCTTGCTATAGCCGATCTACATAATAGTTATGGAAATTCAATTATACAGAGGTTATTGCACTGTAGGAGACACGTTCCAAATTCAGATAAAGAAACAAACTATTTGTTTTTCCATCAACACATTCAGCAGTAGGATGAGTCACTTGACTTGACACTAACGGCTTGCCATGTGAGGGGTTAAAAAACACTAACGGCTTGCCATGTGAGGGGTTAAAAAACACTAACGGCTTGCCATGTGAGGGGTTAAAAAACACTAACGGCTTGCCATGTGAGGGGTTAAAAAACACTAACGGCTTGCCATGTGAGGGGTTAAAAAACACTAACGGCTTGCCATGTGAGGGGTTAAAAAACACTAACGGCTTGCCATGTGAGGGGTTAAAAAACACTAACGGCTTGCCATGTGAGGGGTTAAAAAACACTAACGGCTTGCCATGTGAGGGGTTAAAAAAACAACCTAAACACAAATGGTGAATGTTATGTACACAAGGCTGATAATGTTGGCTGTAGGTGTTAGTGCCGGCTGGATAGACATCAGAAGGGCAGAATGAACCTCGGGAACCTCTCAGTGCGCGTGCGTGCGCGTGCGCGTGTGCGTGTGCGTGTGCGTGTGTGTGTGTGTGTGCGTGTGCGTGCGTGTGCGTGTGTGTGCGTGTGTGTGTGTGTGTGCGTGTGCGTGTGCGTGCGTGTGCGTGCGTGTGCGTGTGTGTGCGTGTGTGTGTGTGTGTGTGTGCGCACAGCCTTTTCTTTGTTGAGTTGGCCCAAACTTAGCTCCAACTTGAGAAAAGGTAAGTCAACTTAAATTATGTTTGCTCAATTTGTCTCATATGTTAATTCAAATATAAATTATTATTTTGACATTTTACCAGCAACAAAAAAAGCTGTGGAACTAGTTACACACAGAAGTTCTCACCTGGGATTAGAACTCACAATCTCTTGAGCGCAGTATTCCATTCTTCCTCCCACACCACCATGTCTGTGTCAATGCCTGATTTCAATGGTATTGCGCTTTGCACTTCAAAGTAAATCTCAATAAAAACTATTTCATGTTTAAAAGTGATTAAGGAGTAACATTAAACAGAGTAATATGACCCAGTAACATTAGACAACTATACAGAACACCTACAATTGCTGAATTAAGTCAATCAAATCAATGATGAGAGAATAGTCATATTAAGTTTTAACACATTAACTGATAGAGACATGGTGGTGTAGCAGGAAGGTCGGGATGCCATAAACCGAGAGGTTTTGAGTTCAAATCCCAGGTGAAAACATGTTGAATACTAATTATTGTATGAATTAACACGCACAATGTAATCATGTATGTCAAATATGTAAGTTGAAAACACTATGTTAAAAGCACTGTGTGTGTAACTAGTTACACAGCCTTTTTTAGGTAACATGCCAACATGTTTTGGGGTTGAATTAACATATGAGACAAATTGAGCAAACACATAATTTTATGTTGACATAATTTTTGCCCACATTTTCTTAGGTTGGAGCTAAGTTTGGGCCAAAACCAAAACTGTGTGTGTGTGTGTGTGTGTGTGTGTGTGTGTGTGTGTGTGTGTGCATGCACAACATAGGTGAACAAAGAAAGTTGATACCCACAACTCTGGATACAGAACTGTCATACTGTCAAATTGATGTTGAGGAGTCATTCGAGAGAGAACAACAAAGGCTTTACTGTAGGAATCTGGCTCTGCTCATTGTGTGTAATAAAAACAAATCAGAAGCTAGAATTATTCTCTGAACTTGACAACTTTAACTACAGTTGATATTCAAACCAAGTCATCATCACCATCATCATCATTATCACCATGGCCACCAACACTGCTAACTGCTAGTAATCTATAAATAGCTTGTGATCGTCCAGATTTAGAAGCTGAGGTGAGATGAGCGCATATGAGAACAGCTGTAGCTGAGTTAGAACTCTGGTTGTTGCCGTGGAGACGCTGCGTGCCATGTCGTCGTGGTGATTCTACTTCTGTATTACAGGCTTCATCCCAAATGACACCTTATTCTCTAGTTCCTGCGCTACGTCCACCAGGGCCCGTATGTATCCTGGGGTGGGAAAACACTTCTAGAGCTTTTCTCTGTAGTGATTTTGAGCCTGCGATTAAATCATGCCTTTGAATTGGTAATGGGGTACACTGGTGAAACGTGACATGGACACAGAGCATTAGTCACGAAGCACTATCTTCAAAAGGCACTAAATGCATTAGTCTAATAGGCCTTTTACATTTCTTTCCCACTAATTCAGAGCAAGAAACATGGCACTGCTCAATCAAAATTGAAAAAGCTGTTGATGTCTTACTGGATTACAGCTAAGTGTGAAAACAGTGTGTATGGATTGACATCATTCAAGGCTACAATATCTTTAAAGCGCTGATGACGCTGTGTGAGATGAAAAGCTCCCATTGCCTTGTGTGTGTGTGTGGATGTGTGTGTGCGTCTGTGTGTGTGTGTGTGTGTGTGTGTGTATGTGTGTGTGTGTGTGTGTGTGTGTGTGTGTGTGTGTGTGTGGATGTGTGTGTGCGTCTGTGTGTGTGTGTGTGTGTGTGTGTGGGTGTGTGTGTGCGTCTGCGTGTGTGTGTGTGTGTACACCTGAGCGTAGGACAGGTGCACTGACATTCTTATTGCTCTCAGAACAATAGCTTTCATGGGAGCCAGGAATAAGCTCTTTGAAGCGCTGTGTTGCTGTTGTGTGTCACGACTAGTTAGATTCTCCAATACAAACACTGCCCACGTCTTTCTACCATAACAACAACTACTGGACCTATAAAGGTCTGTTCTGTGTACAGTTGCTGCAATATACATGGGTTAAGCACTGTCAACACTATCAGCACAGTCTGATTCACTGTCAATTAACTACACTCTTAGAAAAAAGGGTTCCAAAAGGGTGATTTTGCTGTTCCCATAGGAGAACGCTTTTTGGTTCCAGGTAGAACACTTTTTGGTTCCAAGTAGAACATGGAACCCACATGGTTCTACCTGGAACTGAAAGGGTTCTACCTGCAAACCAAAGGGGTTCTACTTGGAACAAAAAAGGGTTCTACCTGGAACCGAAAGGGGTTCACCTATGTGGACAGCTAAAGCACCCTTTTGGAACCCTTTTTTCTATTAGTGTAGTTGAATGACAGTGACTCAGACTGTGTTGATTTTCTTTCAAGGGTTCTCTTCTGGGGACAGATGAAGAACCCTTTAAGGTTCTAGATAGCACCTTTGTTTCTAAGAGCTATGTGGAGTTGACCTCAGCATAGCTGCGGGAAGTAGGGGTGCTGAGGGTGCTGCAGCAAAAGTAGTGCACTGGGCCTTTACTAGTCCTGTATTAGCAGACCGATATAGCCGTCTGTAGCACAGGGAAAATATAAATCATTACTTGTTTACCTTGGCCATATCTCTATAGACCCTATGCTGCTAATTTGTGCAGGAGAGAGGTGATGTGCCATATGTATGACTGATGGAGCTACACAGCACCAGCTGATTCTCTGGCTGCATCTGAAATGGCACCCTATTCCCTACATTGTATTGTGTAATACACCCTATTCCCTACATTGTATTGTGTAATACACCCTATTCCCTACATTGTATTGTGTAATACACCCTATTCCCGATCGGCCCTGGTTTAAAGTAGTGCACAATATAGGGAGCCGGGTGCCATTTCGGCCTCTATGTCTCATCTGTCTGGTCTGCCAGCGTGATGGTAGCATCTAGTGTGGAGAATGATGACAGTGGACACTCACTTTTCTGTCTGCTGCCAGTTGGACTGACAGCTCTCTGTAGCCAAAGGCACTTCACAGCTGGACTCTGTCCCTCCTTCCCTACTTAGCTGTCATTTCCTACAGCCACATCAGCTGGACCATAACGTTGACAGTGATTGTTTGGGATGTGTGTGTGTACTTTGTGTGTACGGTGTGTGTGTTTGTGTGTATATGGAAGGGTGTGTGTGCCTCAGGGGCTGTCATCTCCAACCACTGTTGACAAAGATCGTTTGGTGAAGAGTTCTGTCAATGGGGTAGTGTGGTCTTGACAGTGATTGTTGTTTGGTACTGTGTGTGTGTGTGTGTGTGTGTGTGTGTGTCTGTGCGCGTGGTGTGTGTGTGTGTGTGTGGTTCTGCAAATGGGGTTGTGGTAGCACATTCTTGGTGGGGTGAGGTGTGTGTTTGTGTGTGGTCTTGACAGCAATTGTTTGGAGATTTTGTTTAGACGATATTGGTTACTTTGAGGACTAGAAAGTTCCCAGAGACTCCTGGGCCCGTATCCACAAAGCATCTCAGAAAAGGTCTCAGGAATCCTGTTAAAACCTGAGTGTACAAAACATTAGGAACACCTGCTCTTTCCATGACATAGACTGACCAGGTGAATCTAGGTGAAAGCTATGATCCCTTATTGTTGTCACTTGTTAAATCCACTTCAATCAGTGTAGATGAAGGGGAGGAGACAGGTTAAAGAAGGATTTTTAAGGTTTGAGACAATTGAGACATGGATTGTGTATGTGTGACATTCAGAGAGTGAATGGGCAAGACAAAACATTGAAGTGCCTTTGAGTGGGGTATGGTAGTAGATGTCCGGTGCAACGGTTTGTGTCAAGAACTGCAAAGCTGCTGGGTTTACATTCTCAACAGTTTCCCGTGTGTATCAAGAATGGTCCACCACCCAAAGGACATCCAGCCAACTTGAACACAACTGCAGGAAGCATTGGAGTCAACATGGGCCAGCATCCCTGTGGAACACTTTCGACACCTTGTAGAGTCGATGCCTCAATGAACTTAGGCTGTTCTGAGGGGGAAAAAAGGGGGAAACTCACATCTTTGAGATGGCATTTCTGACCAAAAACACATTTTGCACATTTTTACGTTCAAACGGCTCTCCTGTGAAGTCGTGACTTGCAACATACGCTTAGTTTCCTGAAACGGGTCACAAGTAGAGTCCATGCCCCAACGATTTGAGTCTGTTTTGAGGGTTAAAGGGTGGGTGAAACTCAACATTAGGACGGTGTTCTTAACACATTCACCATTCCCGTTTAACAACTTTAAATCGCTCTGACACAGTTGGCATCAAATCACTCGCTGATAATGTTGCATAAAATGTTTGAAAGGTCTATCATTTTATCGACTACAATCAATGTTATCATAGTCCCTAGACGTCTTTACTTCAGGCATTTTTTAAGGTGTTGTTGCCCTCCAAAGGGATAACTTGAAATAACATGATGTAGGTTAATTATATAATCCAAAGAGAAATATGTGATTATTTATTAGCCTATGTGGTTATAAGCATGATCATGTAGGCATATCATGTGGTATAGGGCTCATGTATTGATGAATAGACATTTCTAAAACATTCTTTCAACAACTCCAAAGCAATTGCATGTAGAGCGTGAACCACTGACTGCATTCTCTATTATCAAGATACCTGCTGGTAACTCAGCTCATGAGGTGTCCTAAATATCTGTCGACTAGGTGGGACTCTTATGACTAAAGAGGCTTCATGCATAGCTTTTATTTTTACCTGTAAGAGTAGGAGTAAAATGTCTCTATTCTCAGCACTTAACACACATTTTCTAGTCTGAGATGCTTTGTGGATATGTCCCCTGGTCTTAAGAGCCTTCAGTGTAATGTTCACATGGTGAGGATGCTCTTGAAACTCACAGTGGGCTGCACAGTGTGTTGCGTGTTTCATCAAACTCATTTTTCATGTTCTATTCATTTAAGTATCACCCCCTATGTTCAAAGAGCAGCTTGCATCGAACATCTATTACCAAAGGAGAGCTCCTCCTGTGTTTCACTTTGTGCTGAGTTTACAGCAGATATAGTTCTCTTCATCACTGTCTGCGAAATAGAGGTTGTGAAGAAAGTGTAGCAAAATGGCTACTGCCCGTACAGACATTTTCTTCTGAAAACAGGAGGTATCTAGAGTACCTGTGTGGGGAGTTTCTTCTACTTTTTACATGTAATATTCTCCAATGTATTTTCAATCACATACTTTCAGTATGCGCTAGTGTTGGGCTAGGTACTGGCATTACTTTTTGGTGAGGGGTTAGCTTTTAGGCTTTGTTCTATCCAATCCAACCAGTGACTTTGTTGCAACAAGCCCCAAAACACCTTGTCATTCTGCATACTGTGGTGTGATAGGGGTGATTGGGCTCTTATACAGCTTATTTTGCATTGTATTTCTATTTTCTATAATAAATATATTGTTTAGGCCACAAAATAGTTAAATGGACAAAGTATGGATTTTTTTTTATTTTTACAGCTGTTCATCAAAACACACTTCAAATCACTAGAAGTACTTTTGCTGATTCAAATGGACATTTATCATTGCACATTTGTTAATATGTATATATTATTATTTATATTAGTATTTTTATTATTACACATTTTTATTGTTTGTTTTGTTTTATTACACTTTGCATATTTCTGGTCTGCTGTAATTCTTCGTCATTCTGCATCATTAATTCATGTCAGATGAGAGTCATTACGTTCATTAGGTTCTCCAGCCCTAGTTTTAAACTGTGAAAGTCACACTATAATTTGATAGCTTATTTCCTGGTTCGCATGTTCATACAGTGCCTTGCAGAAGTATTCAAACCCCTAAGATCTTTTCACATTATTGTGCTACAAAGTGGGATTCAAATGGATTTAATAATCATTTTTTTGTCAATAATCTACAAAGAACACTTTGTAATGTCAAAGTGAAAGATTTTTGTTGTTCTGTGTTGGATAAATCATAACTAGGCAAGCCTAAATTAGTTCAGGAGTAAAATTTGGCTTATCAAATGACATAATAAGTTACATGGACTCACACTGTGTAATAGGCGTTGGCATGATTTCTTTATAACTAACCCTTCCTCTGTCCCCCATACATAAAACATCTGTAAGGTCCCTCAGTCAAGAATTGAATTTCAAGCACAGATTCAACCACAAAGACCTGAGAGCTTTTCAAATGTTTCATAAACAAGGGAAGTGATTGGTAGATGGGTAACAATAACACATCCGACGTTGAGTATCTCTTTAAGTATGGTCAAGTTAATAATTATGCTGTGGATTATGTATTAAACCACCCGTACACATCTAAAATACAGTCGTCCTTCTGAACTGAGCTGCGGGACTGGAATGAAGGAAAATGAAAGGGAAAGGGGGAGACCTAGTCAGTTATTCAACTGAACGTATTCAACTGAAATGTGTCTCCCGCATTTAACCCACCCCCTCTGAATCAGAGAGGTGCGTGGGGGCTGCCTTAACCGACATCCACGTCTTCGTGCCCGGGGAACAGTGGGAAACTGCTCAGGGATGTTACCATGAGGCCATTGGTGATTTTAAAACAGCTACAGATCCAACAGAGGATGGGTCAACAACATTGAATTGACTCCACAATAATGACCTAAACGACAGAGTGAAAAGAAGACCTGTCACGGCCGTCAAAGGAAGTAGACCAAAGCCCAGGGTGGTGAACGTACATATTCCTTTTATTTTGAATGACTCCGACAAAACCATACAAAAACGACGTGAAGCTTAAGTGCTATGTGCCACAAACAAAGTTAACTTCCCACACTGAAAGGAGGGAAAGGGCTACCTAAGTATGGTTCCCAATCAGAGACAACGATAGACAGCTGTCCCTGATTGAGAACCATACCCGGCAAAAACATAGAAATACAAAATGATAGAAAACAAAAACATAGAATGCCCACCCCAAATCACACCATGACCAAACCAAATAGAGACATAAAAAGGCTCTCTAAGGTCAGGGCGTGACAAGACCACAAATATACAGAATACAAATATTCCAAAACATAATTGTTGTATGCAACAAGACAATAAAGTAATACTGTAACAACAACAAAAAACACAGCAAAGGAATACACTTTTTTTGCCTAAATGCAAAGCCTTATGTTTGGGGAGAATCCAACAACACATCACTGAGTAATTGCCTCCTTATTTTCAAGCATGGTGGTGGCTGCATCATGTTATGGGTATGCTTGACTTATATAATAAAGAAATACAAATAAATGGGATGGAACTAAGCACAGGCAAAATCCTAGAGAAAAACCTTCTTCAGTCTGCTTTACACCAGTGACTGGGAGAGGAATTCACCTTTCAGCAGGAGAATAACCTACAACACAAGGCCAAATCTACACTGAAGTTGCTTACCAAGAAGACAGTTCCTGAGTGTCCAAGTTACAGTTGACTTAAATCTGCTTGAAAATCTATGGCAAGAGCTTGAAAATAATAATGGGAAAATATTGCACAATCTACATGTGCAAAGCTCTTATTGACTTACCTAAGAAGACTCACAGCTGTAATCAATGCCATACGTGTTTCTAACATGTATTGACTCAGAGAGCTGAATACTTACACAATTACTTTATTTTAGTAATTTTTTTATTTTGATTAATCTTTTAAAAAAAATGTTTGAATTTTTCTTCCACTTTGACATTACAGAGTATTCTGTGTAGATTGTTGACAAAAATGGCAATTCAATTCATTTTAATCCCACTTTGTAACACAATAAAATGTGACGAAATGCAAGGGGTGTGAATACTTTTGCAAGGCACTGTATATCAAACGTTAAATATGTTTTAAGGCATAATGCAATATTTAAAGTGCATAAATCAATATAGTAAACATGACGACTTATTTTTTATGCATTATTAATATCAGTACCCCTTTAACGCCAGTTATGCAACAGTTTTGAAATATTCCTGCTTATTTGAATGTATTTTTTATAAGTATGGTTGGATAAGTACAAGATTATGTATTTAATGGCATTTGATGTGTTATTTTAATATGAAGGTTTCAAGGCTAGGGTTGTTAGGGAATAAGATTTTCAATGTTGTTCCTACTTGTTGTTCATACATCTCAGTACCGGTCCAGATGCTTTAAAGTGTTGGTTTACGTGCCAGGAGATAACACCTAACACAAGCCAAAAGGTACACTTGTTTTCCCCAACACTTGAGTTCAAGTGTTAAATCACTGTCTTTAACCAGAGAGAAACCAGAGACAGCAGGGGGTGATTGGATGGAGAGGAATCCTGCAATACTCTACCTTCTATTCATTATCATCATCGTTACTGACCAAACATGTTCCCACAGAACTTTCTCTGAACTGGAATATTACAGATCTTTACATAGCAGTCTGATCTGGGGGTTGGGGTAGCCTGGCCCGTGGGTGTGGCTGCATTAAGAGCTGTGACATTTAGCCCATTAGGTCCAGTCATGAGCCTCCAGTCCTCCCGTGCTCTGTGCCCCCGACCCACCTAAGCATTGCTCCTCTTCTGGTTCCGAGTAGGCTATTGAGCCATGAAGTTAATTCCCCTGGTCCACTCTGACCACCCCACCTCATCGGGTGAGCCAGCAGCAGACCACAACAATGCCTAACAGCTAGGTCTCAGCTCACTACCTTCTGCTTCTCAAGCATTCCTCTCCTAAAATGTGTATGTGGTGTCTCATGTCCATGTTGTTTACCCAACATGTGTTGATGTTGTCACTACTTTTGCTCTGTGTTGCCTCCTATATGGTTTATCTATGTGATGGGAGGACTCATGTAGTTATGCTATCCTATCCATGCCTTATCTCTGGAGCTGCAGGTAGCCTAGTGGTTAGGTGTGGGCCAGTAACCAAATGGTTGCCGGTTCAAATCTCTGAGCTGACTGGGTGAAAAATCTGTCAATGTGGCCTTGAGCAAGGCACTTAACCCTAATTGCTCCTGGGCTGCCATCAATAATGGCTGATTCCTGGCTCTGACCCTGCTTTCCAAGGGTGTCTCAGGGGAGTGGGCTATGTAAAAAAAAAAAAAAAAATGTCCAATTCACATGTGTGAAATAGGACGAATGTAAGCACTCACTTAATGACCTTTTCTGTTCATTAATAGGCAGTAGTTTGGTACAGCAGTTTGCCTTGTAAAAGCAGACTGGCCTACCACAACCACATTAGACGTTCTCCCCAGAGACATGGTGGTGGGAACAGTGAAATCAGCTCTACCAGTCGCCACAGAAGGAACTGCTCTGGCGGTTTAAAGCATGCTGTGCTCTACAAGTGGTGTCTGTGATTCTAAACGGTGTGTCCCGAGAGGCTGGAAAACAATAGAGCCACAGTAGTAGAAGAGAGCACACACACACACACACACACACACACACACGGAAGGGCTGCAGTACAGTGGATTTTCATGGCTTGCATAGCCCAATAAACCCCAGAGTTGATCAACACTGTGCTCACAGCTCCCCCTGCAGTTCACAGCAGGGAATGGCATCGCTTGTGTGTGTGTGAGTGTGAGTGTGTGTTTGTATGTCACTGTGCAAAAAGCTGAACTATAAATAGCCCTATGTGAACAGTGATAGTCACAACATCCAGAAGTGTGAGGTAACGGGCAGTAGCGTAGAATGTGAGCAGTAGCTTAGAATTAGACCCTGTGTGTGCAGCGTGAGCACGAATACCTACTATTAGAAGCGTCTGTATGCGAAAGATGTTCCCTGTTATACGTTCCAGCTTCTTGAAAAATGTGCGACTTATTACTTACAATTAAGTTGAACCAAATTCTCAGCTTCTCTCTCAGGCTAATACCGACAGAATGATCCATGCTTTTATTGAAAACAGGCTTGACCTCTGTAATGCTCTCCTGTCTGGTCGACCCCAGAAAGCCAACTGCAAAACATTCAGAATGCTGCAGCACCGGTACTGACCAAGACCAGACACATTACACCGGTTTTAAAGTCTCTGCCCGGGCTGCCTGTGAGTTTTAGACGACATTTTAAGATTCTTCTGTTGGTTTTTAAATCAGTCCACAATTATGCACCCCGATACATGTCAGACATGCTTTGAAGAGATGTACCCATTAGGTCCCTCAGGTCCTCTGGCCTTTTAACTATCCCAAAGCCCAGGACCAAGAGGCATGGAGAGACAGCTTTTAGTTATTATGCCATCAGCCTTTGGAATAGCCTGCCAGAGAACCTGAGGGAGGGCCAAAACTGTGGACATATTTATAAGTGGTCTTAAAACACACATTTTTAGCTCAGCTTTTCTTTGGGGTGCTTTTTAATCTTTCAATTTGTATTGTCATTATTTAGCTTTTTTATCCTCTGATGTTGAGTGTAGTAAATATCTGTTTTTATTTACATTTTATTTACGTTTTTTCCTGTGAAGCGAATTATGTTGCATCCATGTCTGAAATGTGCTATATAAATAAAGCTTGATTTGATATTCTGGCAAATGTTCAGCATGTGAATGCTTATGTACTGTGATTATCATTCATGCAGTTAGGAGAAATAGAGAGAAAGAGAGCCGTACTATGACCCTTTCCACTGCAGTTCCCTCCCTTCTGTGCAGATACTGTTCTGCAGTATCTGTCTGGTTTGCGGAGCTCCCTCCCGGCAGAACAGCCCTCCAACTGGAGAAGACAGGGGTAAGTCAGGGGCCAGGCAGAGACTAATGATCGGGCCCCAAGAGTCAAAAGGGGGCCACAGACCACTAGCAAAAAGCTGGTTTTCCACGACAGTTGGTTACGGAGGGCCTGTTGGGTAAAATGTGGAGATTTATCATACCAATACTTTTATAACACTACAACCTGTCAGCCTCAGACTAGTTACCAACAGGAGATTTATCATACCAATACTTTTATAACACTACAACCTGTCAGCATCAGACTAGTTACCAACAGGAGATGTATCATACCAATCCCTTTATAACACTACAACCTATCAACATCAGACTAGTTACCAACAGGAGATTTATCATACCAATACTTTTATAACACTACAACCTGTCAGCATCAGATTAGTTACCAACAGGAGATGTATCATACCAATCCCTTTATAACACTACAACCTATCAACATCAGACTAGTTACCAACAGGAGATGTATCATACCAATCCCTTTATAACACTACAACACTACAACCTATCAACATCAGACTAGTTACCAACAGGAGATGTATCATACCAATCCCTTTATAACATTACAACACTACAACCTATCAACATCAGACTAGTTACCAACAGGAGATTTATCATACCAATACCTTTATAACACTACAACCTATCAACATCAGACTAGTTACCAACAGGAGATTTATCATACCAATACTTTTATAACACTACAACCTATCAACATCAGACTAGTTACCAACAGGAGATTTATCATACCAATACTTTTATAACACTACAACCTCTCAGCATCAGACTAGTTACCAACAGGAGATTTATCATACCAATACTTTTATAACACTACAACCTGTCAGCATCAGACTAGTTACCAACAGGAGATTTATCATACCAATACCTTTATAACACTACAACCTATCAACATCAGACTAGTTACCAACAGGAGATTTATCATACCAATACCTTTATAACACTACAACCTATCAACATCAGACTAGTTACCAACAGGAGATTTATCATACCAATACTTTTATAACACTACAACACTACAACCTGTCAGCCTCAGACTAGTTACCAACAGGAGATTTATCATACCAATACCTTTATAACACTACAACCTATCAACATCAGACTAGTTACCAACAGGAGATTTATCATACCAATACTTTTATAACACTACAACCTATCAACATCAGACTAGTTACCAACAGGAGATTTATCATACCAATACTTTTATAACACTACAACCTATCAACATCAGACTAGTTACCAACAGGAGATGTATCATACCAATCCCTTTATAACACTACAACACTACAACCTATCAACATCAGACTAGTTACCAACAGGAGATGTATCATACCAATCCCTTTATAACACTTCAACACTACAACCTATCAACATCAGACTAGTTACCAACAGGAGATGTATCATACCAATACCTTTATAACACTACAACCTATCAACATCAGACTAGTTACCAACAGGAGATTTATCATACCAATACCTTTATAACACTACAACCTACCTGGAGAATACCAAGAGAAGAAAAGAAGGTACACAACCTGTATGTAATGTCAGGTCATTGTATGATGAAAGGTTAACTACTGGCTAAGGCCACATGCAGTAGCTCCTCATTATGAGTGGAAAGGGGGGCGAGGGGCGTGGGGGGGGGGGGGGTGGGGGTGGGGGGGCGGGGGTCAGAGAGTACTTTGTGTAAATCAGAGGAGGCTGCTGAGGGGAGGACGGCTCATAATAATGGCTGGAACGGAGCAAATGGAATGTCATCAGACACATGGAAACCACGAGTTTGATGTATTTGATACCATTCCACTGATTCCGCTCCAGCCATTACCACAAGCCTGTTCTCCCCAATTAAGGTGCCACCAACCTCCTGTTGCTTAGCAGCACTTAACAACCTTAGTGTGGTGCTGGGCACTGAGCATCAATAGACCTGTAGACCTTCCACAGTGACAACTGGGACTGGGAGGCAGGCTAGGTACAGAGATAGAGAGGGGGGAGAGAGAAAAGAGAGCACGCACGCACGCGCGCACACACACACACACACACACACACACACACACACACACACACACACACACACACACACACACACACACACACACACACACACACACACACACACACACACACACACACACACACACACACACACACACACACACACACACACACACACACACACACACACAGGGAGAGCTCTGATAAATTGGTAATATTCCACAGAGCAGAGCTCTACTCATTTCCCTTGTCTCTGGCTCCATGTCTGTTAATCAGAGCTGAATATGGCACAGTGGGAGACATGGTGGCTCTATATGCAACCAATCAGCTGAGCAGCAGAGTAGAGGCACTAGGGAGTCAGAGGAGGGCACTATGTCACAGACTGGTCCACTATGTCATATACATTACTAACTCAGTGGAGGCTGGAAGGGATGAGGAAGTACACAATAATTCACAGTGTTCCAGTCTGGCCTGACACGTTTCTAGGAAAGGTGGTGTACAACCCTGGAGGAGGTACCACCCTGGCTTCTGAGATCACTGTGTTAAATGACAGCATCAGTGAGTGTGTGTTTATGAGTGAGTGAGTGAGTGAGTGAGTGAGTGAGTGAGTGAGTGAGTGAGTGAGTGAGTGAGTGAGTGAAGGAGTGAAGGAGTGAAGGAGTAAAGGAGAGAGTGAGTGAGTATGTGTTTGTGAGTGAGATAGTGAGTGAGTGATGAGTGAGTGAGAGAGAGAAAGAGAGAGAGAGTGAGTGAGTGAGTGAGTGAGTGAGTGAGTGAGTGAGTGTGTGTGAATGAGAATGTGATAGACAGAGGAATAGAGAGAGAGTATTCTCACTCAAATGCTTCTCATCGGATTCTGAAATCCATTATCGAATTAGCCTCAGAATAATACTGAAATCTATAATGTTATTTTGGCTCAATTTGTTTTTACTAATAACGTATTCGCCACTGTGTCTGCCACACTGCCACAAATTACTGACCTTGATATGATTGACATCCACATCAATACTCAACCTCTATAAAATCAATACTCAACCCCACTGGTTAAATAGCATCAATACTTAACCACACCAACGCTGTTATTGCTGAACATTCTAATTGTCTGTGTAGCTGTTTCTGTAAATAGCTTCAGTATCAGTTTATTTGATAGTTTCTTATAATTTAGAGGCATTTTCACAGTTTTGTCCACTCACTCACCTTGAGAAGGGTAAGGGGGCGTTACCCTTGGCAGATGTAAGTAGTAATGGCAGTAGCTCCACCTCGGTCTTTGATCGGTAAACGTTGAAACAAGCACTACTGTTTGTAGAAGTGAATTACTGGTCCCCTTGCACACATCTTTCAACGATAACTTTGAAGGTGTTGGGGTATATTTGCATGAAAAGACAACAATGATAATGCCTCATGAACAGAGCTCCAGTATATGCTGATTATACGTAAAACAGAGATATACACTACATCATTGCCCTGCTCCTTCCCCTCTCCTCCTTTATCCTACTACCTCTGCTCTTCAATATCCCTCTGTGAACGTTGTATTAGTGCTGAGTTGGCTTGCAAGCATCCGAAGACGTTCAATAAATTCCATGGTTATCCCGGTTGGAAGATTCCCGGAATCAGGAGGGAATAAGCAGGAAATTCGGAATCCTCCAACCAGAATTTCTGGAAAACCAGGGAATTTATTGAAAGTTCCCGGAATTTGGCTATCCTAGTGCCGAGTGCTGTGTTGAACCATCTGCGACACCTCACACCCCAACGTGTTCGTTTGTGTGTTTCTTTAGTAACTCAGGGTGGCCCTTCTGGCATCAGTCTAGGAGCACCAGACACCCAGCAAGAGAAAGACAAACAAATCATGCCTCAGACCAAACACTTCAAAGCCTGATGCTTCCAGCATGTGTTCAGACGGTGGAAATGAGTAAAACATCATTATAAGTCTTTCTTCCCTTTGTTGTTGTTAAAGGACGAATGAGTCCCCTGTGCTTTAATGCTGTAATATAATAACCTACCCAACCCCTGTGTTTTCAATGAGACAATTGTGTGTGTGTGTGTGTGTGTGTGTGTGTGTGTGTGTGTGTGTGTGTGTGTGTGTGTGTGTGTGTGTGCCTCACAGGAGATGTAGGGCAGAAAGGGTGAGTGGGTGAGTGGGTGTAGACAAGAAGGTTATCTAATAAGATTTGATCAAATTTGATATTTGAACGGCAGGTAAGACTGTATATATCTTAACATCCTGGTGTGTGTGTGAGTGTGTTTGTGTGCGCACTCGACTGTGTGTGTACGTCCCTGCATATTGGTTTGTGTAAACTGAGATGAAAGATATTGGTTTTGTACTTTCATTGTAGAGAAACTATATCTATTAAACAAATACTGCCAAGCATGGGCTTCATCCTTCACAAAGCATTAGTCTACTATAGACTACACATACTGAACTTTCCATATCAAGCAACAGCAATTGCAATGAGGGGCTATTGATACTATTTTGCCATTGAGATATTTCATGTCATTCAGTTCATCTCCATTGGCTTTCCTCTCTACCTCTCTCTCAGGTTCTCCAGAACTACAAACAAACAGAAATTAAAGTTTCCTATTGTGGATTTTAAGGATACTTCCTTCTGGGCCGTTGTGTCAACGTAGAGCCAGCCAGAGTCATGGAGGGAGTGTTTGAGTGTCTTCTCTGCACATGCTGTTCTGGAGTGCAGACAGTTAACTCATAGTTAGTTAGCTCTTGCCAGTGTGGCGACTGGTGACAGGTCCTCAGAAAGAGATCCACAAGGTGTTCGGCAGTCTAACTGCTGCTCCACCTCCTATCCTGCAGTCGAACTCTCCTGTCCTGACCTTCATTATAATTCCATGGCTCACAGGCAATTAATGTCTCTGGGCCACTGGAATAATGTGAGGTGGATTAACCTCCCAGAACAGACAAGTTAAAATACATCAGTTTTATCAACTACTCAAGTAATTAACCCTTCTCTGCACACCAACGAGGGGCCTCGATAGTAGGCACTTTTATTCAAAGTGACTTACAGTCATGCGTGCATACATTACAAGACATTTGATATGGTTAGGAATGACATGGAAAGCAGGTTCACCAACGTCTCAGTGTGAGAGGTGTTATGAGTAGCACTGTGCTGGGTTTTGTATTCTCTAGACCCACTTCAATTTCCATGCCGCCCAAATAGGTCCACAGACAAGAGGACAAGAGGAATACTTATGTTCATTGCCTAACTCTCAGCCTTTAACACCATAGTACCCTCCAAGCTCATCATTAAACTCTGGGCCCTGGGTCTGAACCTCACCCTGTGCAACCCCTCCTGTACTCCATGTTCACCCATGACTGCGTGGCCACGCACGCCTCCAACGTAATCATCATGTTTACAAACGACACATCAGTAGTAGGCCTGATTACCAACAATGATGAGACAGCCTTCAGGGAGGAGGTGAGGGCCCTGGGGGAGTGGTGCCAGGAAAACAACCTCTCCCGCAACGTCATCAAAATGAAGGAGCTGATTATGGACAAGAGACAGCAGAGGGAACACGCCCCCATCCATATTTGACAGGCCCGCAGTGGAGAAGGTGGAAAGCTTCAAGTTCCTCGCCATACACATCACTGACAATCTGAAATGGTCCACCCACACAGACAGTGTGGTGAAGAAGGCACAAGAGTGCCTCTTCAACCCCAGGAGGCTGAAGAAATTTGGCTTGGCCCCTTAAGACCCAAACAGAATTTTACAGATGCACCATTGAGAGCATTCTGTCAGGCTGTATCACCGCCTGGTACAGCAACTGCACTGCCAGCAACTGCAGGGCTCTCCAGAGGGTCGTGCGGTCTGCGCAACGCATCACCGGGGGCACAGTGCCTGCACAGCAGGACACCTACAGCTCCCGATGTCACAGGAAGACCAAAAAGATAATCAAGGACGACAACCACCTGTGCCACAGCCTGTTCACCCCGCTACCATCCAGAAGGTGAGGTCAGTACAGTACAGTACAGTACAGAGACTGAAAAACAGTGTATATCTCAAGGCCATCAGACTGTTAAATAGCCATCACTAGCCGGCTACCACCCGGTTACTCAACCTTGCACCTTAGAGGCTGCTGCCCTACATACATAGACATGGAATCACTGGTCACTTTAATAATGGAACACAAGTCCCTGTAATGATGTTTACATACTGCTTTACTCATTTAATATATTCTAGTCGATGCCATCCTATTCAGCTGTTGGCAAATACTATTCTATACTACGTATTCCACATATATACAAAATATTTTATCCACATACTATCCATAATGTCTATACCTTCCATCACATACAGTATATATATACAGTACCAGTCAAAAGTTTGGGCACACCTACTCATTCCAGGGTTTTTCTTTATTTTTACTATTTTCTACATTGTAGAATAATAGTGAAGACATCAGAACTATGAAATAACACATATGGAAACATGTAGTAACCAAAACAGTTAAACAAATCAAAGTATGTTTTAGATTTTAGATTCTTCAAAGTAGCCACCCTTTCTTTGATGACAGCTTTGCACACTCTTGGCATTCTCTCAACCAGCTTCACCTGGAATGATTTTCCAACAGCCTTGAAGGAGTTCACACATTTGCTGAGCACTTGTTGGCTACTTTTCCTTCACTCTGCACTCCAACTCATCAGCACTTCATCACTCTCCTTCTTGGTCAAATAGCCCTTACACAGCCTGGAGGTGTGTTTTGGGTCATTGTCCTGTTGAAAAACAAATGATAGTCCCACAAAGTGCAAACCAGATGGAATGGCATATCGCTGCAGAATGCTGTGGTAGCCATGCTGGTTAAGGGTGCCTCAAATTCTAAATAAATCACAGACGGTGTCACCAGCAAAGCACCCCCACAAGTTTCTTCTTATTATTGGTGTCCTTTAGTAGTGGTTTCTTAGTGGTTGTTTCTTATTTTCTTAGTAGTGGTTTCTTCATGATGGTCTGATTCACGCAGTCTCCTCTGAACAGTTGATGTTGAGAATTGTCTGGTACTTGAACTCTGTGAAGCATTTATTTGGGCTGCAATTTGAGATGCAATTAACTCTAATGAACTTGTCCTCTGCAGCAGAGGTAACTCTGGGTCTTCTTTTCCTGTGGCGGTCCTCATGAGAGCCAGTTTCATCACAGCACTTGATGGTTTTTGCTACTGTGCTTGAAGAAACTTTCAAAGTTCTTGACATTTTCCGGATTGACTGACCTTCATGTCTTAAAGTAATGCACCTGAAATGCATTCCAGGTGACTGCCAAGAGTGTGCAAAGCTGTCATCAAGGCAAGGGGTGGCTACTTTGAAGAATCTCAATTATACCATTGTTGGTTACTACATTATTCCATATGTGTTATTTCATAGTTCTGATGTCTTCACTATTATTATTATATTATTATTATTTAAAAAAAAAGCTGGAATGAATAGGTGTGTCCAATCTTTTGACTGGTACTGTATATATTCTGTTGACATTGTTCATCTTAATATTTATAGATTTCTTAATTCTGTTCTTTTACATTTCGATCTGTGTGTATTGTTGTGAATTGTTTGACTGTTGGAGGTAGGAACACAAGCATTACGCTACACCTGCAATAACATCTGCTAAATATATGTATGCGGCCAATACCATTTGATCTGATTTGATTATCTTGCCTTGAAATATTTGAGCAAAGATGAGGAGATACAGGATTAGCACCATGATGTTTGCTGATATCAAAGAGGTATCACACGCTTTGACTTGACCAACATAGTGTGTATGGATTTGTATAGAAGTCTTGTAAGTGTCATGTTAAATTGCTAAATATAAAGGCTCAGGGGAGTATTCAGCAATTGTATAGTCAAGTGCATCACCCTTACACATCTATAAACACATACAAACACCCACGTACTCAGGCACCCACCCACACCCACCCACACAGACACACATAGACACACAGGGCTCTGCTCAGCAGAATAAATGTGTTGGTTCCCTTGACAACAACTGGTAATGGAGTCGTTATAGCAGGACAAACAAATTAGTCCAGCAAGTCTCCAATCAGAGTCTAGCACTAATACAAAACACAAAGTATCCAATCAGAGTCTAGCACTAATACAAAACACAAAGTATCCAATCAGAGTCTAGCACTAATACAAAACACAAAGTATCCAATCACAGAGTCCAACACAGCAACACAAAACCAAGTATCCAACATCAAACAGGCACTTTAGCAGGCCAGCTCATAGAAGACTGTATATACTCTATGAACCAAGTCATTACTACAACAATTAGAAAACCATCCCTCTGGTCTGACAATCTTGCAAAATGAGACAATATTTTACTGTATGCTATATTTACAGATGCACTCGTTTATTAGGAAAGCACTACAGCATGGTTGTACATAACTGTTATTATAGAAACAAATACCTTCAAACCATGTGCAGGGACAGAGGGAAGGAGCATACATTCGTCTCTTTGTTCCTCTAGTCAGTAGCAGGACTTGATGTTTTACTGTTAAAGCTCAGAGTCTAATACCGAGAGAAATCCAGAAAAGCTACATGTCCAACCTCTCCCCTATTATGGTTGAATCTGTTCAAGGACATTGGTAACAGCAGTTCTGGGGTCAGTGGGTTTCTTCACGTCTTAATTAAAGATGCATACTGTACGTTAGAGAAGTGCATCCTGTTAGCTTACCAATGTGTCATGGTCCTTATCCCGTTCTCTTTGTGAGACTGAGTACAGATGACATGAGGTTTGATGTCAGATACTCTGTGTGGAACTGAGTGAGGGAGACAGAGGTACTTGTTTCTGAAGGAGCAAAGTGGACACACACACACACACACACACACACACACACACACACACACACACAGTGTCTGAAGCGGTAAAGATAATTGTATCAATATCTAATACGTGCCTTTGTATTAAATAGGACAGCTTTGATGGTTCGGTTATGTAAGAGTACAGTAACAGACGCACGTATTAATCAATAACCTAGTCGACGGTGTTGAGCCAATTTCAGCACAGTCATAATGTAGTGCCACAAATCAAATATGATTTATCCATTCATTGTCATGTCTGTCTGCCAATGTAACTCAGTACCACCCTGATTACTCCCCAGGAATAATTTGAGCCATTAAAATCAATATTAATTAGGCTGTTGAATGTGCAAGAGGGAACGAAGACAGCTGCTTGCTGCTGTTAGAAGGTGTACACGATGTAATAGCTGGAAAGACCCATCCAGAGATGTTTCACTTTTTTAAAAACACTATAAATAGGCTATGAATAACATTATCTAGCTAGCTCCTGTCTTTATAGTTGCAATGAAATGTTATGAAGCAATTTTGTTAAGAACATCCTCACAATCCTCCTGGTAATGGTTGGGTTTCTGTACAGCACTTTGAGATATCAGCTGATGTACGAAGGGCTATAAATACATTTGATTTGATTTGATTTAATGCCCAAACAACTTGTGTTGGTTTTGGCTCTCCGTTTGGTCTCAGAAAATCCATTTAATCACTTAGAAGGTGTTGTCTCTCCCAACTTGATTGAAAGACAGAATACAGAGCTGATGAAGATGAGGGTGATAAAATCAATAACATCCATCTAAAGGTGATTAATTAACACTGGCAAGGGGAGCAGCACAGCAAGGGGGTGGAGTGTAAACAGGGCATCTCTAGTAACATCTAATAGCTAGCTGCTGTAACAAAGGTGCTTCTCATGGACTTTTGAAGCTGGAGATGTCAAAGTAAATGCTGCTGGAACTGAGAATCAGTGTTGTGATTGGGGCCCTAGTTGTATTTTTATGAATATCACAATTCTACTATCAGCATCAACACACCACCATACACTGTAACTGATCTACATCCTAGTTGGCAGGTGTTCAACGACACATTCAGTCATCTCTCTGTCTGTGTTGAGAGACACACAGAGCTGTGGAGGTTCACTGATGTGGTGCACAACGGAGCTAGATACATTCCTACTGACAATGTGAGATGTGCACCTTTCTGCTATCAGATGCAAGTGAGCCAACCAACTCTTTCGGTGGCTGCTTGGAGAATTTTGACATACACTTTTAAGAAAACTCGAGGAGGAATATGAGAATCAGTCTGATAGAATAACTGTGTTTCATTTGTTCAGACAGAACAGTGTACCAGGCTCTGGGTTAATAATGCAGTTTGTTAATTTTATGAATACCTTTATGAATACCTTTATGAATACCTTTATGAATACCTTTATGAATACCTTTATGAATACCGCATGTCTCCTGTATCACTGAGAGGACTGGGGTAGGAACCTGAAGAAATAAAGATATGAATGAGGGCACAGTCGTAGCTGCCGTTACACCATTTTTTCAGCGTAACATTGTTGGCTATCTTCATAGTGCTAAACGTTTCACCTCGTGGAACAACATACTTAATCATTTGTATATATCCCACAAGGAATTCCGTTGCAGAAGGGCTGGGTTCATGGAGCTTTAGTGCAGGAGTAGGCTTAATCTTGGTCCTGGAAACCGGACCTTCGTTTTTTCGATGTGTACATTAATTGTAAATGATCATGTTTGGTTTCTCATGTTGGGGGAAGACAGTTCAAAGTTTTGTATCTGGTGAGATACAGTGCCTTCAGAAAGTATTCATACCCCTTGATGTATTCCACATTTTATTGTGTTACAGCCTGGATTCAAAATGGATTAGGACTTTTTTTCTCACCCATCTACACACAATACCCCAAAATGACAAAGTGAAAACATGTTTTTAGAAATGTTTGAAAATGTATTGAAAATGAAATACAGAAATGTCTTATTTACATACATATTCACAACCCTGAGTCAGAACATGTTAGAATCACCATCTGCAGCGATAGGAACTGTGAGCCTTTCTGGGTAAGTCTCTAAGAACTTTGTACAATATTTGCACGTTATTCTCTTTAAAATTGTTTTTAAAATGGTTGTTGATCATTGCTAGACAGACATTTTCAAGTCTTGCCATGGATTTTCAAGACGATTTAAGTTAAAACTGTAACTTGGCCACTCCGGAACATTCAATGTCGTCTTGTTAAGCAACTCCAGTGTACATTTGACCTTGTGTTTTAGGTTATTTTCCTGCTATAAGGTGAATTTGTCTCCCAGTGTCTGTTGGAAATCAGACTGAGTCAGGTTTTCCTTTTTGTCCTAAAAACCTCCCTAGTTCTTGATGATGACAAGTATACCCATAACATGATGCAGCCACTACCAGGCTTAAAAATATGAAGAGTGGTACTCAGTGATGTGTTGTGTTGGATTTGCCCCAAACATAAAACGTTGTATTCAGGACATAAAGGGAATTTCTTTGCCACATTTGTTTCAGTTTTACTATGGTGCCTAATTGCAAACCAGAGGCATGTTTTGGAATATTTTCATTCTGTACAGGCTTCCTTCTATTTCCTTTGTCATTTAGGTTAGTATTGTGGAGTAACTAAAATGTTGTTGATCCATCCTCAGTTTTTTCCTATCACAGCCATTAAACTCTGTAACTGTTTTAAAGTCACCATTGGCCTCATGGTGAAATCCCAGAGCGATTTCCTTTCTCTCCAGGAAACCGAGTTAGGAAGGACACCTTTATCCTTGTGGTGACTGGGTGTATTGATACACCATCCAAAGTGTAATTAATAACTTCACCTTGCTCAAAGGAATATTCAATCTCCACATGTTTTTTTTTAATGATCTATCAATAGGTGCCCTTCTTTGCAAAACATCGAAAAACCTCCCTGGTCTTTGTGGTTGAATATTTATTGACGCAAGACATTTCAGCTTTTCATTTTTTTAAATGTATTTGTAAACATTTCTAAAAACTTCATTTCACTTTGACAGTATTGTGTGTGGATCAGTGACACAAAATCTCAATTGAATCCATTTTAAATTCAGGCTGTAACACAACAACATGTGGAAAAGTCGAGGGGTGTGAATACTTTCTGAAGGCTCTGTATATTAGCGTAGATCTTCAAAACAGTTTTCCCTTCCATTTGCTTGCTAAATACGTCTAAATATAATGCAACACTGTGAACCGTGTGCCCTAATCTGCTACCTACTCAATCTAGTCCAGAGAAGCTGCAGGAGTAAAGCATATTGGGTCACGGGAGCACACTTTATATGCACATAAAATCCCATTCCCTGCTTGCTACAAATCAGATAGATCTTGTCCTGAGCCTATAAATATAATCATTCCTCACGTGCTTGAGTGGGTGGATGCCCATCAGGGAATGTATGAAATCAATAGTCAAGAAACACAAAGGCCAATAGACTAGTTCAGGTTACAACGGGTCTGTGAAAAATAGTAGGAGAGTAATGTATCTTGGTCAAAACAGTTGTTTCCATGGAAAAGAATGGTGGGTGTTATTTGGCAACAGCTTCGGTTGTTGTGAGTTAGACCTACATACTATGTCTGTTAGGGATACAGCAGAAATGGATTACGGACATGGAACATGTATTCTCAGCATTGCCTTTCATATTCATATTCAAAACCACTCATGTACTGTACTGTATAGTAAAGCATGTATAGCCTACCCTACATCTGTGTTAGATCTAATCATATTCCATATCTGGACCATCAACAACACTATTATTATCGTTTTAGTTATGAGCACAGGTTGGGGTTATGTGTGTGTGTGTGTGTGTGTGTGTGTGTGTGTGTGTGTGTGTGTGTGTGTGTGTGTGTGTGTGTGTGTGTGTGTGTGTGTGTGTGTGTGTGTGTGTGTGTGTGTGCGTGCGTGCGTGCGTGCGTGCGTGTGTGTGTGTGTCTTTGAGTCAGCAACTGCAGGCCTAAAGATAAAGTTGAATTATCCTAAAAGCCTTATTGGCTCCTGTACGACTCCTTCCTCATCCAATAACTCCTACATTTCCCACACTTCCCTGTAGCTCACAGGACTGGGAGAGGAAAGTTCCCACTAATTGGACAACCTTATAATCATTGGGCCGTACTCAGATGAATGACTGGACCCATTTCTGTGCTGCCCTCTTATTCAATACCGACCATGTCTGTGGGGCTCAGCTCTTATTCAATACCGGCCCTGTCTGTGGGGCTCAGCTCTTATTCAATACCGGCCCTGTCTGTGGGTCTCAGCTCTTATTCAATACCGGCCCTGTCTGTGGGGCTCAGCTCTTATTCAATACCGACCCTGTCTGTGGGGCTCAGCTCTTATTCAATATCGGCCCTGTCTGTGGGGCTCAGCTCTTATTCAATTCCGGCCCTGTCTGTGGGGCTCAGCTCTTATTCAATACCGACCCTGTCTGTGGGGCTCAGCTCTTATTCAATACCGGCCCTGTCTGTGGGGCTCAGCTCTTATTCAATACCGACCGTGTCTGTGGGGCTCAGCTCTTATTCAATACCGGCCCTGTCTGTGGGGCTCAGCTCTTATTCAATACCGACCCTGTCTGTGGGGCTCAGCTCTTATTCAATACCGACCCTGTCTGTGGGGCTCAGCTCTTATTCAATACCGACCATGTCTGTGGGGCTCAGCTCTTATTCAATACCGACCCTGTCTGTGGGGCTCAGCTCTTATTCAATACCGGCCCTGTCTGTGGGGCTCAGCTCTTATTCAATACCGACCCTGTCTGTGGGGCTCAGCTCTTATTCAATACCGGCCCTGTCTGTGGGGCTCAGCTCTTATTCAATATCGACCCTGTCTGTGGGGCTCAGCTCTTATTCAATACCGGCCCTGTCTGTGGGGCTCAGCTCTTATTCAATATCGACCCTGTCTGTGGGGCTCAGCTCTTATTCAAAAGCCATCTTGGCAAAGGGACATCAAGATGCTTTGGAGATTTTTTGCTGGGTATTATCTGTAAACAAATCTAAAAGCCAACTGGGACAGTTGAGTTGATGATAAGTGGCTTGGGTGGGGCTGAGTTCTATTTTTAATTCAATCAATTGAGGAAATGAATGAGCTATTTGACTTGCTGATTGAACTGAATTGAAAAGTGAATTGAGCCCAACCCTGGCAGTTATCCAGCCATCGCTGTAACATACTGGTCCCGGTTTCTGGTTTGTTGTCTCTCTTTCAGGTTATTGCCATACTACTGTACCATAGATGTTAGGTCCTGATCACTGTCTGTGTCTTCTCTCCCCTGCAGGGTATGACCATGCTGCTCTACCATGCTGCTGTACCATTACATCCTGGTAACTGTGGTCTGTTGTCTCCCTGCAGGTTATGGCCATGCAGCTCCCGGCACAGACGCGGGGAAGGCCTTCTGCATGTTCTATGCCGTCCTGGGGATACCCCTGACCCTGGTCATGTTCCAGAGCCTGGGCGAGAGGATGAACACCTTCGTCAAGTCCCTCCTGAAGCGCATCAAGAAGTGCTGTGGCATGCGCATCACCGACGTTTCCATGGAGAACATGGTGACGGTGGGGTTCTTCTCCTGCATCGGGACGCTGTGCATCGGGGCGGCCGCCTTCTCCCACTACGAGGACTGGAGCTTCTTCCAGAGCTACTACTACTGCTTCATCACACTGACTACCATCGGTTTCGGGGACTTTGTGGCCCTGCAGAAGAACCGGGCCCTGCAGCGGAGGCCCCTGTACGTGGCCTTCAGCTTTATGTACATCCTGGTGGGCCTGACTGTCATAGGAGCCTTCCTCAACCTGGTGGTGCTGAGGTTCCTGACCATGAACAGTGAAGACGAGAGGCGGGACGCAGAGGAGAGGGCCTCGCTGGCGGGGAACAGAAACAGCATGATCATCCACATTCAGGAGGAGACGCTGGGGAGAGGAGGAGGTGCAGGGAGGAGGCGCAGGGAGACGCAGGGCCAGTTCTGCGCCGAGGTCAACGATGTGCCATCTGTCTGCTCCTGCATGAACTACCACTCACATGAGTTTGGTAGCTGTGGGGGAGAGATGGGAGTAGGGGGAGTGATGGGGGGTGGAGGAGGAGGGATAGAATGTGCCTTTTCCCACCAGAACTCCTTTAGTTCCCAGTTGAACCCCCACCAGTACTTTCACTCGGTGTCGTACCGCATCGAGGAGATCTCTCCCAGCACCCTAAAGAACAGCTTCTTCCCCTCGCCCATTAGCTCAGTCTCCCCAGGCCTCCACAGCTTCACAGACAATCGTCGACTAATGAAGAGAAGGAAATCCATCTGAGCCTAGTGCATCATAGTGTTTTGAACTATGTGTTGCATTTCAATGTTTTTTCCTAAATGATAAAACGTTGAAATAGAACAGATCATCAGACTGGGTTGGCTCATCTACACAGACAACTCCTAGCTTTCCTTTTTTATATACAAGTACAATGCATCTCCAATGTTGCTCCTAACCAAATCTTATTTTAGAACTTCTTTTTTTTTCTCTCTTTTGGTTGGTATAAAGATATAATATATTGAAGCGATTCATAGGGATTGATAGAAGAGGAAGGAGCTTCGGAAAGAAATGGAAAACATTTTGGACATGAATTGTGTGTTTTTTTCTTGTGAGGGATTCAACGCATGAAGCATGGATACTTATTTTCCCAGGAAATTGGCCCATCTGAGAAATACAAATCAGAACCATCAGATGTTATCACAACTTTCCTCATTGCCAGCTCATTCAAATAGTATAGGATCTTGGTAACAATGTACCAAATGATGCACACTTAGCATTGTAATGGAGATATGCTATTTTTTTAAAGTGAGTATGCCTGTTTCACCTTAACTTAAAATGATTGCAGTTAAGTGCTTTTGAAATGACTTAAAAAGCATCAGGTATTATTTTCTATAAGCAATTCTATCTAGGAAAACAAGTAAAATGATTGATTTACAGAACATCATGCCAAAATATTGTTGCCAATCTTAGCATGTGCATTAGAAGTCATCAAATGAGTGTTTTTAATTTTTGTTTCTTTTTTTAAAATAGCAGATTTTGTATTATCATGGTTTGTGTCTGTAGATGTTTTCTTTCTGGATTTCAGATTGTGTAAAATATGAGGATGGGAAAAGGAGTAACAAGGGTTTTAAGGCTTTCCAGTTTGAAAAAGTTGCTATGTGCATGTACTTTGTGAAACTGGTATGCATATAGATGTATGGGGAAAAATAATAATAACCTTGCAATTTGATTGAATTTTGATAGCAAATAATCATAATAATGATTTAAAAAATATACTTAATTGATTTAGCCACTTAAAAGTAATGATGTATAGTGTAGGCTAAACAGCTTTTTGTCTTTCCATTTTTTTCCATTCTGAAAAATTGTACAATAACCTTTGGTCTCAGGTTTTGAATGGATAGCCTCTTTAGGTTCTGGTCCCCGAATCAAATCACAAAAGATATCCCGGAAATCCGAATGCACCTGCCAAACAAAACAATACATATCAATTTATTTTTTAAATAGTACACATTTTCCAGGAAAAGGATATTGAGATGCATCATCTTACTAAGCGAAGCTTCCTGTACTATAGACCAGCGTGGGTTCAGAGCGCGCGCACACACATACAGCTCTTCGCTGTATCGAGCCATAGAGGAGCAGGCCAGATTACTGTACCACTGCTGTTATATAACAATGTTAATGTTGATGACAGGTGTAATCCAAGAGTCCAAACTTCAATTGTGTCACTAAGTATATATACACGCCTTCAGCCTACGAACACAATGACAGGCATTTGAGATGTATACAATGATGTTATCCTTGGGTTTAAATCAAAACATTGAAATTCAATGACAGTCAAATGGCAATCAATGGGTGAAAAATGACGAGATGAAGGAGCAATGCAATACTGGCATTGGTTCGTTAAGCACAAAATGTGCCAATTAAGTCGGCAACAGGGCAAAGGGATGAATACCATGGATACCATTAGGTAGATTTCCATTGACACAGGTTAATTAAACAAAATAAATGTTGTAAAAAAAAACGTTGCAATGTGTAATGAAAACGGTAGATATTGGAGACATTTTTCTAAAGATCAACAAAAAATGTATTCGTTTTACAGGATATTTATTTTGTCTAACTTTCTTTGTTGCGGCAAATAATGATGGAAAACACGTTTTTTTAATAAACGATGATTGCCGAATAATTTTGAAGGTACGCGGGGAAAGTGTTGTCATCACGTAGGTTGACTATAAAGGTCAACTTCACAATTCTAAATGCATACTGCTTGCAACATCTATTTTATAAAAATCTATAAAAAGAATGTTTCTTTGCAAGACAAGGATTGTTCTGACTTTCAAGAATGCCTGAATTGCTTCACCTTGCTTTTATGGTTGGCTGGCAAGTTTCGCCATCCAATTATTTCAGATCTACAGGAGTGCACAGACCTAGGCGACGTGTTGGCACATGAGAATTATTATGGAAAATATTAGTCAATTATTGCATTCTAGTATCCATGCTGACCTTTGCAGGCTACCTGAGACATGAAAGAGATAGGTGAGAGGGCATACAGGCTGTTGCCAATTTATTCATGTGGAAATTGCCTAAATGGGTAATGGAAACAATTCAACCAATACATTTTTATTCAAGACTAACGTAAACTCACCCCATTCCATACAAATGTGCGCAACCGCAACATACAAATGAGGCTACAAAGAAAACTAATGGGACTGTAGTGACTGTGTTGATGTCAAAATCGGGGGTGTGAACTAGGTTTCTATTCAAGCGTTGATTGACATGGTAATGGCTCTATAGTATTGGAGAAAAGTTGAAAATAACTGACCCTCTGTTACATCTTGACGTGTCATGTCGTAACGTACAGCACGCATAAAGCAACTATTTCTGTCTTACAATCTCTCTCCACCAGGTGTAGCACTTCTCTCATCCCTTAAAAACAAGAAATGGACAGTGACGGGGGTAAGGGGGGATACCTAGTAATTTTTTTCGTCATCATTGCATGCGATTATCATTCTCTAAGCCGCTGTTAACTTCTAAGATCACTTTAGCACCGCCCTAAAAACCCGATTCAAATTCGACACAAACCTTCAAATAGGTATGTAATGACACATTATATAAACTCTTTATAGTGTTTAATTTACATTTTAGAGGCGATAAGGTGATAAGTTGGACAGATCGAGTGAAAAAAAGCAATTTTCCCACCCAACATCTCTCCTTCTCACTATCACGCATTAGTTTCGCTTCCCCACCCGCCATTTTTAAAAAGACCCGACGGGGCTCATTGCCTTCTAGAATTATGCAGAAACGGGCAGCGTTTAGGTCATGTAATTGATTCTGTTGGAAATGGGAGAAATTGTGCTTTACAATGGTATTGACATTACAGTTGAAAGGAAGTATGGAAGTATTACGTTTTTAGGGAGCTAAAATAAGGGCAATTGTACGGTCCAAGGCGATGTACGAGTTTACGTGAGTTTACGTTAGGTTTTTGCAAAAATGTTTTGGGGTTTAGCTGTGACATCATTACGTCCAGCTGTTTTTAGCGACACAAGATAGTTAAATGGAAACGCACCCTAGCAGACAAAACAATACATATCAATTGCATCTAATTTCTATGTCGACAAAAAAATCCCTGGACAAGTTAATGGAAACATACCTAGTGTCTGTCTTAAATGAAAATAACAAAACATGAACATCCAAGGTTCTAGAATGTTCAGATGACCCTAGAAATGCATATGTAAATATACCGACTACTTTATATCTACTGTACAGTACATATATTGTAAGTATTCATCCTTTGGAATAAAACGGCCTTTCCACAGCTCAGATGCGTTAGCATTTTTACAAATTTTAGCATATGTGCCTTTAAAAAACTATATTTCAATGTTTCTATACCTGTAGGCACATTTTATGTCTGTGAAATAAATCAAACACTTGTCCTTATAAAATATGTATCCATCTCTAAGGATTCATGTACACTTCATACAAATGCAAACCAAAGCAGAAATGGACTTATTTTCGACAAACCACATAGACGTAAGCCAGCTGATTTACAACTTAAAAAGTACTTATTTAGGCAGAACTGCCACAGGTTCTACGCTTGTCGTATTATTGAGGTGAATGATTGGGTATAGGTGGAGAAATCACTCTTACATTTAGCTAAACTACTACATGTGTAATTTATTGGCGTAGATGGTGGACATGCACATGGATATTAAGGGTTGAGAGTCAATGTTAAAGTCATTTTGATTGATTATGAGTCAATATTGGCAATATCCAATACATCTCTATTTATTCACTTTAATTTTAAAGTGCATACCAGCATTTTAATGACTGATCATACCATAGTGAGGTGATGCCAACATGATAATGCTTTACAATGATTTACAAGAGAGTAAAACAATAATTGTTACTGGGGTTTGCTTGCCAGGAAATGTACCATATTACCATGCATGGATTAAATGCTGAGTGAGTCAACAGTTAACATATGTTTGTTAACACATATATAAAACACGTTGTACGAAAGACATTGATATTGACTTGTGGTATTTATATTAGTTGTTGCATTATCCCTGCTCTTTCAAAATGATACATTTGGCTTTTTACCTCCACGCTGTGCAGCCAGAAACAAAAAGTACTCTGGATTCAGATGGTTATTGGCCGATCTTTCTGCATTCTGCATGTCCTCCTAATGCCTGAGGCTTAATGTGGCAGATATCGCCATGTGCCGGCCAGCGTTCTATCTGCCCAGAAGTCCAAAGTGCCAAGTTCTCCTATTACAGGGACAAAGAGACACATATTGCACAACTATATGTGTCGTGATGAACTCAAGAAGGCTGTTGGGTTACTTGTATAATTCCATGTTACTGTTTATTAATTTTACTAATTTCATGAGTTTAAAAAAATAATCCTTTGCAATAGAATATTTTTTTTTTAGCTCTAATGAACAAATGCCATGTACCATGTTAATTTTAACATTACAAAAATGCTAAATGCATACCATCTCCACATGACACGTTTTATCAATTTGGTTAAACAAATGACCAAATTGACCCAATGGACATTTTTGTTTCACAGTTTTGGAAAACTCCTGATGTCAATACATGCAGCGGTATGGGCTTTCTCTTTTCAATAAATGGAAAGAGCAACTTGTTGAGTAAACAACCATTTATGTTTATGTTTTCATTTTTGTGTGTGCATGATTTGGTGTGGTGACTTCCTGGTCAGGTGACCTGGGTGAAGCCATGACACCACTTAAATAAAAACTATGAGCCTCCTTCTCACACGGCCCAAACCCAGACTTCTGACTTCTGACTCTGGTCTTACACTACTGTAAATCTACTACAACACTACTACTGTAACACTACTGTAAATGTCAGCTACACTGACTATAACACCTCAAACTCTTTCTTCTGACTGTGGTCTGTGTTTGGTCTCACATTGATGTAACCCCACTATAACACGACCGTAACACTACTGTATTGGTCACACTAATGTAACCCCACTACAACACGACTGTAACACTACTGTATTGGTCACATTAATGTAACCCCACTACAACACGACTGTAACACTACTGTATTGGTCACATTGATGTAACCCCACTATAACACGACTGTAACACTACTGTATTGGTCACATTAATGTAACCCCACTACAACACGACTGTAACACTACTGTATTGGTCACACTAATGTAACCCCACTATAACACGACTGTAACACTACTGTATTGGTCACACTAATGTAACCCCACTATAACACGACTGTAACACTACTGTATTGGTCACATTGATGTAACCCCACTATAACACGACTGTAACACTACTGTATTGGTCACACTAATGTAACCCCACTATAACACGACTGTAACACTACTATATTGGTCACATTAATGTAACACCACTATAACACGACTGTAACACTACTGTATTGGTCACACTAATGTAACCCCACTATAACACGACTGTAACACTACTGTATTGGTCACATTAATGTAACCCCACTACAACACGACTGTAACACTGCTGTATTGGTCACACTAATGTAACCAAACTACAACACGACCGTAACACTACTATATTGGTCACACTAATGTAACCCCACTATAACACGACTGTAACACTACTGTATTGGTCACATTAATGTAACCAAACTACAACACGACTGTAACACTACTGTATTGGTCACACTAATGTAACCCCACTATAACACGACTGTAACACTACTGTATTGGTCACATTGATGTAACCCCACTATAACACGACTGTAACACTACTGTATTGGTCACATTGATGTAACACCACTATAACACGACTGTAACACTACTGTATTGGTCACACTAATGTAACACCACTATAACACGACCATAACACTACTGTATTGGTCACATTAATGTAACACCACTACAACACGACCGTAACACTACTGTATTGGTCACACTAATGTAACACCACTATAACACGACCATAACACTACTGTATTGGTCACATTAATGTAACACCACTATAACACGACTGTAACACTACTGTATTGGTCACATTAATGTAACCCCACTACAACACGACTGTAACACTACTGTATTGGTCACATTAATGTAACCCCACTACAACACGACTGTAACACTGCTGTATTGGTCACACTAATGTAACCCCACTATAACACGACCGTAACACTACTGTATTGGTCACACTAATGTAACCCCACTATAACACGACTGTAACATTACTGTATTGGTCACACTAATGTAACCCCCTATAACACGACTGTAACACTACTGTATTGGTCACACTAATGTAACCCCACTATAACACGACTGTAACACTACTGTATTGGTCACACTAATGTAACCCCACTATAACACGACTGTAACACTACTGTATTGGTCACATTGATGTAACACCACTATAACACGACTGTAACACTACTGTATTGGTCACATTAATGTAACACCACTATAACACGACTGTAACACTACTGTATTGGTCACATTAATGTAACCCCACTACAACACGACTGTAACACTGCTGTATTGGTCACACTAATGTAACCCCACTATAACACGACCGTAACACTACTATATTGGTCACACTAATGTAACCCCACTATAACACGACTGTAACACTACTGTATTGGTCACACTAATGTAACCAAACTACAACACGACTGTAACACTGCTGTATTGGTCACATTGATGTAACCCCACTATAACACGACTGTAACACTACTGTATTGGTCACATTGATGTAACACCACTATAACACGACTGTAACACTACTGTATTGGTCACATTAATGTAACCCCACTACAACACGACTGTAACACTGCTGTATTGGTCACACTAATGTAACCCCACTATAACACGACCGTAACACTACTATATTGGTCACACTAATGTAACCCCACTACAACACGACTGTAACACTACTGTATTGGTCACATTAATGTAACCCCACTACAACACGACTGTAACACTACTGTATTGGTCACACTAATGTAACCAAACTACAACACGACTGTAACACTACTGTATTGGTCACACTAATGTAACCCCACTACAACACGACTGTAACACTACTGTATTGGTCACACTAATGTAACCCCCTATAACACGACTGTAACACTACTATATTGGTCACACTAATGTAACCCCACTACAACACGACTGTAACACTACTGTATTGGTCACACTAATGTAACCCCACTATAACACGACTGTAACACTACTGTATTGGTCACATTGATGTAACACCACTATAACACGACTGTAACACTACTGTATTGGTCACATTGATGTAACCCCACTATAACACGACTGTAACACTACTGTATTGGTCACATTGATGTAACACCAATATAACACGACTGTAACACTGCTGTATTGGTCACACTAATGTAACCCCACTATAACACGACTGTAACACTACTGTATTGGTCACACTAATGTAACCCCACTATAACACGACCGTAACACTACTGTATTGGTCACATTAATGTAACACCACTATAACACGACTGTAACACTACTGTATTGGTCACATTGATGTAACCCCACTACAACACGACTGTAACACTACTGTATTGGTCACATTAATGTAACCCCACTACAACACGACTGTAACACTGCTGTATTGGTCACACTAATGTAACCCCACTATAACACGACCGTAACACTACTATATTGGTCACACTAATGTAACCCCACTATAACACGACTGTAACACTACTGTATTGGTCACACTAATGTAACCAAACTACAACACGACCGTAACACTACTATATTGGTCACACTAATGTAACCCCACTATAACACGACCGTAACACTACTATATTGGTCACACTAATGTAACCCCACTATAACACGACTGTAACACTACTGTATTGGTCACATTGATGTAACACCACTATAACACGACTGTAACACTACTGTATTGGTCACACTAATGTAACCCCACTACAACACGACTGTAACACTGCTGTATTGGTCACATTAATGTAACCCCACTATAACACGACTGTAACACTGCTGTATTGGTCACACTAATGTAACCCCACTATAACACGACCGTAACACTACTGTATTGGTCACATTAATGTAACCCCACTACAACACGACTGTAACACTGCTGTATTGGTCACATTGATGTAACCCCACTATAACACGACTGTAACACTACTGTATTGGTCACACTAATGTAACCCCACTACAACACGACTGTAACACTACTGTATTGGTCACATTGATGTAACACCACTATAACACGACTGTAACACTGCTGTATTGGTCACACTAATGTAACCCCACTACAACACGACTGTAACACTACTGTATTGGTCACATTGATGTAACACCACTATAACACGACTGTAACACTGCTGTATTGGTCACACTAATGTAACCCCACTATAACACGACTGTAACACTGCTGTATTGGTCAGCTCCCAACACAGTCGCCACATCCCACTGACAAACAGTAGCCCAGTACAGTATTCACTATTCACCCCATGACAGACTACATTGTATGAAGACTACGCCGCTAAGATAAAACAAGAACCAGTATATAAACGCATACATTTCCAAATTCATTCCTTACCAAGATATTCACTATTGCAGTTAAAAGATTGAGTTCAAAACCTTACCTGTTGGGGAAATTAAGTTTTACTCCAAGAAGAAGTTATGAATTCATGACTATAGTGCATTTATTAAGAATCACCCTCCAGAAGGGAAATGACTGGCATCTAATTTGACGCTCAAACCCAAACTGAAGCTCATATTTGCTCAAGGCTTCCAGATACACAATGGGGCTTAAAAAGTCATTTTAGTGTTGGCTTAAGGACATGTGAAGAGAGAGAACATATCTAGCCCGGAGAGAGTGACCACCGACGTCTAAACTGATCAAAACACAAGACACTTCAAGACAAATCAGATCTAATTCTACATTCCGATTCAGAATGATCTAGAGGCAACCGTCCCAGAGAGGATAAAAATGTGAGCGAGTGTCACGGATCCCCCTGGTACTGCTGCTCATCCCATTCACCAGCTCTGGTGGTCTACGTCACCGGCCTTCCAGGTGTCACTGAACTGGATTCATTACCACCAACCCTGGACTGTCTCGTCTCATTACGCACACCTGGTTCCTATTCCCCTTGATTAGTCTGTGTGTGTATGTGCCCTCTGTTCCCCATTGTCCTTGTAGATTATTGTTACCATGTCCGTTGGTCTTGTGAGTCCCAGTGCTGTTGTATCGGCTTCCATGCTACGTGTTATTGTGAGCTTGTTTTACGGGTCTCGTCCTGTGTATTATTTAGAGGTTTACACTTCGCACTTTTCGTTGGAGAAAATAAAACCCCCTATTACGTATTCCTGCGCCTGTCTCCATTCATTATACAATAACCGACCCCTAAATGGAGACAGCAGGAAAGACAGAGCTGTGGACCATCGTAGAGACAGTCCAGCATCACGAGGACTGTATCTCCCGACTCGGCAGCGCCATGGACAGCGTGCTGGCAACCATCCAGAATTTGGAGAGAAATGTGCAGTCCCTCCAGTCTCCAGCACCGGTTCCGGTATCAGCCCCCACACCACTACATGCCTCTGTCCAATCTGAGCCGGTCCGCGGAATACCCCTGTCCCTCCCGGAGCGCTTTGACGGCGTGCCAGCGAGATGCAAGGGATTCCTTCTGAAATGCGACCTGTACCTCGCTCGCTACGCCGAGGCTGTCTCCGGGAGAGACAGGGTTGCCACCGTCATCTAGGCACTGACCGGACGGGCCCTGGACTGGGGTGCCGAGGTCTGGGAAATGGGCGGATCAGAGGTCGAGTCCTACGAGCGCTTCACCCTCCTCTTCTGCTCTGTGTTTGATCATCCTGTGGAGTGCCGAGAGGGGGGTGAGCACGTACTCCGACTACGCCAGGGATCTAGGACCGCCTTGGAGTTCGCCCTGGAGTTCTGGACCATCGCGGCCTCCACCGGAGGGAACGAGTCGGTTCTGGTCACCGTGATCCACAGCGGACTGCGGGAGGAGGTACAGATGGAGTTAGCCTGCCGTGATGACAACCTGTCACTCGACCAGCACATCAGCATGGTGATTCATTTGGACAACCTCCTGTGGTCCAGATGAAGACCTGCACGGAATCTGGAGCCCGTGGCTACACCTTCTCTGTGCCAGAGCCGATGGAGGTGGGCTCTGCACGTTTGCCCGAGGCAGAGCGTAGGAGAAGTAGGAATCTGGGCCTCTGCTCCTATTGTGGAGAAAGGGGTCATTTCTCGCCGACCTGCCCTCTATCCACAAATAGGCGACGGTGACAAGCCAGGGAATTATCCTGCTCCAACCCAGGTAAGATGCAAGATCTAAATGTGAGCGAGTGTCACGGATCCCCCTGGTACTGCTGCCTACTTCGTTCCCCAGCTTCGGAGGTAAACGTCACCGGCCTTCTAGGTGTCACTGAACTGGATTCATTACCACCAACCCCGGACTGTCTTGTCTCATTACGCACACCTGGTTCCCATTCCCCCTGATTTGTATGTGTATATCTGTGCCTTCTGTTCCCTATTGTCCTTGTCGGCTATTGTTACCATATCCGTTGGTCTTGTGAGTACCAATGCTGTTGTATTGGCTTCCATGCTAGGTGCTATTGTACACTTGTTTTAGGGGTTTTATAAAAATATAAAACCCCCTATTACGTATTCCTGCGCCTGTCTCCAATCCTTATACAACGTAACAGTGAGGCTCTTACTCACTGACTTAGTTAAGTCTCTATCCCTCTTTCTGTGATCATAAAGACTAACTGGAATAAACCTGTGTGTGCTTGCAATTAAAGCACCAGACAAGACACATGTCGAATGTACTTTAATTCACTCCGAACCCTACAGAGATGGAGTGCTGTGCTGAAATACCACAGGAGGCCGATACATGTCTAATACAATGTATGGGTGTAGAGGAGATTGAGAAAAGTACTGAGAAAGTCACCTTATTACAAATAAAGAAATCAGCAACGAAGTTCCACAAGCTTGGTGTGAAATGCAAAAGAACCACAGTGATCCACTGAGAAGCCATATTGACTAAGTGAAGGTATGTGTGTAATAATAGAGACAGGCAGATATAGGCTGTACATTTCACTAAAAGTCTATATCTGGAAATAGCTGTCAATGCCTGGGGAAGATGCGTATGGATGTCTACTGTACTGTGTGTGTGTGGTTCAAACCCAGGTCTCCTGCACACTAGAAGGGCACATTAGCCCGCTAAGCCAAAGTCTGGGTATAGACATGCAGGAGGGGGGTGCCGGAAAGAGGACGCTGACAGACAGAAAAATGACACGCCTCATGAAGAGGCTTGTGTGTTCTGCCACTGGATGCTCCCCTGCCCTTTTTCAGTAGGTGGGATCTCTGCAGAGCCGAGCGTGGTGATCACTGCAGTCCTATTTATCCAACCCCTGTTCTTATTGTGTCTTCCTCCTCATCCCACACCATGCTAATTACACTGCCAGAGCCACAGACGTCAGGGATGGAGGAGGACAATAAGAACAGCCTGGAAGGAAGGGCGTTGGAGTGTCATTGCGTCGTGGCCCTCTGTTCAAAGCCTAGAGGGGTGGTGGCGTTGGTGTTGGTGCTCTCCGTTCAACATTAAGCCTGTAATTTCACCACAGCTCAAATAATCAGGGAGGAGGGTTTTTATATATCAGCAAGCAGATGCTGATGGTGCAACATAAATTATTGTTATTTTATGCAGGATTGTTTGGAAAGTTAGTGAATACATGAACGACTACCTGGGAAGATGGAAGATGTGTGTGGCACATGAATGACTAACTGGGAAGATGGAAGATGTGTGTGGCACATGAATGACTAACTGGGAAGATGGAAGATGTGTGTGGCACATGAATGACTAACTGGGAAGATGGAAGATGTGTGTGGCACATGAATGACTAACTGGGAAGATGGAAGATGTGTGTGGCACATGAATGAGAAGGTTTGGGAACAAAACTGCCTGAAAGAAAACCAGCTGGCTGAAAACCACCATGATGTGAGAATTCATGAAAACCAAAATCCAGTGGAAATCAGTTGATGGAAGGGCCAACAAATCATCATTAAATGATCATAAAAGCATAGCCTGCCCTATGCCCTACTGTAATCGATCGCACACAACTAACATGTGATTTCACATCACAGACCAAATGGTCTCGTTGGCCTACATAAATCCATGACTCCTGCATTTAACATGTGACTCACAAAGACCTACACAAATAAACCGTAGGCCTATAATTCATAGATTGTGAGACTAGAACCTAATGCCCTGATATCACAGTAATAATCCCAACAGGCACCTATAGCCTACACAGACAAAAACAGTGGTCGATCACCTTTTCTTAATCGAGATCACTTTATGAGTCAAAATGCAAACTGAGTGAATTCTCTGCCTAGTGGTCAGAGCGTTTGACTAGGAACTGAAAGGTTGCAAGATTGAATCCCAGAGCTGACAAGGTTCAAATCTGTCGCTCTGCCCCTGAACAAGGCGGTTAACCCACTGTTACTAGGCTGTCATTGAAAGTAAGAATTTAACTGACTTGCCTAGTTAAGTAAAGGTAAAAATACGTTTAAAAAAATGTGCCTACAATGTATTGTGTGATATCAATTAAATGATCCGAAGCGTATACGTATTGGGCCTAACTATAGTGAATGGGTGGAGAAGCACATGGCAAAGTTATATATAAGGCTCAAGATAGGCTACATGATAACACTGGTAATAGGCCAGGTTGTTGTTCCCTATTACCTGCAAGGCACGTCGAAGCATGAATTGAAATAACTTTCACTGGGTTGGTCGAAGTGGAGAAGCGTGTTTCATGATTTCTAAATGTTGAAGAAAAACATTGTTGTAGTGCAGATCATTGTCTTCGAACGTATTGAAACTCCCTTTAAAAGGTCCTGGATTAGATCAATGCAATCAGTAATTAATATAGAGGGGGACTGGAGGCCCTTCGTTGTGAAATCACTGATATCAAAAATCTTGGCAAATACTCCCAACACCCTCTTCCATTCACGGTCTCTTGAAAAAAAATGTAACAGTGAGCTTTGTTTGGCCATTTGGCTTGTTTTAGCTAGCCAAGTTGACTAGTGAGCCTTAGCTAGCTACAGTAGATAACGGTGAGTAGCCTACACAGTGTAACCTAGCCTACACAGTGTAACCTAGCCTACACAGTGTAACCTAGCCTACACAGTGTAACCTAGCCTACACAGTGTAACCTAGTCTACACAGTGTAACCTTGCCTACACAGCGATAGCTACGGTTTACTACACATGGTATCAGTGCGAAGTGACACGTACCAGAACCCCCTTACTACTTTAAAATTGCTAAGCAATTTGTTTACAGTATATTGTTTTTTTCCTGGTAAATAATCGAGCGTAATTCAAATTCATTACGTAGGCTTAAATGAAATAGATTTAATGTACAGCACTAGATGTTATGTACGATGTCCTTGTGTCCTGAAAGGCATCTGCCAAATAAAATGCATTATTATTATTAATATTACTATTGATTGTACAACACCTGCTCTTTCCAGGACATGGAGTCTATGTACAGTGTACTTTTCCCTCTGTGTAGTTTATTACATGTTAAACAAGGAAAATACCTACCAAAAGGAGAACATGTATGTGGTTTATTTCTGTGCATAAAATAAGTAGCGTATCTGGATGTGATTTCCAGTAGATATATCTGTCAACACGGTCATACACATGATGTATAATCCTGTAATATGAGTCTGGCCCGCGATGGCAAAATGATATTCTAATGTGTCCCTCCATGGAAAATAATTGCCCAGGCATGACATAGACTGACCAGGTGAATCCAGGTGAAAGCTATGATCCCTTATTGATGTCACTTGTTAAATCCACTTCAATCAGTGTAGATGAAGGGGAGGAGTCAGGTGAAAGATGGATTTTTAAGCCTTGTGACAATTGAGACATGGATTGTGAATGAGTGCCATTCAGAGTATGAATGGGCAAGACAAAATATTTAGGTGCCTTTGAACGGGATATGGTAGTAGGTGCCAGCGCACCTGTTTGTGTCAAGAACTGCAACACTGCTGGGTTTTTCATGCTCAACAGTTTCCTGTGTGTATCAAGAATGGTCCACCAACCGAAGCACATCCAGCCAACTTGACACAACTGTGGGATGGTGTCCTTCACGTTTGGTACATTTCCCCTTTGTTGTCCGTCCCACTATGCATTCAATCTGATGGTGTATGCATGTTCAGGCCAGTGCTTGACTTGGACTAAAATAGATGTCAGTACTCATTGTGGGTGCCGGTACTGTTGATATTCAGGTGCAGGAACTCCTCAATACTTTTGAGCTGATATTCTAAAGGAAGTGCAAGAACTCAAGCAGAAGAAAATATTTAGTGCTGGTACTCAGTTCCGGTGAGCTCCTGCTCAATTCAAGTACTGTGCTTAGGTAAAAAGACAAATAATGCACAGTCTGATAAAGTGGGCCTGGCTCCCCAGTGGGAGGGCCTGCGCCCACCGGTGCCTAAGCCCCAGCAAAAATCTACACCACCTTGTTGACAATGAATAAAAGTAGCAGTTGGGTAAACTGGAGGTAAATAGTGTACAAACTTGCTGCTGTTTGAGACTGATGTAGAGATACAGGAACTCCTGCAGGCAGCACACTAGAGTCTCACGTCTAATCTAACCTGTTCAAATAGATTTACACGAGTGGAATGTGAGTAGGGAACTGCATGGCATATGCAATAGGCTACCGATCACACCAAGATCACAGTCACTTTTGCTATTCGAGCCTATATTACTCCCATGCATAGTGGCACATACAATATACCATACCCTGCTGCCAGCTAGCAAACGAGTCATTCTCTATCAGTCTATGTAGAAATGAAGTAAGGGCTCGATTCAATCGGTAGCACTGAAGTTCCGTGTTACAGCGTGATTGAAATGTAAAGGCAACGTTCCCGCATTAGCAGACACTGCATTCTTGGTAAACTCTGCATATGTCGCTCAATCGGAAAATTACCATTACATTTCAAGCGCGCTATAACGCTGAACTTCAGCGATATAGATTGAATCAAGCCCTAAGCTATTTTGATATTTCGACAGACAAGATCAGGTACACATCCCTAGCTTCCTCAGGAGTCCTCCAAATTCCTTATCTCTAGAATTACTACTTGACTTCTATCCAGTGACGCTGTGAGATGACCACACACTAAAACATCCACAGTTGATAGAGTTCAGTGTCCTGTGGCGGCATCTAGTGGTCACAATACAAAACCACCAGTCCCCATTCATTATGATTCACTCCTAAATTATATTTTAACAAAATACCATTGTTCTCATGACGTTTTCTAGTCAATAGGCTACAGTCATTAATAAAGAATGAAAACAGTACCCGATAACTACCCTGCATATGGCACCGTTGCACACTACCCTGGTCTGCTATATGTGGAGTCATGGTTTTCGAGGATGAAACCAGTACCAGTCCCCAGGCTGTCTGGCAAGCTGCTGTCCAGTACCATCACCCTGACCCTGTATGAAAACACTACCATTTGGAGTCATGGTTTTCTCCAGGTGTAACTGAGCTGGATTTGGGATCATTACAGATGGCCCTGCTGCCTGCTGACCCTAATCCTCCTAATGACCTCACAGCCAGTCAGCAGGCAACTAAAACCTACCTTCCCTGCCTTTTACTGTAGTGTCCTCCCATCCCCTGCCTTCAACCCAGTGCTATACACAGCACAACAACAGCTTTTATTCATGGGCTCTCTCAGAGAAGAAATGATTCGGCAACAACTCAAGCAAGAGGAATTTGCCAAACCTGTGAGTATTGTAGCTCTATATCATCATCATCACCTACCTATCCCTTTCTTAGTTGTGTTGTATCTTATTGGGTGTATGTATACACTGGACAAAAATAGAATCGCAACATGTAAAGTGATGGTCCCATGTTTCATGAGCTGAAAAAGATACATGCATACAAAAAGCGTATTTCTCTCAAATTGTGTGCACTAATTTGTTTACATCCCTGTTAGTGAGCATTTCTCACTTGCCAAGATAATCCATCCACTTGACAGGTGTGGCGTATCAAGAAGCCGATTAAACAGCATGATCTTTACACAGTTGCACCTTGTGCTGGGGGATAATAAAAGACCACTCTAAAATGTGTAGTTTTGTCACACAACACAATGCCACAGATGCCTCAAGTTTTGAGGGAGAATGCAATTGGCATGATGACTGCAGGAATGTTAACCAGAGCTGTTGCCATATAATTTAATGTTAATTTCTCTACCATAAGCCACCTCCAATGTTGTTTTAGAGAATTTGGAAGTCCAACGGGCCTCACAACCGCAGACCACGTATATGGCATCATGTTGGCAAGCGGTTTGCTGATGTCAACGTTGTGAACAGAGTGCCCCATGGTGGTGGTGAGGTTATGGTATGGACAGCCATGAGGTGTGAACAATGAACACAATTGCATTTTATCAATGGCAATTTGAATCCACAGAGATACCGTGACGAGATCCTGAGGCCCATTGTCGTGCCATTGATCCGCCGCCATCACCTCATGTTTCAGCATGATAATGCACGGCACCATGTCTCAAGGATCTGTACCTAGAAGCTGAAAATGTCCCAGTTCTTCCATGCCCTGCATACTCACCAAACATGTCACCTATCGAGCATGTTTGGGATGCTCTGGATCGACCTGTTTTCCAGTTCCCACCAATATCCAGCAACTTAGCACAATTCATCGGGGCATGGACTCTACAAGGTGTTGAAGGCATTACACAGGGATTCTGGCCCATGTTGACACCAATGTTTCCCACAGTTGTGTCACGTTGGTTGGATGTCCTTTGGGCGGGGGACCATTCTTGATGCACACAGGAAACTGTTGAGTGTGAAAAACCCAGCTGCGCACAAACCGATGTGCCCGGCAACTACTACCATACCCAGTTCAAAGGCACTTAAATATTTTGTCTTGCCCATTCACCCTCTGAATGGCACTCATACACAATCCATGTCTCAATTGTCTCAAGGCTTAAAAATGATTCTTTAACGTATCTCCTCCCCCTCATCTACGCTGATTGAAGTGGATTTAACAAGTGCTGTCAATAAGAGATCATAGCTTTCACCTGGATTCACCTGGTCAGTCTATGTCATGGAAAGAGCAGTGCATTGGCAGTAGGACACTGTATGATGCCCATTAGTGTGAGCATGCAGTGAAAGTATCTGACATTGCTGGTTATACGCAGTCTATAACATTTTCACAAGAATATGTAGAAGAGAAAAAAATGATTGGCTACACAGGAGAGCTGTGAACTAGGTTTAGTGAACTACTATCCTCTTCAGGAAATTGATTAGTTTTCTGATGAATCTGTTTAACGTTCGACATAATAGACCACTGAGTACAGACTGTTAAAGTATTTATGTGCTATACTTTAACAGTCTTTATGAACTGAGAAGTCACAAAGAAAAGGAAAATGCTCCTCATAAAACCGACAAGAATATTGAGATCTGTGGAAAACAATCTCAAGGAAGATGTTTCATTATTGATATCAAGGTTTTTTATAGAAAAATCTTTGAATTATAAATGATCCATCACTATGCCAATGTTTTTGAAATCTGCAGTGGAATGTCAGACTCAACAAGACATATACAACGAGATTACAAAGGAAACCGTTCGTCAATACCTTCTTGAGCATACAGTATTTAGTATTGACAGGTCTACTTTATAAGTATTCAATACTTTGCTATAATTTAATCTGAAGGATTTTCAGTGTTGATTGGCTGTGTTAGATAGTCATGTAATGTAATTGAGTAAGTGATTCTAATTTGTGAGTGATGTGTGTTTTGTCGCAGGGCTTGCCCCGACCAGAAGACCTGCTGACCTCTCAGGCTAAAAATAGCATTATGCATCTCATCGGCCAGAAGCACCTGCTGGCGCCTAAAAACGTCTGTGATTCCAAGACACCTGTCCTCCATCTGTCAGCCACACAGGGAGGGGAAGAGGAGGAAGTGGAGGTGATGGTGGGTCGGCTTATGCCAGAGTCTGCCATGCTGCCCACGCCAGGCCAGGAGGGCCCTGCCACCCAAAGGGACTCCTTGCTCCTGGTCAGGTATGTATCATGTAAACATTTGTTAATTCATTCATGCAATCGTTAATTTGTTTGTTTGTTTGTTCCTTCCTTCCTTCCTTCCTTCCTTCCTTCCTTCCTTCCTTCCTTCCTTCAGGTCCAGGTCTCCCCTGCCTGGCTCGTCCCAGGAGAAGGAGGGGAAGAACCTGCCCCCGCGGCGGCCTCTGAAGCTGGCACCTCTGGAGCTGCCCAGGGAGGTACAGAAGGCACAGAGACAGAAGATTAAGCGGATTGGGCTGGAGGCCAAGGCTGCTGCCCATAAGCTGGACACGACGGTGGGCGACCAACCCTGCTCCAGGAAGGTGAAGGACTGTGGGGTGAGAGGAGAGGGACTAGGACTGGTTAAAGGTACGGCAGAGTGTGTCTCCACCCCAGCCCCACATCCCTTACCTCTGAATGAAACAGTACCCAGGGTCCAGCGACATCAGAAGGTTAGGAGAGCGCAGCTAGCCCGTGCCAACCAAATCCAGAGACAGACAGGAGACAGGCTCTCGGAAGATGCTGGTATTAACGTTAACGGCCCTCCTCCTCCCCCTATCAGCAAACCAGCCTCTCCCTCTTCCTCTCTCCCCACCAGCGCCAAAGCTCAGGTCCAGCAGGTGGTAGCACCACATGGCGAGGAGAGCTCATGCCAAGTGGCCGGCACATTCCAGCAGGATACCGGTGGGAGGAGGCTGCGTCTCAGGAGGGCAGAGCACCTCGAAGAAGATCAGAGCAAATCTAACATGTCAACAGTAGGATTACCTGGGGAAGAGGCCAAGCTGGCCCAAGGTGTCCAGCAAGGAAAAGCCCTGAGGGCAGAGAATACAGAGGAGGCTCTGAGAAAGCCCTGAAGCAGGCCAGTCACATACTGGAGAAGGCTTCCAGGAAGAACGCCAGGCCGGAATCACCGTAGAATCCGCTGAAAGTGTCCGGAAAGGTAACCCGGAGAACGGCAGAGAGAAATCGCCAGGACGCTGTCCTTTGACCTCTGACCCCTGATCTTTGACCTCTTAACCCCTGACTCCCTTTGACCAGACCAGGAAGTAGCGAAAACAGACTTGACAGTGTTAAGTCATGTGTTTACATGTGCTTATCACCTGGAGATTAAGGATAGAAAAGCCCCTGCATCTTACTTCACACAGCATCTGCTATTCAAAGCAACAAGCCAGTTACAATGCCAAGTCCCTGGCAGGCAGTATGTACAGTATACTGTACAGAGGATAAATATAGAAGTATATTATGGACCAAAAACACATGTATTTATTATTTTATAAAAAGATGATGCTCGTAATACATTACATTTAACCATTGTAGATATCCTGACATAGGCTATTCAATGTCATATTTTGGATGAAATATGTCTGCACATGCAGGTGACATAACCATATTTGAGCGTCCCAGTAGCTTGGTAAAGCTATGTGAAACTGACCTGCATTCAGGGATTATTATCAAGGTCTCATCAGATGGATACATTGGCTTCATCTATGACCACTGTTAACAGCTCCATCTAGTCCATAACAATGGCATCGAGTAGCAACAGAGCTCACAAACAGAGCCGCAGCAGTAATCGTGTGTTAAGATTGGCAACAGCAAATAAAGAGATTTGAAATATGCCTTCTTTTCTGAAAAAAGAAGGCCCTCACTTTGGGTACTGTGTATTTAGGCCTTCAGTTCATTCTATCATCTTTCTGCACCTTAGCTACTTCGTCAGGCGTGCAGTAGATTCCTGTAGTACATGCAATCTCAGAAGAATGTCTTTAATCAATGTTTTTCCTCCAATCAGCATGCAGTACAGCTCTACGTGTGTTTGGTAACAGAACAACGGCCATCCCTCACTGTAACAAGTGAAACACTCACAGAGACGATGTTACTCTAGTCTAGACATCCACGTTTTGAGGTGACCCATTTGTTTTCAATTTATTCCCTAAATCTAGAATGGATGTAGACATTCCAGACAGTAGTTATGGGAATGTGATTTAGGTAATGTAATGTATGTTTATCATAGAGAAAAGAAGTCTCCTGAAACATGTGTGAGATTTCAAGTACAATTGTTTTCGCAGGTATGTCAAAATGAACTGACAGTGAGAAAACACATCCAAAACCATATCACAACCATTCTACATCCGAGCAAGTGAGTCGTATTAGGCAAGTCTCTCATTGACAGACTTGCAACACAAGAGGCTTCTAACACACTACTTTTTGCCTTGAGTCCCGCTGCATTCTGACAGTGAATTCATAAATTGTTTGAATATATATGTGAACCCTGCGGGAATTGAACCTACGACCAAAACCCTCAATGAGTCAGTCTGACACCAGTAGCACAGCAATGTCCATCTGCCCCAGACCATGACACGACCACCAGACTTCCTGACCGTTTCACACCACGTAGTTAGGCTGGCCTATACTCACTTTCCCTGATTGACTGACTGCAAAGTTAATCACAAATAGGATCTCAGAATGTATAGCCATTATGTCCAATGTATGTATTTGTCAATGACGTACAATAATAATAATTTTTGTTGGATGCTTGTATTTGTCCTTTATTATACGCATGTGTGAATCGTAACATTATTATTTTATATATTTTTTTACATATCTCAACTCCCCCTGAGCAAACACACAACCAGGACAAAACGTTGTTTTAACGTTGACTCTGTTGTGTACTTTAATACACTTACCAGTATCAATCACTTTACAGTTCAAACAAGGCACCTCAACCTGAGAGACGTGTACAGCACAGAGGGGACCGAGGGAGAGGAGTTCTGAGAGCTATTGGGGAAAGGGAGACATGCCATTCTGACAGGATATCTGGCAACTTCACTAAGAGAGAGAGGGAAAGAGAGAAACCAAAACACTGGAGAACAAGACCACTGTTTCCCCTTTCTTTCCCCCTCCTGCAGGGAACATGGCTGACAAGTAAACATTACTTCTCAATGTGGTTAACAGACATTTTCCTATGTTGTTTTAAATAATTTAGCACTTTTCAGAATGTAAAATCGCTGTCCAATTCTACTACATAAGAGACAGATTAGCACAAGCACAAGGAGGAGCACAAGACACATAAAGCTTCAAGCACATGCTAATCATTTTCCTGACTCAAATACACCCTCACCACCATACAGCAAGTTCCCCACTAGAGTAGACCCATCCCACCACGGCCACCACGCGCCCATCACCACAGCTGCACCTAGGGCAGCTCTTTTGTGGCTATATCTGAGGCAGGGTTATGGCTGAAGGGTTGGAGTGGATGGACAGAGGAGGCGGGGTGGCTGAGAGAGAAGCTGTGTGCATTCTGTTTCTGAGGGCAGCAACACTTCAGATGGGCGCAGCTCTGGCAGCCATAAAGAAAAAAAAAAGAGACTAAAATATATCCAGAAAGTTGGTCTATAATTGGCCAGGCCTGTCAGGGTTGTTGTTATGCCTGTGAGCTGAACAGCTAGCTAGAGCAGTACAAGCCACCTCGTCCACTAGTGAAACCCTACACTTTCAACTTCAGTCAGTTCCTCCCTCTCTATCCACCCATCCAAGAGGTTGTAGCAGATGCTCGCTTCACTTTGGACTTTTTATCAACACTTGGATTGACATCGTGGTGGATTTTAGGATTACATTTCTTCGCACCTGTAAAGGAAGTCATTTGGTGGATTCACCGTTGGATAGGGGATGGTGCCTTAATGCTGAGCTAAGGAACAAGTGAGAACTGGAGGATAGGAGCCACACAGAGCGAGAGAGAGACCTCCAGTGAAACTAAGTGATCTGCAATACAGGTAGGAGTAGGCCTTTCCTGTAGTCAAATGACCTATTGGCCTCATGGGTGGAATGTTATTAAGATTTTTTATTAGGTTTTTTTTTAACACCGAAAATCCGGTGTTTCTATGTCAAACAGTTTGTTATATTTCTGTCTTCTGTGATATAAAGTGTAATAATGGGATGCAAACTCAAAATGTAAATCATTTAAACTCTGTACCTGACATGTCTTCTTTTATTAAGTCCATATCCATGTGTGTGATGTATACTTTTACTTCAAAATAGATTTGTTTAAGACTCCCAAGAAACACTCTGTGTGACCCTGATTTAGCCCACTGCAGTAAGAAGTTTAATCAATCTGTCCCATTGAAATGGTTTTATTTCTGGCTATTTCCATTGCTTCTTTGGAGGGTAGTTTGACGTTTTCGTGCATTTAGATTTTTTTGTTTGTGATAAATTGTTTGTGAGAGGAGCTCGGCGGAGCCACGTGTTGGATGCTCCGTCAGGAGGAGCTACAGGATCCATGTCTATCTTCATTTCCCTTTGGACTGGAAAACTCCTTCTGATTTTTACATCATTTTCTGGATGATGGAAGTCAGGTTTCTGGAATAGACATTTAGATTGTAATCCCTGGTCTGCCATTGAGAGAGGAGGTGGAAACGTAAGGGCCCCATACAGGATACAGACCATAGCTTGTACGGGGGAGATCTGGGCTCAGGATTGGGGCTTGGGCTGCTTACTAAGTCACATCCCAATGTTTTTCATCTGTTTATTTTTGTATTATTTCAAAGTATTTCAAAGTCAACGTGTTGAAAGGTTTTTAAAGCTTACGTGATTTAGGGAGTACATGTCAAAATATTTATCTGATGGGACAAAAATAGGCTAAATGCATAGTAGCCTTTCCTTAGTTTCATAATTTGATCTCTCAGATGAGCCATCTGTTGAATAGTTATTCAATATGTAGGCCTATCATATGTATTGCGGGTAGATGGGTGGATAGTTTTTACAAGTCTGAAAAGTTTTCCAGTAGGCTATATGGCTTGAGACATATTTTCATTTTGGTCAGCTTTAAATACACACTAATTACAGCAATTGCAGCCATTTCACTAAGTAGGCATTGAGCTCATTAATAGTGTCAGTAAAACCTAAGAAAGCTCCAGGGCATAAATAGCTCTGTGGTGTGTCAGATAAAGTAATCTGCTGCCAAACTAACCCGACTACAGGTTCAACCCAGCGTCATGGTGATTGCACAGGGTGTTCACATGTTGACTATGCTGCTGGAGGATAATGGACAATCAAGCAAAGTGTAGGACATCACACAATTGTTAAGTGGCTGTGGGCACTCCCCTATGATGTAACTGTAGAGCACAAGACAGGAGAGGATACGTCGTATTAGAACAGAACTTAACTTGGTCATGTTCCAAGTTCTTAGTAGGAATCCCCTTCACAAACACATTTTTAAAAATGGGTTCCGCTGTTTCCCTCCATTTCACTAAAACATTCACATGGCTGTATTCCTGGATTTGATGATCCTGTCATTGCTATGCAAGATCTGCATAACACTTGGTGTTAAAGGATAAAGCAGCAATAAAGCATTGTGAAGGTTCAAGGAGAACGGTAAGCCATTGCCACATCACCAGACTTCCATTCACCAAAGCCACACAGAGCTTTCGCCACACACCACTAGTCTAGCCCTCTGATGACAGTGTAGCATTGGGCCCACAGACTTATTGTACTGTATTTGGCTCTGATCTTAGTTCACTGCTGCTAAATCACACAGACACTCTTCCCGTAAGGATGACTTAAAGATATAGAGGAGGTTGATGACAGATGAGAGACACAACCTTGTAACCTCTTGTAACCTCTCTACACAGGAAGTTCTATCGAAGTTGGTGTGTGTGTTCTAACAATATCATGATAACACTAGAGCACTGTCACTGATTTCTGTCCAATTCAAAACCCAGGTGCCTTTCACTCCCAGTCACTCTAGTCACTGGGTCAGGTATCAATTGGCCTTCTCTAAAAGCATCAACTGACTCAATGAGAATTGAATACGGAATTGTAGCTTTTTGTGAAATCAATATTCCCCAAAGAAAAGCTGTTTATCGGAATCAGAAGACATTTAACATTATATTGCATTCCAATACTCAAGGATAATATTGAGGCTTAGGCCCTAAAAACACCCAGTAGTCTCTCACACGTGTCTGCTTCTTGGTAGTTTGTAATGGTGACCTGTTGATGTCTACAGGTTGGAGACTTTGATGGTGATCACAACCTAAGCTCAAAAGACCAAAGGCTGATATGGAGCTGCGACTGGGATGCAGGGCTTCCCTGGTCCTGGTCATACTGGTCCTGACACTCTCAGGACTGAGGGTTGATGCTCAGAGCAGGGCAGGTAAGGACATCAGCTGTTAATAGCTGGTTCAAAAGTATTTGTTTTCTTCTCCAAAGCCTGGTTCTTACTATCTTTATGTACAGTACTGGGAATTCCTCAGGTCTGACTTCTAACATCCACTTCCTCTCAGGCTGTAAGAACGTGCACTATGACCTGGTGTTCATCCTGGACACGTCGTCCAGTGTGGGGAAGGAGAACTTTGAGAAGATCCGCCAGTGGGTCTCCAACCTGGTGGAGTCGTTCGACGTGGGCCCGGACAAGACGCGTGTGGCCGTGGTACGCTACAGCGACCGGCCCACCACAGAGTTCAACCTGGGACGGTACAGCACCATGGACGAGGTGAAGAGGGCCGCCAGGAACATCCGCTACCTGGGAGGGAACACCATGACCGGGGACGCCATAAGCTACACCACCACCAACATCTTCACAGAGCGGGCCGGGGCCAGGCCTGCCGCCAGGGGCATCCAGAAGGTGGCTATCCTCCTGACGGACGGGAGGAGCCAGGATTACGTGTTGGAGCCTTCCAAGGCGGCGGCGAAGGCCGGGGTGAGGATGTTCGCAGTGGGCATCGGGGAGGCTCTGAAGGTGGAACTTGAAGAGATCGCTGCGGAACCTAAGAACGCTCACGTGTTCCATGTGACAGACTTTAACGCCATCGACAAGATCAGAGGGCGGCTGAGGAGACGGCTCTGTGAGAGTAAGTAACCAATCACAGGCTGAGAAGGAGGCTCTGTGAGAGTAGATTATCAGGTGCAGGATTTTTCTGTGACTGCCTTTACTCTTTAGTTTGTCAGTTTTGAGAAAACAGATTCCAACAAGATGTTTACATTACATACACAATCAGATTTTCAGAATTGGCTCTTAAATTCAGTTGAAAATGCAGCTATTTCTATCAATCAAAAGCCTCCACCTTCTTACTATACAATCTGTGACTTTGAACTGTAAAGATATCTCCATCTATATCACTCTGAACTTACACTCCAAAACGAACCCTTTTACACCTCTAACCAAGACTCTAACCCAAAACTCCACCACACACCTTAATTCAATTACAGTACATGAGCCATTTCAACTGGCTTTCCTCTCGACTAAGACGGGTGTGACATGATATGTGTGAGGCGTGGGCGTTAAGCATAGATCGGCTCATAAATTACATTTTTGTGGCCACTTGCCCCAGTGACTTGGGTAAGAGGTGTGGAACGCTGGATAGCCTGAATTACTCTAACCTCAATGTCTTCTCCAGGACCCAGCTACACTACTACACATCCCCCGACAGGGAAACGTTCCGTACAAATGTTACAAATGTCATTAAAATAACAACACGTATTTACTGTACTGTATTCAAATGCTAAAACAGTGAGGTGAGTGGTCTGGGACGGCTCTGGGCTGGTGAGGAAAGTGGAGTAGTGAGTATATATTGTATGTTCAGGACAGGAGGTGGAATACGATTGGTTGGATGCTTCACACTCCAGAGTTTGCATTCCCCACTAAAATGATCTGAACAGGAAAGCAGCGTGTGCCTGAAACTGTAGCGTCTCAACGGAATCCTTGGGACCTCTCAACTCTGACGTCACCGTATTAAAGTCGACATTTAAAATGGTTAGGGAAGAGTTCTGGTTAGGGTAAGGATATGGGTTAAGGTTAGGGTTAGGGCAAAGACGGCACAGTATGGTTTAGAAACTCTGGTGAAGGTTTAGGGTAGGGACGTCCCATGGATACCGGATAGCACTAACCTGCCTGAAACCCTGACAGTAAATAAGGAAGATGAAATGACACGGTCACACAGCTGTACCTGACGATGTGGGTCTCGTCACAAGATAAGTGTTGGACCACCATTTCAACATAGCCTGTCTCTGAAATGCCACCCCATTGGTCAAAAGTAGTGCACTATGTAGGGAATTTCATGCCATTTTGGATGCACGTACATAATCTCATTTATTGCTAAAAAGCACAACAGGATAGTACAATTACTCAGAGCTGTGTTTAGTGTTAACTCAGAATCACACTGTAATCAGAGCCTCAATTCTTTATTTAAGTCAGACAGGTGTCCTTGTGTAGTAATACTTTAACCACTTGAGTTTGGCAGGATGCTAGGAGATTCCTTTGGAAGCTCTTAACCCTGACCCTTCCCTCTGAGACCACAGATTCCAATGTTAATATACCCACCTTGAAGTCAGTCTATACATTCCTCTCTAGTCGTAATGGCACATGCTTTCAGACATTCGATCTATTACAATATGGGGATAAGGGTACTCAGGGCTCACTACACAGAACCTCTTTACCTTGGACAACTAGTTAATTCGCCACCCAAAATTGTTCCTTCTGTAATCTCTAGGATCACCATGTTAGTGTATCTAAGAATATAAGTGGGCACCGCACAGAGCGGCCCAAGTTATTTTTGCCCTGAAAATTACAGTTCTAAAGTTTCAAGTAGGTCCTAAAGAGCAGTTTATGAATTCCACGTTGTATGTTTTCACCTTTTCATCTAACATTACCACCACCGTTAAACACAGTGCTGGGAGAATATATATATAAACACAGAAACCTTTTAACTTGAACTAAACCTCAGTGAACGAGAAAGGCGTCTTTGCCAAATCAAAGACTATTCAACAGCCATAATTGTACTTATGAGGTAATACAGTAGACTGGATTAGGTACACTCCTTAGTTAGAGCCTGTTTTCAGTTGAATGTTTTTGATTATATTTTTGGGAACCATAGAAGTCCACTAGACAAATTAGGGCTATTATGCTTTTAGATTTGAGCAAAGTGCAATAACACTGCAGACTACCTAATCTGGAAACCAAGGCCTGTAGGAGTTAGCATTTTTTTGTATTTCATTAAACCAAATGTTTCTATATCATTTACAGATGTTTTTAGTTCAACTCAATAATAAACAACAGGCTAAATAAGTCCCCATCACCTGATCCACTATGTTTCCTGTTGATACAAGAGCATGGACACACTTGACCTTGCATGACCTCGCAATCCACCCATGACATGGCATATCCATTCTCCCGCAGAAATCTCTTTCCCAGAGTTAATTAGTGATGGCGCCAAAAACAAATCGATACAGTTACATATTGGGATGTTATTTTTGACAATATATCGCAACATTATGCTGGACAATAGCTAGGTTTCCATCCAATTGCCAATAGATTTTCATGCGAAAGTCTAAAAGATGCACATTTCCCCCTCAGAAATGTGTTTCCATCCAATTGACTTGTTGCAGATTAAAGGCTGTGCATGATGACGTAGCGCACATAAAAATAACTTTTGCAGTTCAATTCCCCATCTACCAAATTAAAACATACAAGTTAAATGTGTTTCAATCGCATTTCCAACTTTACTGATGGTTTTGTCACAAAGAATGTTGCGTTATATAGTGAATGTGCTCTCTCTGGTCTTGGCAAGTGCACTGTAGCCAACAGCTCACAGATACAGTGTGGGTATAGCCTACATGATGAGATTATTATGGACAAAAAGAGCAAAATCTTTTTCAATTGTTCTGAATGGCAGCCAAGCCTCAATCATCATGTCACCAGAATAAGACCCTGGAGCATCAAGCTCATCACTTTGCACTTTCACCACCCTGTGAAGTTCAACAAAACGTATTTAATCTGTAGTCTAATAAACTGCATGCTTGCCGGAGTCGTAGCGGGAGGACCACACACAACTTAATCGCGTGACTCTAAGTTTACTTCGATATGATAGTTATTATATCAATATTTGCGCTTAAAGACGTTTCCACAGCCACTTTTTTGCATAATTAATTTTAGCAACATAAAAATATCCCACCTTGTCTAGCCTACTTTGTTTTGTCAACATTTGGAAAGTTTACCGACCAATATTCTGTTTCCATCAGGCCTGTCTTTAAATGTGTTATCCGACATGTACTGTACTTCACTCTCATAAAAAGGTTGGATGGAAACCTGGTAGTAACAATGTTATTTACGTGCTATTCGGCTGTATCTGCACCAAAACTTCAGTATTTTCCCTTCATAGCTTGTTCTCCGTCTTCTTTTGAAATGTTGAGCCAATTTGTTTTCAGCACTTTTACTGCCATGACTGATCAAAACTTGTTTTCTCATGGCTCTGTCTTGTCCCTCAGCGACAGACATACAGTATGGTAAACCCCAAAATGCAGATTCAGCTCAACTTGATTAGGACATGCTGCTTTTGCATTGTATGTTACTGCTGGTGTATGAGACCTATGAGATACCACTGGGCCCAAAAATGTTATGGGCTCTGCCCTGCATTGCTTCCATTTTAACTCTGAGGTGGATCTTTAAATTATAGCTGTTGGGCCACAAGGAGAGGGAGTGGCTAGCTCTGCAGTGAGCACAGTCTCAGACCTTCAGTTATGGCGGAATCTTAAAACACAGTGAAGCACGGCTGTCCTTTCAAAGCTAGCATTGTAACTGTTGGCCAAAATAGGTATGTAGTATTACTCCAACCATCTCTTTACAAACTGAATTAAAGACATCCTATAACCACCAGCAAAGCCTATTTGGTTTACATGTTTGGAAATGCTTAAATAAAGGAAAAATCCACACCAAAACTATATTTTGGTATTTGTTTCATTAGTCAGTTGTTAATATAGTCTCAAAATGTTTTGCATGTCAGCAATCAAGTTTTCAAGACATGTAACTTTCACAATACAGCATCTTATGATGCAAAATGCACCATACTGTCTATATTTCTGTATTTTAAATATATATATATATATATATATATATATATATATATATATATATATATATATATATATATATATATATATATATATATATATTTATATATATACACAGTACCCGTCAAAAGTTTGGACACACCTACTCATTCCAGGGTTTTTCTTAATTTCTTCTTTATTATTCAACAAGGTAGAAAATAGTAAAAATTAAGAAAAACCCTGAAATGAGTAGGTGTGTCCAAACTTTTGACTGGTACTGTAGTGACGACATCAAAACTATGAAATAACACATATGGAATCATGTAGTAACCAAAAAAGTGTTAAACAAATCAAAAAATATTTTAGATTTTAGATTCTTCAAAGTAGCCACCCTTTGCCTTGATGACAGCTTTGTACACTATTGGCATTCTCTCAACCAGCTTCACTTGGAATACTTTTCCAACAGTCTTGAAGGAGTTCCCACATATGCTGTGCACTTGTTGGCTGCTTCCTTTACTCTGTGGTCCAACTCATCCCAAATCATCTCAATTGGGTTGAGTTCGGGTGATTGTGGAGACCAGGTCATCTGATGCAGCACTCCATCAGTCTCCTTGGTCAAAGCCCTTACACAGCCTGGAGGTGTGTTTTGGGTCATTGTCCTGTTGAAAAACAAATGGTAGTCCCAATAATACGCAAAGCAGAATGCGGTGGTAGACATGCTGGTTAAGTGTGCCTTGAATTCTAAATAAATCACGGACAGTGTCACCAGCAAACTGGTACTGTATACACAGTTGAAGTAGGAAGTTTACATACACCTTAGCCAAATATGTTTAAACTCAGTTTCTCACAATTCCTGAAATTTAATCATAGTAAAAATTCCCTGTCTTAAGTCAGTTAGGATCACCGCTTTATTTTAAGAATGTGAAATGTCAGAATAATAGTAGAGAGAATTATTTATTTCAGCTTTTATTTCTTTCATCACATTCCCAGTGGGTCAGAAGTTTACATACAATCAATTCGTATTTGGTAGCATTGCCTTTAAATTCTTTAACTTGGGTCATCATTTCGGGTAGCCTTCCACAAGCTTCCGACAATAAGTTGGGTGAATTTTGGTCCATTCCTCCTGACAGAGCTGGTGTAACTGAGTCAGGTTTGTAGGCCTCCTTGCTTGCACACGCTTTTTCAGTTCTGCCCACAAATGTTCAATGGGATTGAGGTCAGGGCTTTGTGACGGCCACTCCAATAACTTGACTTTGTTGTCCTTAAGCCATTTTGCCACAACTATGGAAGTATGCTTGGGTCATTGTCCATTTGGAAGACCCATTTGTGACCAAGCTTTAACTTCCTGACTGATGTCTTGAGATGTTGCTTCAATATATCCCCATAATGTTCCTACCTCATGATGCCATCTATTTTGTGAAGTGCACCAGTCCCTCCTGCAGCAAAGCACTCTCACAACATGATGCTGCCACCCCAGTGCTTCACGGTTGGGATGGTATTCTTCGGCTTGCAAGCCTCCCCCTTTTTCCTCCAAACACAACAATGGTCATTATGGCCAAACAGTTCTATTTTTGTTTCATCAGATCAGAGGACATTTCTCCAAAAAGTACAATCTTTGTCCGCATGCGCAGTTGCAAACCGTAGTCTGGCTTTTTTTTATGGCGGGTTTTCGAGCAGTGGCTTCTTCCTTGCTGAGCGGCCTTTCAGGTTATGTTGATATAGGACTCGTTTTACGGTGGATATAGATACTTTTGTACCTGTTTCCTCAAGCATCTTCACAAGGTACTTTGCTGTTGTTCTGGGATTGATTTGCATTTTTCGCACCAAAGTACGTACATCTCTAGTAGACAGAACACGTCTCCTTCCTGAGTGGTATGATGGCTGCACGGTCCCATGATGTTTATACGTGCGTACTATTGTTTGTACAGATGAACGTGGTACCTTCAGGCATTTGGAAATTGCTCTCAAGGATGAAGCAGACTTGTGGGGGTCTACAATTTTTTTCTGAGGTCTTGGCTGATTTCTTTTGATTTTCTCGTGATGTCAAGTAAAGTTTGAGTGTAGGCCTTGAAATAAATCCACAGGTACACCTCCAAATGACTCAAATGATGTCAATTAGCCTATCAGAAGCTTCTAACGCCATGACATAGTTTTCTGGAATTTTCCAAGCTGTTTAAAGGCACAGTCAACATATTGTATGTCAACTTCTGACCCACTGGAATTGTGATACAGTGAATTATAAGTGAAATAATCTGTATGTAAACAATTGTTGGAAAAATAACTTGAGTCATGCACTAAGTAGATGTCCTAACCGACTTGCCAAAACTATAGTTTGTTAACAAGAAATTTGTGGAGTGGTTGAAAAACGAGTTTTAATGACTCCAACCGTAGTATATACATCCGCATTCAAATGTATATATATATCTTGAAAATGTGATTGCTGACATCTAAAACATTTTGGGACTATATCAGCAATGGACTAATGAAACAAATACCAAAAGATAGTTTTGGGGTGGAATTTTCCTTTAAAATAAAAGTTTAAAAAGTAAAATGTAAAAAACAAAACAATTAAGGATACAAAAACAAACAATCAAACAACAAACACATCACAGAGACACCAAATCAAATGTAGAAATGATTGGTTGCAAATGTCCTTTTCTGCCACAGTTAAAAACATATTATGGCAGCCAGGCACAAACTACCAGGGATAAACTGTCTCCCTGAATTTTCGCAGGACATTATGCACTTGACTCTGCAGTTAGAAAGAACAAGGCATGTCAAGAGACGGAGCCATTCCGTCCATAGTAAAGTTAATGCCTCCTTAACTCAACAAAGTCCTTTTTATAGCCGCAATTAAAGAAAATTACAGGGTCTGATAGTGCATGATCATCAGAGACACAATCTGCTCCGTGGTTTGGGTTTCTGCCTGCTGTACACACGCACAAGTTCACATGCACCACACACGCATGCACACATGCACACACATGCACACACACAGATTAACAATACATTTGGTTAAGTGCCGTTAATTATTCTCATGACAATTTATCATAGCATCACAGTTCAAATGCAATAATGTGAGTTAAAACTGAATTCCTCTAGTCTTAAGAATTTCAATAATTTCACCTTCAGCACCTTTTAGTATCAGTGTGTCTGCTCTCCTCTCAGTCGTCATAGCTGACAACTATTTCAGAGATTTTACTAATAGAGATCAATGGAATGAGAATTGGTGTTTCTAATATGCCTGTTTCTGCACATGAACATCCTACAACAAACTGTGCAGCATTCCACGAAAGTAGAGTGAGATGGGCAAAGAAATGTACAATACATTTACAGTATACCCCTCTCCAACCAGAGGAGGCTGGTGGGAAGAGCTATAGGAGGCCGGGCTCATTGTAATGGCTGGAATGGAATAAATGGAGTCAAACATATGGGTTCATATGTCTGATATGGTTACATGTATTCCGATCAAGACATTACAATGAGCCCATCCTCCTATAGCTCCTCCCACCAGCCTCCACTGTCTCCAACTGAGCCACTAGCTTCCATCCCAGTTTGAACATCATACAAAGGACCCATCCCATTGTGTCAGCAGCATTGATACCTGTTACCCCAGCAACAACACATAGACAAGTCAGGATGGCATCTTCCCTCTGCCAATGTAAACTAACCCTGAGTGGGGCTGTTGCCTTTCCTATCTGTCACCACTGGCATCACTTGGCCATCCCAGGCCTGTGAGGTATGTATGTGTGTGTGAGTCTAAAACTGTCACCGCTGGGAATGGTGCATGCATCGCTCCAGTGGCTTGCGATTCACCCCCTTGGCATTTTTCCTATTTTCTGCCTTACAACCTGGAATTAAAATGTATTTAGATTTTTTTTAAAACATTTGATTTACACAACATGCAAACCAGAAGTAAGACAAAAAAACTGAAAACTTGAACGTGCATAACTATTCACCCCCCCCCCCCCCCAAAGTGAATACTTTGTAGAGTCCCCTTTTGCAGCAATTACAGCTGCAAGTCTCTTGGGGTATGTCTCTATAAGCTTGGCACATCTGGCCACTGGGATTGTTGCCCATTTTTCAAGGCAAAACTGCTCCAGCTCCTTCAAGGTGGATGGGTTCTGCTGGTGTACAGCAATATTTAAGTCATACCACAGATTCTCAATTGGATTGAGGTCTGGGCATTGACTAGGCCATTCCAATACATTTAAAGGTTTCCGCTTAAACCACTCGAGTGTTGCTTTAGCAGTATGCTTAGGGTCATAGTCCTGCTGGAAGGTGAACCTCCGTCCCAGTCGCAAATCTCTGGAAGACAAACAGGTTTCCCTCAAGAATTTCCCTGTATTTAGCGCCATCCATCATTCCTTCAATTCTGACCAGTTTCCCATTCCCGGCCAATGAAAAACATCCCCACAGCATGATGCAGCCACCATCATGCTTCACTATGGGGATGGTATTCTCAGGGTGATGAGAGGTGTTGGGTTTGCGCCAGACATAGCGTTTTCCCTGATTGCCAAAAAGCTACATTTTAGTCTCATCTGATCTGAGTACCCTCTTCCATATGTTTGGGAGTCTCCCACATATCTTTATGCTTATTTTTTTCTTCAAGCAATGGCTTTTTTTGGCCACTTTTCTGTAAAGCCCAGCTCTGTAGAGTGTACGGCTTAAAGTGGTCCTATGGACAGATACTCCCATCTCCGCTGTGGAGTTTTGCAGCTCCTTCAGGGTTATCTTTGGTCTCTTTGTTGCCTCTCTGATTAATGCCCTCCTTGCCTGGTCTGTGAGTTTTGGTGGGTGGACATCTTTTGGGAGGTTTGTTGTGGTGCCATATTATTTCAATTTTTTAATAATGGATTTAATGGTGCTTCATGGGATGTTTAAAGTTTCTGATATTTTGTATAACCCAACCCTGATCTGTACTTCTCCACAACCTTGTCCCTGACCTGTTTGGAGAGGTCCTTGGTCTTCATGGTGTCGCTTGCTTGGTGCTGCCCCTTGCTTGGTGGTGTTGCAGACTCTGGGGCCTTTCAGAACAGGTGTTTTTATACTGAGATCATATGACAGATCATGGGACACTTAGATTGCACACAGGTGGACTTTATTTAACTAATTATGCGACTTCTGAAGGTAATTGGTGGCACCAGATCTTATTTAGGGGCATCATAGCTGAGGGGGTGAATAGATATACATGTACCATTTTTTTAAACAAATACTTTTTAAAATTTCACTTCACCAATTTAGACTATTTTGTGTATGTCCATTACATGAAATCCAAATAAAAATCAGTTTAAATTACAGGTTGTAATGCAACAAAATAGGAAAAACACCAAGGGGAATGGATACTTTTGCAAGGCACTGTACTCCTACTGGAGTATCTACCGATAGTTTCAATGAGGAATCCCGTTTCAATGGGACACGCCCTTCATAACTCCGATCATCTAGTTAAAACTAATGATTCTATTGAATGAAAACAGGTTATCTAGGTTTTTAGGATAGGTCAAAGATTGCATTCTGTATAAGATTTTTTTTTCTCCATACTGTGAACATTGATTTATTGACTACGTAAATCCAAGTGTGCATTCTTGCAGCTTAAGACAAATGACAAAGTGTTTACTTGAATTACTGTATGTGGAAGGCATAAACTGATCAAAATAAGATTCTCTGTTACTCCAATCTAATTCTGCTCTTCTGCTCTCTCCTCAGACGTGCTGTGCCCCAATATGAAGGTCCAACCAGACCGCTTCAAACCCAACAGTACCAGTTATGGATTGGAGGAAGTTCCAGGTAAAAACAGATTTTTTTTTCACTGATAAACTTTTGTGAATGTTTCACATTCATCTAAAAGAATGGTTAAAAACTAAAGTGCCATGTATCTTTCATCTGACTGCAAGTATCATTGGATCTATGAAATCATGGTGAATAACAACGTCTGAAAATAGGCCCACTACTCAAATACCTGTTTTTCATGAACATTTGTACTAAGACCAGATGGTAAATGAATTGCTAAATTACTTTCTCTACCCTCTCCTCTATCACTCCAGACCTTCCTTCAAGAACACGAAGGGAAATGTACTTGAACCTAGCCAAAACATACCTATTCATTTATCCGTTTGCTGGTACTAGTTTCCTGTTGTTATAATGTTACACAAAGTATCAAAGCTTGTCCATGAAGCAGCCTACTTCCCTTGTGTTGAACCACAGACTTTCCATCCAACTACAAGAGAAGGTGGGACGTTTTACTGAATGACAACTATGACAACTTCAAATTGATTATTATGGTCTAGTTCTGTATTTACTGGTTATATCAAAGCACCTTAGCAGGTTCAAGTTGTTCTAGTGGTCTCTATTTTCAGTGGGTATTTATATAAAAAATAGTTTCTGAGAAATGTGGAGCATTATTGCTTAACCAGATAGGTAGGATGTTGACTTACAGTCTTAAGGGATCAGAGTTCCTGTCTACTGTATGCCTCCCACTCACATTCATCATGCTAAGATGAAAAACAGACACGGAGCAGGAGGGATGTCTGACTCCTGCTACAGCCTCTTTACCTGGGGAGAGGAAACGGTCAAATCTAGTGTGAAACGCGTAAAATATCAAGTATTGGAGTAATGGCATCTGATCTTAGAGAATATCAAGCAGTGAGAAATTTAAAATTTACAGGCTGTTCAAAATGGTAATTTGCTTCGTAACCTAGTGTGTCAAAGCAGTGTGAATAATTGCAATAACATACTTCAGAGTTTTACTGATTAATTATTTTTCCTTTACTTCTCCTGAGTGGTTTAGGGTCAACTGCCACAACCTACATCTGTTCACTCAAAAGTCAATACCACCATCTAGTGCAAAAGGCAGAGGAGGCCAATTTCATCTAGCCAAAATAATCGTTTTCAAATAAGACTGATTAGCTAAATGAGGTGTTACTGCATGGCTGGAACAAAAGCCTGCACACTTACAAGCCCTTAGCGGATAAGACCCCTGGGGGAGTAGTCTAGGGCATTCGGGGACCGAGTCTTAACTCAGTCATGTGGAGCTACACACTGAAACAGCTTTTCAGCCAAGTTCAGGAAAACCCTATCTGGGGAAGAACAGAGGTTTAACAACGTGGGTCGTAAACCTGTCTGAGAAGCTGAGACCTTCTGGCAGAGCTGCGTTTGTTTCTGGTGTTTGAAACGACAGTTCCTCCGGGGGTTCCCACTGACTAGACTGGATACATCACATCCTCTAGTATACACACCAGTTCTAATTATGTGGCTGGGCCTTTACTATAAACTGCAATATAAAGAGGAAGAAATCTGGATAAATCACTAGAACTATGCAGCCAAAGTTGTTTGAAGATGCTTCCCATTCACAACTACAATAAATGTGTTGTTATAAAGTCCCTTTGGATAAAAGTGTCTCTTAAATGGCAAGTATGTTTTATTTCATATACAGTATATTACATTTACCTGAATTGTTCAGGCAGATCTCAGTGTGGGTTTGATTGATTGGCAGATATGGGTTAATCCACACACACACACACACACACACACACACACACACACACACACACACACACACACACACACACACCACTGTATTTGTGGCATTTCTGCGGGAGCTTAAACTAAGTGGAGCCACACCCTTATTCTGGCCTCGCTAGATATCAGGCCCACTAGGTTTGTCTGTTAAATAGATCTACTGCCAGAGGACATTAAACTCCACTTGTTTAAATGGCAGAGGTCTAAAATACGCTCCTATTTGCAATTATGTCATTGGTGCTCCAATGGAACAGCTGCGTGTGTGTGTGTGTGTGCGAGTGTGTTTGTGTGTAAGGGTTTCCAGGGTTAGCCACCCACCATATTAATGTGGTTTGTAGAGGACACACCCTTTTAAACAACAATCAAGTCACTATGGCAATGCTAGCAGGGCCCAAGAACCAGGGGCAGGGAGTTTACCAATGCTGCCTGCTATCCATCTGATCTCAGTACTGCAGCCCATGGTCCTGTTGTCCTGTAAATACAGTCTGGCATAATTCACAATAAAAGTGGGGCAAATTGCATTTGCACTGTTTGTTTGACTTAGGACCAACTTGAATAACCTGCTGTTTCATCCTGTGAATGCAGATATCATTCATAAGTTATAGTCTAGACTGCAGTTTGCTATGAGTGCTCTAGAGAATCACTCTTGAGAGAGTTTTAATCAGGCTACAGTACACGTTTTCTCAGCTAGATTTGAATCACATTTCCTATGTGGACATGATTCAGAAGAAATAAGCCTTGCGAATGTCAATATGTGATACTTCACATTGTTCAGGGGGCAGTTAAGTTCCATTATGAAGGCGGTCATGTGAGAGTGCTACTGAAGAGTACAGGCAGGTGGCAAAGCACACAGGCTGCAGATACTCCATTAGCAGCAAACAAACAAGTGACCTTAAAACATACAGGTGCCCCAAGAGGCCTGTCATAGCATGCTGTTGGATAACTGTCGAAGGGACCCCATAACCCATCAACTGTCTGAGACCATAAACATTCCTCTGACCTGCTGCATCTATCTACTTCATCTCATAGCAAGAACGTGTGAATTACTCAGACAGTCAGACAGACAGGTCTACTGGTCTGTGGGGTTAGCTGCCCCGCCCCACCCCGCCTAGACAATTATGGTAGGGGAAACACTTGGAGATCAGATGTAATCTGGGTGGGTCGTGGTCAAGGAGGTACCCAACTACCCATAATCTAGCTGTGAGGTTTTTAATAGCTCTGTTTTCTCTTCTGTCATCGTGCTGCACTGTGCAAATATTCTCTGTGCTCTGTGCACTCGTTGAGTCCCGTGGCTTTAAGGACAAGCCGGGCTGTAGCACAGACCTGTAATTTGGATTGGCAGAGGATGCTGTATAATCATCATCCTCCAAAAAGTTATTCTGAACATCCAGAGACGGCCAATGGGTCGACCTGGCTCTGTGGGGAACGCCAAATGAGTGCAGTGACTGGGGAAGAGAAAGACACAATGCATTCTTTTGATCCGGACAGATGGTAACATCTGAGCGCTGGGCTAGGCTGCCGTGATGGTCGCTTTATAATTACACACAGTGGGGATATCATGGTTGCCAATCTATGGTTCTATGGTTCTCTGCTGACTCTTCTCAATATTTATTCACCAAGTTGGGTCAGACCAGACAACCAATGTCTATCTCTCAACACTCAGATGTAAATGGGTTAGGCATACTGAGTGACTAAAAGGGTTCCTCTCACTCTGATTGGTGATAGCACCAGTCAATCTCACCATTTGTTCAACAGGATGGTGAATGGTAGGAGACCCTACATCTCCTGGGGCGGCAGGGTAGCCTAGTGGTTAGAGCATTGGACTAGTAACCAGAAGGTTGCAAGTTCAAACCCTTGAGCTGACATGGTACAAATCTGTTGTTCTACCCCTGAACAGGTAGTTAACCCACTGTTACTAGGCTGTCATTGAAAATAAGAATTTGTTCTTAACTGACTTGCCTAGTTAAATAATATTAACAATTAAACCAGTCTGGGAAGTCAAATGTTGATCAATTAGTGGGTAACTACAAACTACAGAGAGGATTTCCTTCTGTCTGTAACTTTCCTTTTCCCAGGGGCCTCCCGAGTGGCGCAACGGTCTGAGGCACTGCATTTCAGTGCTCCTGCAGATCTGGGTTTGATCCCGACCTGTGTCCCAGCCAACCGCGACCTGGAGACCAATGAGGTGGCCCACAATTGGCCCAGCGTCATCCGGGTTAGGGGAGGGTTGGGATGTCCTTGTCCCATTGTGTTTTAGCGACTCCTTGTGGCTCTCTCTCTCTCAACCCCCCCCCCCCCCCCCAATTTTTTTTTTTAACTGTATCAATCTGACTAGCTAGTAAGGATACACACACACACATGTAATTAATAATATATATATATATATATATATATATATATATATATATATATTGTGAGAAACAGTATACAGTAAATATCATCGATCTACTTGGGTATCTGTCTGTCAGTCATTTTCAACCTATAGCTCTTTTTGATGGGATCTAGTGTGTTGCTCTGGCCTTGTCATGATCAGTGCTCCCTCTGTTGGTGAGCAGAAGAAAGTTCGACAAAGCACTTCAGTGATTTGATTTACTCAGCTACAACTCCAAGCTAATCATGTTATTTTCTGTCCCGTCTGTTGCAGGGTTCGACCTGATGGAATACTTCAAAGTGGAAAACATACTGGGACCAAGGTTTGATGAGGGCCAGAGCTCCTATGTTCGACTAGGGACCATGCCTATTGTACAACAGACAGAGTGAGTGAACAATTCTTTATTTGCTGTGACAAGTAGGGCTACATTTAATTCCCAGGCTGCAGCGTACATTGATTGAGTTGAGTTGAGTTGCTGACAGGTATTCCATCACAATCTTTCTATCCTAATACAAAGTGAAGACACATTTCAACTGTTTGAGGGCAGTGGAAGTCTAGAAAAAAAGCGTAATTATTGATAACACCAACACGTTTCTACCTTTAGGTTTACACAGGAAGCCAAATTCCTTACTTTTGTTTCTACTAATTGGTCTTTTTACCAATCAGATCAGCTCTTTGACTATGATTGGACAAAATTCAGAATTGGGCTGCTTGTGTAAACGCTTTTACAGGCTACATTTTAAAATGGCTTCCAATGGGTTCAGGGGTTATGATACTGATGGTTTTTATGGCTGTGGCTACCAGCACACTGCTTCGGGTATAACATTGCATTTCAACATAACACATTGGTGGGGATGAAACAACAGAGCCCCATTCATTTTCAATGGAGGGAAGTGAAGTGGGTGGGGGACCGTTGGGGAAAGCTGAACTTTATACAATACTCTGCAATATTGCAACGCTACTGACCAATCTAAGCTCACAATAGCTTCCAGACCCTACTGGATTGGCTGTTGATACCTAGCACTACCTAGCTTGCTAGCTTCCACATGAGATTATAGCTAGAGTGGCTATCCGAATAACTGTTGTTGACCCCTATAGCATTTTAGCTAAGCTTAACCCTAACCCTTTTCCTAACCTTAACCTGCTGCCTTAATTCTACTAACCTGCTACGTGAAGTCACTTCTGTCCGTAGCTGGGTACGCTTAGCTACAGTTGTCAACAAATCATCAGTCTCGACACACCATCAGTATCATCACACCTGTAATAATAGTTTTCATCAACTTCCACTGCTTTCCAAGAGTTGCCCAATTTCATCTTCACTTCAGTTCACTCCTCAGTTTTAGTGATGGGTGTTTTTGAATGGTCCTTGCTACCATCCCTACCCCTTTGAAGTTGACATTAAAAAATGGTTAAGGTAAGGGCTAGTGTTAGATTATGGTTAGGGTCTAAGGTTAGGGTTAGGGTTTAGTGTAGGGACATCCAAAGGATCCGGCTAGCACTAACTCTTTTTGAATGGCTCTTTATGGTGAATGTCAGGAACCGAATCGCATCGGTGAAAGAGCCGTTCATTTGACTACTTGATTTGCATACTGATTTGCATATTTGCATGAAGCATTTTGAGCCATGTGGGAGCCAAATGATGCTATTATTTTATGTGAACAGAGCCAGATGATGCCGCTCACCGAAAAGAACTCGGAATGCCCATCACTACTCAATTCATGCGCCCCATGGTTGGAAAGTGAGGTGGTGGCAGTGTTCCTAATTCGCTTTATCCTAATAGAAAGGATAAATGCTGCACACACTGCAGATTAAACAGTTGGATTTGTTATGCTATATGTCTTCGAGTAGCTATCAAAGCAACACGTTTTTCTAAATTTACTTGTGAGGGATTTAGGATGCAAATGCCCATTTTGTCTCCTCCTAGGACCCAAGGTGGGCATTCGCCGTCATTTGTTGCTTTTCACAATAAATGGTTGACTGGTGAAGTTGGCTGCCCATTGTACCACCAACAGTTGCTGAATATTGAGGTGACAGGCAGTTGACGGAAATGGCACGAATCCTGCAACATCGTGCAGGATAGGATTAAATGCCAGGAATTGTGAAAAACTGAATTTAAATGTATTTGGCTAAGGTGTATGCAAACTTCCGACTTCAACTGTATATACACCAAACAGATATACTGTAGTAAGAATGCCATGTAGGTCTACATATATACACCAAACAGATGTAGTGAGAATGACATGTAGGTCTACATATATACATCAAACAGATATACTGTAGTAAGAATGCCATGTAGGTCTACATATATACACCAAACAGATGTAGTGAGAATGACATGTATGTCTACATATATACACCAAACAGATATACTGTAGTGAGAATGACATGTAGGTCTACATATATACACCAAACAGATGTAGTGAGAATGACATGTAGGTCTACATATATACATCAAACAGATATACTGTAGTAAGAATGACATGTAGGTCTACATATATACACCAAACAGATGTAGTGAGAATGACATGTAGGTCTACATATATACATCAAACAGATATACTGTAGTAAGAATGACATGTAGGTCTACATATATACACCAAACAGATGTAGTGAGAATGACATGTATGTCTACATATATACACCAAACAGATATACTGTAGTAAGAATGACATGTAGGTCTACATATATACACCAAACAGATATACTGTAGTAAGAATGACATGTAGGTCTACATATATACACCAAACAGATGTAGTGAGAATGACATGTAGGTCTACATATATACATCAAACAGATATACTGTAGTAAGAATGACATGTAGGTCTACATATATACACCAAACAGATGTAGTGAGAATGACATGTAGGTCTACATATATACATCAAACAGATATACTGTAGTAAGAATGACATGTAGGTCTACATATATACACCAAACAGATGTAGTGAGAATGACATGTAGGTCTACATATATACATCAAACAGATATACTGTAGTAAGAATGACATGTAGGTCTATATACTGTATATACACCAAACAGATATACTGTATTAAGAATGACATGTAGGTTACACATAAACACCAAACAGATATACTGTAGTAAGAATGACATGTAGGTCTACATATATACACCAAACAGATATACTGTATTAAGAATGACATGTAGGTCTACATATATACACCAAACAGATATACTGTAGTAAGAATGACATGTAGGTCTACATACTGTATATACACCAAACAGATATACTGTAGTAAGAATGACATGTAGGCCTACATATATACACCAAACAGATATACTGTAGTAAGAATGACATGTAGGCCTACATATATACACCAAACAGATGTAGTGAGAATGACATGTAGGCCTACATATATACACCAAACAGATATACTGTAGTAAGAATGACATGTAGGCCTACATATATACACCAAACAGATGTAGTGAGAATGACATGTATGTCTACATATATACACCAAACAGATATACTGTAGTAAGAATGACATGTAGGTCTACATATATACACCAAACAGATATACTGTATTAAGAATGACATGTAGGTCTACATATATACACCAAACAGATATACTGTAGTAAGAATGACATGTAGGTCTACATACTGTATATACACCAAACAGATATACTGTAGTAAGAATGACATGTAGGCCTACATATATACACCAAACAGATATACTGTAGTAAGAATGACATGTAGGCCTACATATATACACCAAACAGATGTAGTGAGAATGACATGTAGGCCTACATATATACACCAAACAGATATACTGTAGTAAGAATGACATGTAGGCCTACATATATACACCAAACAGATGTAGTGAGAATGACATGTAGGCCTACATATATACACCAAACAGATGTAGTAAGAATGACATGTAGGCCTACAACAGTAGATATACTTCAGTGACCTACTGTACAATCCAGTGATAATGCATTCATGTAGTGTGGATGAGGTGATTGATTGGCAACCCTCTGTGCTGTTGATGTTTTCCAGAGATGTGTTCCCTCAAGGTCTGCCAGATGAATATGCTTTTGTGACGACTTTCAAGTTCAGGAAGACCTCGAGACGAGAGGACTGGTACCTCTGGCAGATCTTTGACAAGTATGGAATTCCACAGGTGGGTTATCATAGTGCTGTGTGTGTGTGTGTGTGTGTGTGTGCATCAGCATATTCCATGCTGAGTCTATTTGATTGCCAGTTGCTGGGCTGGCATGCAGACAGAGAGGCATGACTATTATTTTCCTATCATTGAATATCAGAGAACATGTTATATTTGCCCAGGGGTGCAACTTTAGTTTTCGAATTGGGGGGACATATTATTATAATTATTTTTTATGCAGTCAGATAAACACTCCGAACAGCCTACCAGACCGCTTGGAGGCATCTGCATGGTCCTAAAGCACACCGTCCCTCGTTTTGTATCACAAAACTGGGGGGAGGGGGGATTCAGAATGTGGGGACATTTCAGAATGTGGGGGGGACAAGTTGCGTCCCTGTATTTGCCTATCACATGCATTTGAGAAACCTTTCATTATTAACACATTAAACTTTATTCACTTGATCCTTCCTTCGTCGATCCTACCCAGGTGTCTATCCGTCTGGACGGTGAGAACAAGGCAGTGGAATACAATGCAGTGGGGCTGACCAAAGATGCAGTGAGAGCTGTGTTCAAGAACGAAGAGGTGGACAACCTGTTCGACAGGAACTGGCACAAGATCGCCCTGAGCGTCGAGGCCAAGGCTGTGTCTCTCTACCTGGACTGTAAACTCATTCAGACCCTGCCCATCGGGGACAGGGAGGACATTGATATCCACGGGAAGACTGTGATCGGGAAGAGGCTGTACGACAGCGTGCCCATTGATGTGAGGGCTGGGTGTTTTTATAAGGGTTGAGCTTAAGAGCAGTGGGAAGATCAGGGGAATGGAAGTATGCTACCGTATGTGGTGGAACAACATGGTGGATTAAGGAAATATTCTTTATTTTGTATTTCTAGACTACAGATGTGGGATTTTAATTTCATCACTGTTGTTGCTGAGAATTCTTGCACAGCAGGAAATGTACACTTGTAGTGTATTCAAGGTTTAAAAAGGGTCCTAAAGTTTGTAATTTTCACTTTGAAATGTCGGACTTAACGAAAAATGTATCAACCCCTACAAAAATGGCCAAAAATTATAATCCAGATAATAATTGTTGCAGGACTATTTTCCTACTGTAGAAAAAAAATATCCTACATCTGTAGTGTGCATCTTGTGATTCTGTGTTCATTTACTGTACTGTAGCGTACGTTTAGATAACTTTGTGACTTTCTGTCCCTGCAGTTTGACCTTCAGAGAATGATCATCTACTGTGACTCCAAACACGCTGAGCTGGAGACCTGCTGTGATCTGCCCACCGGGCCGGTGAGTCAGACAGACAGACAGACAGACAGACAGACAGACAGACAGACAGATAGACAGACAGACAGATAGACAGACAGACAGACAGACAGACAGACAGACAGACAGATAGACAGACAGACAGATAGACAGACAGACAGACAGACAGACAGACAGACAGACAGACAGACAGACAGACAGACAGACAGACAGACAGACAGACAGACAGACAGACAGACAGACAGACAGACAGACAGACAGACAGACAGACAGACAGACAAACAGACAGACAGACAGACAGACAGACAGACAGACAGACAGACAGACAGACAGGGCACCTGTCTATGTGGTAGTCCACTCCAGGAGCATGTCTGCCATGTTTCTCATACTCACCTTACAGTGGTAGGCCACTCCAGTGAGTCAACCAATCGTCTGTCTCTGTGGTGGGCCTGGGCCACTCTGCTGGACAGAATGCCTATCATACCTCTACTGCTGCTACCATACTGCTTCCTGAGAGACATCTTTCCTTTTTCTCCTTTTCGCTGTTCTGTACAGTTACCTGGCTCACCTTCAAACGGTAACACTGTTTTTTAATTCCAGTGCCCCAAGAAGGTGGTGACAGAGGTCCCTCCCATAGAGATTCCCACCCCCACCCCTGCAAGGGAGGAGCAGCAGAGAGGACCCCAGGCGGTCAACTGTTCATGTCCCGCTGGAGAGAGGGTAAGATCTATTATAAAATGGGGGGTTAAAGACCTGAATGCTGATTGGCTGAAAGCTGTGGTATATGAGACCGTATATCACGGGCATGACAAAACATGTATTTTTACTGTTCTAATTATATTGGTAACCAGTTTTTCAATAGCAATAAGGCACCTTGTGCCTAACAACAGCCCTTAGCCATAGTATATTGGCTATATACCACACCCCCTGCTGCCTTATCACTTAATTATAGGTCATAGCTCCTCTATATCAATGGTCATGTGTTTTACGGTTTCCAAAGATCTGTTTATTTAAAGGGATAGTTAGTGATTTTGGCAATGTGGCCCTGTATCTACTTCACCAGAGTCAGATGAACTCGTGGATACCATTTTATGTCTCTGTGTGCAGTTTGAAGGAAGTTGTTAACCAGCGCTAGTGCCTATTGCTAACTAGCATAAGGACTGGAAGTCTATGGTATCTGCTAGCATGCTAGCAGATACCCATAGACTTGCAGTCATTGCACTAACCCTAGTTAGCATGGCTCGCAAAACTACCGCTAACTTCCTTCGTACTTGGACACAGATACATACAAATTGTATTCATCTGACTCAAGGAAAGTAGACATCAAGGCTCATTGACGAAATTCAGAAGTATCCCTTTAATGTTTCACTCACTTGCAAAAGAGATCTTATTTTCAATGTGACGACCTGATGTAATAATGGATCAATAAATGTTCCTTCCTCACAGGGAGAGATCGGTGTACCTGGCGTTGCCGGGCCCAAGGGTGAAAAGGTCATCTAACGCTCCTCCTAAGCTATATCTCATGTGTGATACAACAATATTCCTATTTTGTGGATCTATTTCTCTGGGCTCGTTCTTGTTCTCTGTCATAATGTCACATGCCTACTCTTACAGGGTGATACTGGTGCTCTGGGAGCGGCTGGACCTTCTGGCCTCAAGGGATCCAAAGGAGAAACTGTATGAAAACATTACTGTGACAATGTCAAACATACTGTCCCATTTACTTATCTGCTATCTTAATTTGACCCTGTTTCTCACAGTAGGGAAATGATCCTGCAGCAACAGGAAATTTGAATTATTATGGGGATTTAGTTCATGGACATTAGGCGTTGATTCGTTAGGGCAAATCAAGTCTGACATTTTAAAGAGGAAATTACAAACTTTAGAACAATGGCATGTATTTCTGGATGCCAAGGTAAGCCTGCCCCCCACCCCCCACAATATATATATATATATATATATATATATATATATATTTAGTCTCTCTGTGTTCCATAATTTTCCTTCAAATCGTAAGAAGCTGAAAGTATCTCACAGGAGAAATTATCAGAATGAGCGTGTAGGCGACCTATCTGACGCTGTCTGGTCCAAACGAGTATGACATTGTTGCTGCCCGTAGCATTGAATGAAAGGGAAGCCAGCGAACATTTGGCCTCCCTTGACAAAAAAGTATACAAATTGTGCCAACCAGCATTGAGCTAAACTGAGCATGCTCAACTGTGAATGGTCCTGGCGCACCACAAAAATGTGTCAAGGGAAGGCGGCATGGATTTGGCATTGAGAGCATACTGTACGTCATTGACAGAAACAACTTGAATTGTTGCATCTCGTTGTGTTGTTGTCCTCCGGTCGCTAGGTAGCTAGCTAAAATTGCCCCTTTCCTAAATTAGCCATGGATGGAGATAGGGATTTGGACTTGTGGTTTTACATAATTCTCCGTACTGGCCAATGATTATAATGGCAATTCTGATCCAACCATTAATTCATACATTGTGCCCCTGGCCTGAGAGGATGGAAGTTCAATGTGTAGCTAGATGTAGAAGACTAATGTTAACTAGCTAAAGTTGCCCATGAATGAAAGTTAGGTCAACGAGAAAGCATTTTAGCCAGGTAGCCTAGGACAACAAAAAAATACAAGTGTGTACTGTATGACAGTGATAGACTGTTTCGTCAAAAGGAAAGAGACGCACCACTACTGCTTTAGAACCCTTTCAACTTTGAACACACTACAATTTGCATTTCCTGCCGCGCTGGAAAATTCTCAGCGACAACAGAATATCAAATTAAAATAGCAGATCTGTACGGGCCTGGCATTTGAAAGATAAACAGTTGATAGTAAGCATACTAAACAGTCATATTAGAACATAGCTTGTTGACCTCATATTGGAGTGTTTTGTTGTAGTGTGTGAGGTATATGATACAAATCAATCATGTTTAAAGTTCCTGCTCGATGATGTGTTACTCTACGTAGATATTAGAGTTCCAAGGTTCCGTTATCTTAAGTGGCATGCACCTCCTTTATCTTGTCTGCTGTCTTTCTCCAGCCTCGATAATAATTGATCCATGTCGATTGATTATTTGCAGGGCAAAGTAATATCTGTCAAGGGAGACAGAGGTGAGAAGGTAAGGCCATGGTTTTGACAGTGAAACTTCTCTCGTCATGATAATAATAATAACAATAACAGTGCATGGGCATCATCATATCCTAACCCTCTTCAACCAAAGATGTCTGTCTCATTGGATCTATCACACACATTTAACAAAGATAGAATTACATCTCCTAAAGTACAGTGGCACTGTAAAAACAGTATTCTTTTTTTCTTCGGGAATACCACACCATTTTTTGGGATTAGGAAAATGGCCGTACATGTCCTAGTGAGAATTACAGGACTGTGGGCCACAGAGGAAGTGAAGCACAGAGGACAAGCACAGAAACATTTCAGTTGAATGCATTAAATTGTACAACTGACTAGGTACCCCCCTTTCCCTTTCCCATGCAGACACCCACCTGCTCCGTTAGAAACACACCGTTTAGTTCTGTTAAACACACACACACACACTGGCGTCGCCCAGTTCAGACTACACTAAATCTGGGTTCAAATAGGAACCCAGATTTAGGAATTTGACTTTTTTAATAGTTTTGTTTGCTGGAATGAGCTTGCCTGGTAGATAGTTCCAAAACCACACCAATCTGGCACTCCAGCCAGGGAAGTGAAAGGGGTACCTAATCAGTTTGACAACTGAAGGCATTCAACCAAAATGTGTCTTCCGCACTTTACCTAACCCCTCTGAATCAGAGAGGCTCAATCAAGCACTCAAAGTATTTGAAAAGCGTTAAATACTTTCTGAACCCAGGTCTAGTGCTGACAGCTGCACCTGTAGCGAGTGTGCTATCATTTCATAATGCACGCGATATGTAGGCAGGGTAACTTCCCGCCTTGATATCCACAGTGTTAGGACTCAACATCAACAGTCTCAACGTCATGGACTCACTCCAGCCATGTTGACTCACAACACAAGCAGCCACCCTTAGCTAAAAAAAGATGCATGCCTGAATCGTGGCAATTTATTTATTTGTGGACATGATGTGGTGGTGGAATTTCCAGAGCTTGTTGGAGAAGTGCAACACACACCTAATGTCTGAGGAGTTTACTGTTTGAACGGAATTTCTGCTTCTATACTTTTTATTTATCTGTCGCTGTCTGCAAAACCCTTAGAAATAGAATGACTCTTTTATGTCATTCTATTTCTGGAAAATCCATGTTTCTACTATAGGGTTTTTACAATTCTGTTTGTGTCAACTTTACAAACAGAATGTAAAACTTGACGTTAATTAGTACACCCACAGGTGTGGTCAGAATGGACATGCTGGCACATTGACTTGTAAGTGGTAAAAGTGAATTCACCATGCTCTGCTTGCTACTGTAGTAAATACATCCTCAACAGTCTAGACTAGACGATCGTACAAAAGTGTTTTGTGTACAATGTCCTTTCATTATAGGCTGCAATTGGTTGTATGAATATTTTTGTTGCAATGCTGCTCTCTTTTTAATGAAGACGGGACCTGCGTCAAAGTGATACGAGCTCTGAGAGTAATGAAAGGGTAACATTTTGACTTCTAAAGAAAGGGATTTATGAAGTGAAGCCACAGCGAAGTCTTTCTGGTGGTCGAAGGCTTAGTGGCACTATGTAATTAAACACTCCCACTTTTCTCTTCTAAGACTCAAAATGCTTTGGAGGGATTCCTTGGCACAAAGAATGACATCAGAGCACAAACCAAAACGACAATGTTAAAAGGATACAAAAATGTTCGAAGCCATTGTTCCTTGAGGAGTTTGAGGTTGGGTTGGCTGTGTGTGAGTGAGGTTGAGAAGGGTTGAGTTTGGCTGTGTGTGAGTGAGGTTGAGTTAGGGTTGAGGTTGGCTGTGTGTGAGTGAGGTTGAGTTAGGGTTGAGTTTGGCTGTGTGTGTGAACTGACCAGACCGGGACCAGACCGCTGTTATAGTTTGGCCCCCAACACCATTGTTCAAAAGGTGTGTACTAACTGTTCGTCCTTGCTTGGTTATGCACAGTGTGTGTATTCTGTTTTGTCCCAAAAGCAGTTTTTATGTTTTTTTTGTGTGTGTGTACTACATGTTCTAACAGTAATCTACTAATCCCTGTTCAGGAAGTGAACCCCACCATATTGTCTCACAACACGTCGCCGCTGTCAGCATCTGTTACGCCATTACGCCTAGGCATCAGCGGTGTCCAGCCACCCTAACCTCCTCTCCTCTCTCTACAGGGTGATCCCGGGAGACGGGGGACATCCGGCGATGAAGGATCCAAAGGGGAGAAGGTGAGTTGATCCTTAAGAGTTTTGCTTTCATAATGATGCTTTCCCACTGTTCTGTACCTCTCAGGACATGTCTGTCACAGAGGTGACTCATTAAATGGTGAGGCTTGACCTACTGCATCTGTTGCCGCTGCTTGTCTGAAAGTTGATTCTACATTAGGACATGTACAATAGACAGGAATGATATACTCTGTAGATGATTGTGCCTTAAAACCACTTCCAGGGAACCAGTGGAGCGGCAGGTCTTGCTGGGAAAGATGGATCTAAAGGAGAAAGAGTATGAGACAACCATCTTCCACTAATATTCTCTTACTGTGATTATAATGTAAACCTTTCTGATTAACTTCTGGATCTTTCTGCTTTATTGTGACAGGGTGAATCTGGGCTGGCAGGCGATCAGGGATTACCTGGACCTCTGGGACCAAAGGTGGGTGAACATTATATTTCCCCTTGTTGATTCCATGTTGGCCTTGGAGAGTGTACAATAGTCAATGCACTTTCATAACTACATGCTGCAATATGCTCTGTGCAAACCCCTTTCTTGTGGTTGACACTGTGTTGGAGGATTTATGGCAGGTTAAGTGAAAGCTTAAAGAATGTAGGCAGCAGAGTTTATATATAGTTTTTTTCCACTCTGATATCAAAGACAGCCTTGTTCTTTGTGTTCTGTGTCTTGGTGGGCGTTTAGACATTTGATGGACAATTACCTCTCTGCTTGCTATTGATTTCCTGTGACCTGGCTGGCTTCTCTTTTGTGAGAAGCTGGAGAGGGAGGGAGGGGTAAGAGGGGGGGGGGGGGGGGAGCAAGAAGGAAAGTAGGAAAGAGAGAGAAGGGAAAGGGGAGGGAGCAGTTTTGCCAATGTGCTGTGTGACCGTTCAGTCCCAGACTCCCAGCTAAAGAGAATGTCTCCCTGTTGACAGAAGTTCATGTTTTTTAGACTATACACCAGGGAAATGAGTCAAAAGCCTGAACATAGCATGTCCTCGTAACTGTGAATTCCATGTTAATACGGATACTTTCGTATTGTGGCAACCATTACTCCTCAGGGAGCCTAGCGTAGGCCATCGGTGGCTTTCCATTGCACTCTGACACTCCCACACTTGTCACAGTCAGAACAAAGGTCAGGGGTCAGGGTCCCCCTAGAGGGTCACAATGCTAACAGGTGTTGTTGCTGTTCTGGTTGCTCATTTGCCTCTACAGAATCCATATACTGTACCTCCCAAGTTAACGTGTCAAGTTAGACACAGCAAAATGGGCTTTTTTCCATCTACCCCTTTTAATCTCTTACCCCTCATATGACCTAATATGTAACACTACTGCTCAACTTGAAATGATTGGGAAATAACATTGCATCAGTAGTACCGTATCTGTAGGTTACTGGTCTTTACTTAGCATCTGTTATCCGTCAAAATAATGTCTGGTCGTTTTGTTCCTACAGGGAATTGAAGGAGACTCGGGACTTCCTGGTTCATCTGGACCCAAAGGTGTCGGTGTGAGTAGAAGCAACAATGAAAATATGTCATACATAAGCCAAGTAAATAGTTTCAGACCAACCTATGTTTTCTAAAAGTATCTTTGGATGTTACTGTATGTCTGTGTTGTACTATGTTAGGGTGAAAAAGGTTTGAAAGGAGATAAAGGATCAGGAGGATTACGGGTAAGTATTGTTACATGTCCTATATTTGATTCAAATGATCGTCAAGTATCATAGGTCATCACGAGCATGACTGGTTAAAGAAATCAAATATAACTGCATGTACAGAGTTGAGAATAGAAAGCTCCACCAGGCTTGGATAAACTCTAAAAATAGCAGAGACTGACACACTTAGCTGACACACTTGTGCAGGTGTGGTTATACCAATTCCCTGCGGGTAAACAAATTGAAATAAAGGTAATAGAATTTTTAACAATTGACAGATTTTTCCTATTTAAGGGTTAAGTCCGTAGTTTATGAGAAGGAATATAGACCTCAATCCCAGAGGGGAGTAATGGTTCAGACAGATGTGGACTGGCTTCCTTGATGTACTCTCCACATTTCCTGTCCTGGGCCCGAGGGGGCGGATCCTAATAATACTAGCTAGGGGCTAGCTGCCTCCAGTACTGTGTGTCAATGCCTCGGTTTCCTCTAAACTTTAAGGACTTCATGAAATATAGACTTTCACTGCTGCTGATGGCCATCGACTGGACAGAACACACTAGTCAATCAGTCAGAGTGATGGTGGCCTATGATTAAAATGATTATACTGAAGTAGCACCCAACATTGTGTAGCCTATATGATTCCTGGCCTACTGGGCTTCACACAGTATGTCAAGTGGGTCGTTGAGGGCTATGGCTGTTATTAGGCTTTGAGATACAGATTGTCCTCTGCGTTGGGTGATGATGTGAAATGATAGGACTTAGATATGCTGGTAAGTATCATAGAGATAGACTGGGGTTCAAGGAGAAGGGTTTTTAGATGTACGATCACAGCAGAGTAGAATATTATTTACATGGTGAGTTGGGTGATGATGTGAAATGATAGGCTGGTAACTGTCTTAGAGATAGACTGGGGTTCAAGGAGAAGGGTTTTTAGATGTACGCTCACAGTAAGAGTAGAAGATTATTTACATGGTGAGTTGGGTGAAATGAACTGACAACCGAGGAGAAAACGGCAACACCTACATAAAGACTTTATAACACACTCATAACCCATGTATACCACATCCATTGGTCGTTGACATACGTCTCTGAGGATGCGAAACAGAACATCTTTGCATGTCCTTCATAGTCCAGGCTGTCAACACATAAAGTGAAGAATCATTAACCCCGTACAGTACTGCACATACCACATGGGTCTTCTCCACCAACCTCCACCGACCCCCGACAGAACGCCATGTAGTAGGTTTGAGAACAGAACAGTCTGGAGAAGCATTTACTTCTCTGGAGGTGACAGAGGAAATGGTGGTTCAGAACAGGAAGTGGTGGTTCAGATCAGGAAGTGGAGGTTAGGAGAGTCCTCTCGGGGTCAGATAGGGGTCAGGGGTACCCTTGTTGTTGGCAGATAGAACAGTCACAAAGCATGTGAGACATGTGTGTGATGTATTCAGCACTAGCTACCGGCTGGAAAAAGTGATGAAACAACAAGGTCTTAGATAGAATGCAGTACAGCTGGGAAGATGTGGCAAGGTTATTGTTAGTCATAGCAGGTTACTTTAGAATCTCATCTCTTATGTACCTTGTACCATTTCTATTCAACAATGAACACTGTCCTTTCTTCCTCACAGGGTGCCAAAGGTATTGACGGATTCCCTGGAAAACCTGGTGTTCCTGGAAAAGATGTGAGTTGTCATTTTCTGTTTTGTAGGTGCATAACGATGTTTTACAGAAGACAAAGACCTGAATATTTCTTTCACTGGTAATAACTGCTCATTTCAGAATGCTGTTTTGTTTTGATTTACTGTCTAGGGTTTGGGAGGACTGACTGGTGCACCTGGAGCCGCTGGAGTGAAAGGGGAAAAGGTATGGTCCTCTCTCTATCAAACACTGTAATACAACACATGATCATGAACAATACAATATGTGAATCGGGACAAAACTTTCCTCAAAGAACACTCAAGAAAACACATGAAACAAGAGTTGATATGCTATGCATCATTTTAGGATTGATAGGCTGAAGGTCTCATCCAGAGAGACTCGCAATCAGTGCATTAGCCGGTAAAACATTCACATAATAGTACGATCAGTGCAGGTAAACCTTTAAAAAATCTACAAAATCTTTCGCCAGACTGAATTCCTAAGTTACACTCTGTGTTTTCCAGACAAACCTCTGTTTTCCAACCTCTTTTCCCATCATCCCCCTCTTTTACCATCAAAGGTGGCCCATTAATCTGTCTGATATGATAACACATTAATCTTGTCTGTCTATGATTACACACGCACACACACACACACACGCCAGCACACACACACACACACACACACACACACACACACACACACACACACACACACACACACACACACACACACACACACACACACACCTCAAGCACTGTATGAAAAGTTAAACTTCGCATAACACTACATACCAGAAACTACTATTGCTCTTGTCATTGAAATGAATGTATATTTGCCATCTGAAATACTACCCCATAAACCACACAAATGATTTAAAGAGACGACTTTTCAAAACCTTTTTTTAAATTCCTGTCTGGTTTCACTGTCTTGCAGGGAGAGATGGGCTCTGCTGGAATGCCTGGGGATATGGTAAGTCTTTTAACGTCATGTACTCTATACTCCACTAGCATGGATGCCAACGCCAACCTGATACAACGTAGAGTGATTGTAAAAACACATACTGAACATTTTATTTAAACCACACAGGTTCAAAGCGAGGGCTTGAAAGGAGTGGATGTGAGTACATGGATATAGTCATTTTATCTTCATATTTTTCTGTTCAGTATTTTGTGCATGGGTCTGTATCTTTAACACCATCAACTGCATTAAGTCAACTGCACTAAGTCTCCATCTGTTGCCGTAGAATAACCCTGTGTCATGTAAGGTTAATGAAGGAAAGTACACTGGATTGCACAGAGGTTGAGTTATTACACAGTAATGTTTGCAGTAACATGGACAGTATAATGCTCCTGTGACGTACAGTGTATTGTTATTAAGTGATGTCTGTCTCTCATGGACTCTGACTCTGTTACGTCTTTCTGTCTGTTCTGTGTTCCAGGGACCTCCAGGACCTCGTGGCCCTCCAGGGCCTGACGGCCCCCCAGGACCCCCTGTAAGGAACCACAATTTATTACTTCCCCTGTAGACCCCACCTTCATCTTTATCCCTATTATGTTATCTGTATAGATAACAGACAAACACAAAAAGGCCCACTGGCTCTATAGCTTTACCAGTCAAAGCTGAGGTAGAAAAATGACAAGTGCTTTTTTCCCCTAGGGTGCACCTGGTCAACTTGGTTTACCTGGCGAACCTGGAGAGTTTGGCCAAAGGGTAAGAGTTTAACCTTTGCTATAGGATTTACATGCTTTTGATTACAGTTATACTGTAGGCCTACATCTGACCTCACTGGTACTTTAGTCATAAGAGGTTTAGGCGTGGCACAAACAGGTTTCCTCCCATATTCTCAAAACCATTTAGCTAACTTTCTCAACATGGTGCTCAAAAGTAAAACGTGCCTCTCGGTATCAAAGCCCTGTAGTCATAGTGACTGCACGTTGACAGCACACAGTAATCTGTATTACAGCAGTACACAGCTGTTGGACTGCTGTCAGATTCGTCCCTTTGTTTTTCTACAGGGGCAGTTTAGGAAGTCAACTGTCTCGTAGAAACAGAGATGGTGTAAAAGGTTTATGAACCTTAACATCCGTGTCGATATCCTAACAATAAATACACGGATATTCTATTCTAGGCAAGAAAATGCCTATGATAACTTTACACCGTCATTTTCTGTATTGCCATTGTCGGTGTGGTCTTTTTTGCACATATCTCTGGATCCATTTAATGGGTTCATGAGCAGCTTAGCGGCTGGCTACTCTCTTGCCTCCTGTTGTTGTGGAACCACCTATATACTCCTGTACCTTCAATATGTCGAACCTTTCAACAGTCACATTCCACTATACTGTACACTGTATGTACATTCTAGTCATTTAGCAGACTTATTCAGAGCGACTTACAATGAGTAGTAGATCCACCGCTTCAGACCTGTCAACAGTCCTACCCCAGGAACACCACAAAACACTACAGAAGGCTGTAACAGAGACAGGAAGCCTTGTAGTGACCACCCAGCAAGCCGGGAAGATTCCCAAGACATTAGCTAACATTTCCATTCAATTGTATTTAGGGTTTCATCTAACAATTGTATTTAGGCTTTTATCTAACAATTGTATTTAGGGTTTTATCTAACAATTCAATTTGTTTGATTGGTACGACATAACAATAACGTCCCAAAAACATAAAAATAATGTTTTTGATTTAAAAAAGAAAATCCTCCAGAAAATGTTTTAACCCATGAAGGTCAATGTCCAAACCCATTCAAATCTGTCAGTTTAAGCTAGAGATATCAGTTTTTTTTGCATGGTATGCGTCTCAATCCAATGCATACGTCTATGTTGCTCATCTGCATCTGCAGTGATAGGTGACAGAGATAGAGAGGTGTTTGTCAGACCATGAGACATTCCGAAATTTGGTCTTCTCTCAAAATTGTCTGTAGCGTCTGAATGGCCTACAAAATAGCATGACCCCTCTGTGGAAAGATGAGACTCTCCGTTTTGCTCTACGACCCCCACAAGCGTCTTGGGTCTCGTCTGAAGTCGGTACAGCCGATCTGCCAACTTCTGTCCGTAGCGATCGAACAGTTTGGGGTACACACTAATATGTCCCCTCTGTTGTTGTTTTTTTGCACTAGGATGCTCACAGGCCTCACAAGACGTGTCTGAAAGTCCCCAGGACCAGTTTAAAAAAATTGTAGTATATAATTTCTAAAGTATATATGGACACTGAGCCAAAAATAAACGGTTAAATAAATGTCAAAATAAATTCTGGGGGGATACTTCAAGAGGTCTTAAAATTCAAAATCCAATAGCTAAATGATCCTTGGTATGACCTTCTTAAAACAATTCCATATAGCTTAGTAGAACCCCCCCCCCCCCAAGGTTCTTATTAGGTTTTTAGGTAATATAATAACAAAATGGGTTCTGGGAATGGACCGTTTATGTGTTATTAGAACGTTTTGGGAACGTTTATAGAATCAATTTTGGTTTGCTGGGTAATCTGACTGAGCCAGACCTCCTGGAGCGAGCGGTAGGATGTAACATCAGCTGGTGTTTAGATAGCACACAGTTGATGGAATTAGATGTTTTCTAACTATAACAAAAGATCTGTCACTGTATTGTGTTGAGGAGTACCTTTGTCATAGGGCTCTGATGGCAATACATTTAGAAAATGATATGTTTCTCATATGGATGTGGAGATGTCACTGTATTTGGTACAGTATGGAGAAGGCATCACCCTATCTCTGTAGTATTGACATGTTCTGTCATTTAGCAGACACTCTTAACCCTAATTGCTCCTGTAAGTCGCTCTGGATAAGAGCCTTGCTCAAGGGCACATTGTCCGATTTTTCACTAGTCGGCTCGGGGAGTGCTACCAGCGGCCTTTCAGTTACTGGCCCAACGCTCTTAACTGCTAGGCTACCTACCTGCTGTTTCCTCCTTGTATCTGCTATCTCTACTGGAGCTCTTAGTCTAGCCTGTTTACTGTGGATACCCATGGCCTAGTCCTCTCTGTTCTGTTCAACACTACAGTTAGTTACAGATTGATCCTTTTTGGCTGTTCTGCTGTGGCTTGTAGCACTTAACTGTACCTCAGTATTGTTGTTACTGCTGCTGTGAACTCTGCCGCGGTGTGATGTGGGATGGTCTGAGTGTGTGTGTGTGTGTAGGTGTATTGAGGATGTGAAGTCACTGAGGGGATGTCTGCTGTGATAATGGGGCTGTCATGGTGGACAGGGCCGTGCTCTCCTGGTTCCTCACACAGACCGCAGTCCACACCACAGCCATCATTAGTCAACTGTTTCCCTGACAAGCCTCAAATAACTGTCCACCCCCCATCCTTTACATATATCAGTCACAGCACTAAGGCCGTCTCAGGTTAACCATGACGCTGTAGCTTAAACAGTCCTGCAGAGGGCAGTATATCACAGTCCAGAGAATGAGAGAGAGTTGAATACAGGAGTAGCTAGAGCAACAAAGGTTTTAAAGGGTTGATTGTACTAAGTGAATAAACATGTTTTCCTGCACAGGTTTATTTTCTCCCATTGTGACATGTTTTGATGTATGAGGGTTGATTTTGCGTCTATCTTTTTCAGGGCAAGAAAGGTGAAAGTGGATTACCTGGTGTCGATGGGCTACCCGGACCTCCTGTAAGAAACCTATTTCATGTCTATGTGCTATATATTGCAGGTGCTCTTTATTGTGTCCTACAGTATCAGACCATTTACAGATGTATTTCATGACAAAACAATCTGCTGGAACATGAAGGCTATGTGTAACAGCATGACTCGCTGCTTCATAAGATCTGTGTCAGTATGTGTCAGTTATCAGCACAGCTGTTATATCAGGCTCTGGCTCATTGAAAAACATTTTCTTCTTGATGTTAACTACTCAACAGGGACCACATACCTGACATTACTGATCTCTCAACACTAGCTTCACTAAACACTTCCACTGGAGGGAAAATATGCTCTGCCACTTCGGGAACTCATTCACATGACATCAATTCATTTAGATTCCATATCGCTCTTAAAAGCAATAATTAGCGCCTGAGGGCCTGGAATTTTTCCTGACTGTGTGACTAGCCAACCAGGAATAACTCTTGATATTTCCACAGCTTGGAGCTATGACTGAATATCAGGCCAACCTAGAATGTCTTCCCTGTTGGACTGAGGTTGATGACAGTCTTTATTGATGATGCCATCTCTCGTTACAGGGTCCCCAGGGGCCTCCTGGAGGGCAAGGAAACCCTGGACAAACTGGACCTCCTGTGAGTTCTGTGCACCAACATTGAAGGCTGTACAGCGCAGATGTACTGTCATCTGTCATTCCAAAAGCTCATAGAGGAAATGAAATAATAGGAAGCTAAAATGTATATATATTCTTTGCTTAGGGTCTACCTGGTGAGATTGGATTTTCAGGGAAACTAGGAGAGCCTGGCAAAGCTGTAAGTTTACTGTATTTTTTTTCACATTTACATTTTACATGTTGACATGTTATATGATTCACTGATGTACCATTGAGTTGTCAAAGTACTCATATCCCTATATAATATTTATTGTTGAAAGGGTTTACCTGGAAACGATGGGCTGGACGGAGTTCCAGGAAATGACGGAGACAAGGTCAGTGTAGTAGTAATAGTGATTCATGTTTCCTAACCAACTGAATGTTTCAGGTTTTTATTCCTTACTAACAGTAAGGAAACATCTAATAATATGTAGCATTCCAAAGGCATGGAGGACAGTGTGCCAGCGTGTTATCCCTACTGGCACGTTTATGTTCTCAGATTGTTGTCACATGGTAATGCCATGACCAACCTTCTTTCACAACCTATTTGCAATGTTGTGACAACGTAATGTTTTAGTTGGGATAATATCTGATACAATACCATAAATGTATAAAGCTGTGTTTTTCATTACTCTCCATAGGGGCCTAGAGGAGAGTCTGGATTGGATGGCTTCCCTGGTAAACCTGGTCCTAAGGTACAGTGATACTACTCTTTGTCTTTGTCCAAAATGGTAACCTTTTTCCTAAATAGTGCACTTCATGGAGCTCTGGTCAAAAGTAGTGAACTGCATAGGAATTACAGTAGGGCGCCATTTTAGATACAACCTATGTCTGGACACCCTGGCCATATCAATGGCTCGTCATAAAAGTGATGCATGCAGCAGGCTAAAGTTTATATGGAGTCTACAAAGGTGACTTTTAAAGTATCCATTTCACTTGAGCTGGAGGGATTGTTAAATAGGAAAAGAGGTAGCAAAACTAAATTAATGGCATTGTGTTTCAACTCAGGGAGTTGGATAGAAACCTCCTGAGATATACCTGTGCATCAGTGGAGGTTCCTCAGAGGAGGACCATCTTCCTCAGTGAATTCAAAAAAAAAAAATGGTAAAACATTAAAAAGTTATCCTTTTTAGGTAAAACTATACTAAATATAATCACGTCTCCACATAATTGATAAAAACACACTGTTTTTCAATGAATGTCTACAGTAGCCTCAACAGCACTCTGTAGGGTAGCACCATGGTGTAGCCAGAGGACAGCTAGCTTCCCTCCTCCTCTGTGTACATTGACTTCAATACAAAACCTCAGAGGCTCATGTTTCTCATCCCCTTCCATAGACTTACACAATAATTATGACAACTTCCAGAGGATGTCTTCTAACCTATCAGAGCTCTTGCAGCATGAACTGACATGTTGTCCACCCAATCAAATTATCAGAGAATGAATCAAGTATTGAAAGCATAAACTACAGCTAGCTAGCACGGTAGTGCAAAACATGTGGTGAGTAGTTGACTCAAAGATAGAGAAAGACAATAGTTGAACAGTTTTGAACAAATTCATTTCTTCTAAAATGAAGGAGAAGCAAGAGAGAAATATATATACTATAGTGTATGCCATACTATAGCTCAAATGGAGCTTGCTAGTTTAGCCTACTGAAACACCCTGCTCAAAAAAACACCCTGCTCAAATAGAGGGATGCTATATTAGCTAGCTGGCTATGACTATCCAACAGAACACTGGAACTATTCCAAGTCAAGCAAAGCTTTTGGTTTTACAAGTGTATTGCCACCTGTGTAACTGCTTACTGACTACACTGTAACGTTACTGCATGATTGTAGCGGGTTTACCTGCGCGTTAGTTCTATTAGCTATGCTGACTATGAAGTTACTTTAGCTATGGTGACAACGATGTAGGCTGTGTGTAGAGGTTTGGCTTGGAACGGGGATAAACATACTTGCATTTGTCCAATAGAAACTCTCGTTTGCAACTGTTGGATAGCTAGATATATCCGCTAGATGCAGGCAAGAGTGTGCAAGTGTCACTGTGTCACCTCAATTTTGTCTCTCGACTTGTGTTCACATATGTCGTAAACTTTCATTCATAGGCTAGGTTGCAGCAACCTCATGATGGGTATAGGGAAAATTCGAGTATCACGTAGAAGCCTAAACCTATTGCTGTTACATTGAACTGGGTGAACGGAATATGAATGACAGTCATCCAATATGCTGTAATGTAAATAAGGCCATGCTGATTAAAAAAATCGTCCAACCTCATCGGCACTGACTGCCACTGCTGTGCATTTATAGACTTAACATTTTCTTATTGCATATGGCTCCTTACAGCTCCCCATTTGAATCCAAACGGCTGATTGCAAGGTGGTTAATAGACAGTGTTACAGAAATGTCAAGCATTGTCTGAGGAATCGTATGATCTCATGATGACAGAATGTGTCACTCCTATAGGGTGAAGAAGGAACACCTGGGCCAAGAGGACCTGGAGGAGAGAGTGTAAGTCAATAATACATGGCTATCACCTTAAATCATCATACTCAACCCACATGCTCTTAATCTTTCTCTCTGTGTGTGTGTGTGTGTGTGTGTGTGTGTGTGTGTTTTTTTATACAGGGACCAGTTGGTTTAACTGGACAACCAGGGGTCGTTGGACCAAGAGGGGAGAAAGGAGGACAGGTAAGTTTGATCTCATAGCCATCATTAAAGCCACATTCCTGAAATGTGTGCTTCAGCCCAACGGCAGCCCACATCTAAATCTCCTTGTGTACAACGGTCTTGTTATGTCTTGTGTTTTCTTTTTTTAGGGTGACAGGGGACAAGATGGCTCTTTCGGGCCAAAGGGTGACAAAGGTGACAAGGTAAGACCGAGATATGAGACGATAGATCTGCAAAGACTCTCATGTAAACAGCTAGCTACTGTGGGTCACAACATCCTTTAAATGCCGTACGATCTCTTACCTTTACTGTTACTAGAACGTGTTATTGACAGTCAGTAACAGTGAAAAAGATTCTTGCTACACTGTGTTTTGTTTGAAGAGGGATTGGATAAGCATGCTTATTAGCATAAAAGCTATGTTAGCTGCATGAAAGATAATTCCTGCTTGTACCAGAGGGTGTATTAGTCACAGACTTCCTCTCCACTTTGTCTCACTAACTACCACCAGGGGACTAGTGTGTTGTAATGAGCTAATTAACATTCCCACACTGTGTGTGTGTTGCCTCAGGGTGACACAGGACCCAAGGGAACTCCAGGAATACCAGGAAATGTGAGTAAAGTCAAGGGAGCAATGGAGCAAAATACCATATTAAGACACTGTAATAAACCTCATTGAAGGACACGATGTATTGGAGTAAATTCGAACTGTGAAAATTGACATGTCTTTTATCCGAATAATATTTGTGTCATGCATATATTATTTGTTTTATTTTTATGATCCATGTACAACTAAGCAAACAAAAAAACATATTGGAAAAGTGCATTGCAATCTGAGGATGCTTGTTGGATAACTTGTCTCTCTCTCTTTGTTGTGTTTTTCTCTCAGGTGGCCAATGTTATCCCTGAGCCTGGTGAGCCTGTAAGTACTGTAGAAACCAACAAGATCTCACTGTCTTACTTCAACTTACTCAGTATTCAACTTTTGTCCAGGGGCGGTTAAACCAGAAAATAAAACATTTAAACCAGTGTCTAACACTGGGATTGGATCAGCGATCGTTAGGGGCTGGAGCGCGCGATTTAAGGCCGCTAGCCTACTAGATGTAATAGGCTCTCACGTAGCCCCCAGTGGACTGTATTGAAGGCATTTCCTGACATCCTGGGGACCTGGAAAAACGTTGAATACTGAAGTCGATCTGGTGTGACCTGGCTGGTAGACACTGCTCTGTGTGAGAAATGTTCTTCGGGTCTAATGCATGTATAGGCATTTTTTACGTGGTGTTTAGTTGATACAAAATAACAGTGTGTGGCCAGTCCTAGAAACTACACAACATGTTTTACTATACAGCTAGATTTCCCAACTTGGACATGCGTTCATCCTTTTTCTTTCTCCATAGGGAAATCCTGGAGCGAGAGGAGAAAAGGGAGAGCAGGGGAATCCAGGAGAGATTGTGAGTTATTCAGAATAAAATTTGCCTTTTACCAAAGGAGTAACATAAGGCTGCATTTTGGGAAAATCAGCAATGCTCCAAACTCTCCACTAGATGGTAGAAGAGATGTGAATCGATTCAAGTGCCCCCTTTATTTGGTAGAGTCAAATGGACATCAACCATGCTGCACTTACAGTGCTCTCTATATGTGTACTAACATAGTGACAGCACTCCACCACTAGGGTGGGCACTGTGTGTTTGGTTTTTAAAGGAATCATCTGGCATTGCGAAAGAGCAAAATACGGTATCATTTGTTTGATGTTGAACATAATTCTGGGGATGTTACTAACCCGTTTGTTGTCTGAAGGGTCAACGAGGACTGCCTGGTGAACCAGGCTTTAAAGGACTGGCTGGAGCACAGGTAAGGAGTTTAATCAATCAGTCAGTCAGTCAATCAAATGTTATTTATAATTGGACACTCACCTATTCACAACCCATGTAGTAACAATAACATAAGTTGGGCACTATAAAATCCATTTAATTTTTGCCTAATTCTGTTTTGTTAGAAAAACAACAAAAATTGATTTTTTAAGTCCACTACAATGCTTAAACCACACCAGGAGACAATTTGTTAGGTCTGGGAAACATTGGAGCCTAGTTACCCTTTATTTCAAGTGGGTACCTAGCAAGAGGCTCTTGTTTAGCGGTGGTTTTGCACAAGTGACGGTCGACTTTTCAAAACAAATAACCTGAATTGATGAAATAATCATGATATCTTTCTGCCAGGTAAGCATAGGATACTTTGTAGTTAACATTTCATTGAGAAGACGGTTTTCCCTAGCCTCCTCGGTAACGGCTAGAGCGTCTTCACAAAGTTGCAGGAAATACGAATCACGGATGCATTCTATTCATGTCTTATGATAAACTCGGACAAATGAAATACTTTTCAATACATTTAGTTCATTCCCTGCTAAGCTCAATAATAAAACACATATTGTTGAATTCCGTTTTAATGTCTGGATTCCGTGCACCGTATATTGTATAGGACTCTACATAAGGTGTCATCCATTGGAAAATAGAAAATCAAACTTCGACATAATTTGACATACTATAGTGAATGATTTCAGCGTCCTTCATATCCTTAAATGACTGGCAAGTTTGTTTGTTCTCCCCTTCAATTCAGGGCCCTAAAGGAGACATCGGCCCTAAAGGAGAGACTGGGAGACAAGGAGACCCTGTAAGTTTTGGGTCCTTAAGGCTGTGTATTTGATAATACTTCTACATATGAATGAGTTGTGAATGAAGCCTTGTTTCTCTTCCAGGGTCCTCCAGGATTGCAGGGTACGCAGGGCACCCGTGGATTGCCTGGCAATGTGGTAGGTTCATTTTGTGGAGATGACAATCCAAAAATATTGTAAACACATGGAATTTGTTTGTTGGTGTCCGAGGACATCCCTAATGCTTTAAACTAACCTTTAACCTAACGTGTGCCTTGAACTGCTCTCTCTGTCCATGACACAGGGCATCCCTGGAACCCTTGGACCACCTGGAATAGCTGGACAGAGAGGAGAGAGGGTCAGTAATCTCATCACTGCTATATGCATCAAAACACATGTGATCTCAAATGTGTTGCAATAGGGACATCATATTGTAACTCATGTGTTCTAGGGACATCATATTGTAACTCATGTGTTCTAGGAATATCATATTGTAACTCGTATCTCATGTGTTCTAGGGACATCATATTGTAACTCATGTGTTCTAGGGACATCATATTGTAACTCATGTGTTCTAGGAATATCATATTGTAACTCGTATCTCATGTGTTCTAGGGACATCATATTGTAACTCGTATCTCATGTGTTCTAGGAATATCATATTGTAACTCATGTGTTCTAGGAATATCATATTGTAACTCGTAACTCCTGTGTTCTAGGAACATCATATTGTAACTCATGTGTTCTAGGAACATCATATTGTAACTCGTGTTCTAGGAGCATCATATTGTAACTCATGTGTTCTAGGAACAACATATTGTAACTCGTAACTCATGTGTTCTGTGGACATCATATTGTAACTCATGTGTTCTAGGAATATCATATTGTAACTCATATCGCATGTGTTCTAGGGACATCATATTGTAACTCATGTGTTCTAGGAGCATCATATTGTAACTCATGTGTTCTAGGAACATCATATTGTAACTCATGTGTTCTAGGAGCATCATATTGTAACTTATGTGTTCTAGGAACATCATATTGTAACTCATGTGTTCTAGGAGCATCATATTGTAACTCATGTGTTCTAGGAATATCATATTGTAACTCATATCGCATGTGTTCTAGGGACATCATATTGTAACTCATGTGTTCTAGGAACATCATATTGTAACTCATGTGTTATAGGAATATCATATTGTAACTCATATCGCATGTGTTCTAGGGACATCATATTGTAACTCGTAACTCATGTGTTCTGTGGACATCATATTGTAACTCATGTGTTCTAGAAATATCATATTGTAACTCATATCGCATGTGTTCTAGGAACATCATATTGTAACTTCATGTGTTCTAGGAACATCATATTGTAACTCATGTGTTCTAGGAACATCATATTGTAACTCATGTGTTCTAGGGACATCATATTGTAACTCATGTGTTCTAGGGACATCATATTGTAACTCGTAACTCATGTGTTCTGTGGACATCATATTTTAACTCAGGTGTTCTAGGGACATCATATTGTAACTCATGTGTTCTAGGAACATCATATTGTAACTCATGTGTTCTAGGAACATCATATTGTAACTTCATGTGTTCTAGGAACATCATATTGTAACTCATGTGTTCTAGGAACATCATATTGTAACTCATGTGTTCTAGGGACATCATATTGTTACTCATGTCTTCTAGGAACATCATATTGTAACTCATGTGTTCTAGGGACATCATATTGTAACTCATGTGTTCTAAGGACATCATATTGTAACTCATGTGTTCTAGGAATATCATAGTGTAACTCGTATCTCATGTGTTCTAAGGACATCATATTGTAACTCATGTGTTCTAGGAACATCATAATGTAACTCGTATCTCATGTGTTCTAGGGACATCATATTGTAACTCATGTGTTCTAGGAACAACATATTGTAACTTGTAAATCACGTGTTCTGTGGACATCATATTGTAACTCATGTGTTCTAGAAATATCATATTGTAACTCATATCGCATGTGTTCTAGGGACATCATATTGTAACTCATGTGTTCTAGGGACATCATATTGTAACTCATGTGTTCTAGGGTCATCATATTGTAACTCATGTGTTCTAGGGTCATCATATTGTAACTTAATGTGTTCTAAGGACATCATATTGTAACTCATGTGTTCTGTGGACATCATATTATAACTCATGTGTTCTAGGAACATCATATTGTAACTTATGTTTTCTAGGAATATCATATTGTAACTCATATCGCATGTGTTCTAGGGACATCATAATGTAACTCATGTGTTCTAGGGACATCATATTGTTACTCATGTTTTCTAGGAACATCATATTGTAACATGTGTTCTAGGGACATCATATTGTAACTCATGTGTTCTAAGGACATCATATTGTAACTCATGTGTTCTAGGGACATCATAATGTAACTCATGTGTTCTAGGGACATCATATTGTAACGCATGTGTTCTAGAAATATCATATTGTAACTCATATCGCATGTGTTCTAGGGACATCATATTGTAACTCATGTGTTCTAGGGACATCATATTGTAACTCATGTGTTCTAGGGTCATCATATTGTAACTCATGTGTTCTAGGGTCATCATATTGTAACTTAATGTGTTCTAAGGACATCATATTGTAACTCATGTGTTCTGTGGACATCATATTATAACTCATGTGTTCTAGGAACATCATATTGTAACTTATGTGTTCTAGGAATATCATATTGTAACTCATATCGCATGTGTTCTAGGGACATCATAATGTAACTCATGTGTTCTAGGGACATCATATTGTTACTCATGTTTTCTAGGAACATCATATTGTAACATGTGTTCTAGGGACATCATATTGTAACTCATGTGTTCTAAGGACATCATATTGTAACTCATGTGTTCTAGGGACATCATAATGTAACTCATGTGTTCTAGGGACATCATATTGTAACGCATGTGTTCTAAGGACATCATATTGTAACTCATGTGTTCTAGGAATATCATATTGTAACTCATATCGCATGTGTTCTAGGGACATCATATTGTAACTCATGTGTTCTAGGGACATCATATTGTAACTCATGTGTTCTAGGAACATCATATTGTAACTCATGTGTTATAGGAATATCATATTGTAACTCATATCGCATGTGTTCTAGGGACATCATATTGTAACTCGTAACTCATGTGTTCTGTGGACATCATATTGTAACTCATGTGTTCTAGAAATATCATATTGTAACTCATATCGCATGTGTTCTAGGAACATCATATTGTAACTTCATGTGTTCTAGGAACATCATATTGTAACTCATGTGTTCTAGGAACATCATATTGTAACTCATGTGTTCTAGGGACATCATATTGTAACTCATGTGTTCTAGGGACATCATATTGTAACTCGTAACTCATGTGTTCTGTGGACATCATATTTTAACTCAGGTGTTCTAGGGACATCATATTGTAACTCATGTGTTCTAGGAACATCATATTGTAACTCATGTGTTCTAGGAACATCATATTGTAACTTCATGTGTTCTAGGAACATCATATTGTAACTCATGTGTTCTAGGAACATCATATTGTAACTCATGTGTTCTAGGGACATCATATTGTTACTCATGTCTTCTAGGAACATCATATTGTAACTCATGTGTTCTAGGGACATCATATTGTAACTCATGTGTTCTAAGGACATCATATTGTAACTCATGTGTTCTAGGAATATCATAGTGTAACTCGTATCTCATGTGTTCTAAGGACATCATATTGTAACTCATGTGTTCTAGGAACATCATAATGTAACTCGTATCTCATGTGTTCTAGGGACATCATATTGTAACTCATGTGTTCTAGGAACAACATATTGTAACTTGTAAATCACGTGTTCTGTGGACATCATATTGTAACTCATGTGTTCTAGAAATATCATATTGTAACTCATATCGCATGTGTTCTAGGGACATCATATTGTAACTCATGTGTTCTAGGGTCATCATATTGTAACTCATGTGTTCTAGGGTCATCATATTGTAACTTAATGTGTTCTAAGGACATCATATTGTAACTCATGTGTTCTGTGGACATCATATTATAACTCATGTGTTCTAGGAACATCATATTGTAACTTATGTGTTCTAGGAATATCATATTGTAACTCATATCGCATGTGTTCTAGGGACATCATAATGTAACTCATGTGTTCTAGGGACATCATATTGTTACTCATGTTTTCTAGGAACATCATATTGTAACATGTGTTCTAGGGACATCATATTGTAACTCATGTGTTCTAAGGACATCATATTGTAACTCATGTGTTCTAGGGACATCATAATGTAACTCATGTGTTCTAGGGACATCATATTGTAACGCATGTGTTCTAAGGACATCATATTGTAACTCATGTGTTCTAGGAATATCATATTGTAACTCATATCGCATGTGTTCTAGGGACATCATATTGTAACTCATGTGTTCTAGGGACATCATATTGTAACTCATGTGTTCTAGGAACATCATATTGTAACTCATGTGTTATAGGAATATCATATTGTAACTCATATCGCATGTGTTCTAGGGACATCATATTGTAACTCGTAACTCATGTGTTCTGTGGACATCATATTGTAACTCATGTGTTCTAGAAATATCATATTGTAACTCATATCGCATGTGTTCTAGGAACATCATATTGTAACTTCATGTGTTCTAGGAACATCATATTGTAACTCATGTGTTCTAGGAACATTATATTGTAACTCATGTGTTCTAGGGACATCATATTGTAACTCATGTGTTCTAGGGACATCATATTGTAACTCGTAACTCATGTGTTCTGTGGACATCATATTTTAACTCAGGCGTTCTAGGGACATCATATTGTAACTCATGTGTTCTAGGAACATCATATTGTAACTCATGTGTTCTAGGAACATCATATTGTAACTTCATGTGTTCTAGGAACATCATATTGTAACTCATGTGTTCTAGGAACATCATATTGTAACTCATGTGTTCTAGGGACATCATATTGTTACTCATGTTTTCTAGGAACATCATATTGTGACATGTGTTCTAGGGACATCATATTGTAACTCATGTGTTCTAAGGACATCATATTGTAACTCATGTGTTCTAGGAATATCATAGTGTAACTCGTATCTCATGTGTTCTAAGGACATCATATTGTAACTCATGTGTTCTAAGGACATCATATTGTAACTCATGTGTTCTAAGGACATCATATTGTAACTCATGTGTTCTAGGAACATCATAATGTTACTCGTATCTCATCTGTTCTAGGTACATCATATTGTAACTCATGTGTTCTAGGGACATCATATTGTAACTCATGTGTTCTAGGGTCATCATATTGTAACTCATGTGTTCTAGGGTCATCATATTGTAACTTCATGTGTTCTAAGGACATCATATTGTAACTCATGTGTTCTGTGGACATCATATTATAACTCATGTGTTCTAGGAACATCATATTGTAACTTATGTGTTCTAGGAATATCATATTGTAACTCATATCGCATGTGTTCTAGGGACATCATAATGTAACTCATGTGTTCTAGGAACATCATATTGTAACTCATGTGTTCTAGGAGCATCATATTGTAACTCATGTGTTCTAGGAACATCATATTGTAACTCATGTGTTCTAGGGACATCATAATGTAACTCATGTGTTCTAGGGACATCATATTGTAAGTCATGTGTTCTAGGGTCATCATATTGTAACTTCATGTGTTCTAAGGACATCATATTGTAACTCATGTGTTCTGTGGACATCATATTATAACTCATGTGTTCTAGGAACATCATATTGTAACTTATGTGTTCTAGGAATATCATATTGTAACTCATATCGCATGTGTTCTAGGGACATCATAATGTAACTCATGTGTTCTAGGAACATCATATTGTAACTCATGTGTTCTAGGAGCATCATATTGTAACTCATGTGTTCTAGGAACATCATATTGTAACTCATGTGTTCTAGGGACATCATAATGTAACTCATGTGTTCTAGGGACATCATATTGTAACGCATGTGTTCTAAGGACATCATATTGTAACTCATGTGTTCTAGGAATATCATATTGTAACTCATATCGCATGTGTTCTAGGGACATCATATTGTAACTCATGTGTTCTAGGGACATCATATTGTAACTCATGTGTTCTAGGAACATCATATTGTAACTCATGTGTTATAGGAATATCATATTGTAACTCATATCGCATGTGTTCTAGGGACATCATATTGTAACTCGTAACTCATGTGTTCTGTGGACATCATATTGTAACTCATGTGTTCTAGAAATATCATATTGTAACTCATATCGCATGTGTTCTAGGAACATCATATTGTAACTTCATGTGTTCTAGGAACATCATATTGTAACTCATGTGTTCTAGGAACATTATATTGTAACTCATGTGTTCTAGGGACATCATATTGTAACTCATGTGTTCTAGGGACATCATATTGTAACTCGTAACTCATGTGTTCTGTGGACATCATATTTTAACTCAGGCGTTCTAGGGACATCATATTGTAACTCATGTGTTCTAGGAACATCATATTGTAACTCATGTGTTCTAGGAACATCATATTGTAACTTCATGTGTTCTAGGAACATCATATTGTAACTCATGTGTTCTAGGAACATCATATTGTAACTCATGTGTTCTAGGGACATCATATTGTTACTCATGTTTTCTAGGAACATCATATTGTAACATGTGTTCTAGGGACATCATATTGTAACTCATGTGTTCTAAGGACATCATATTGTAACTCATGTGTTCTAGGAATATCATAGTGTAACTCGTATCTCATGTGTTCTAAGGACATCATATTGTAACTCATGTGTTCTAAGGACATCATATTGTAACTCATGTGTTCTAAGGACATCATATTGTAACTCATGTGTTCTAGGAACATCATAATGTTACTCGTATCTCATGTGTTCTAGGGACATCATATTGTAACTCATGTGTTCTAGGGACATCATATTGTAACTCATGTGTTCTAGGGTCATCATATTGTAACTCATGTGTTCTAGGGTCATCATATTGTAACTTCATGTGTTCTAAGGACATCATATTGTAACTCATGTGTTCTGTGGACATCATATTATAACTCATGTGTTCTAGGAACATCATATTGTAACTTATGTGTTCTAGGAATATCATATTGTAACTCATATCGCATGTGTTCTAGGGACATCATAATGTAACTCATGTGTTCTAGGAACATCATATTGTAACTCATGTGTTCTAGGAGCATCATATTGTAACTCATGTGTTCTAGGAACATCATATTGTAACTCATGTGTTCTAGGGACATCATAATGTAACTCATGTGTTCTAGGGACATCATATTGTAACTCATGTGTTCTAAGGACATCATATTGTAACTCATGTGTTCTAGGAATATCATATTGTAACTCATATCGCATGTGTTCTAGGGACATCATATTGTAACTCATGTGTTCTAGGGACATCATATTGTAACTCATGTGTTCTAGGAACATCATATTGTAACTCATGTGTTATAGGAATATCATATTGAAACTCATATCGCATGTGTTCTAGGGACATCATATTGTAACTCGTAACTCATGTGTTCTGTGGACATCATATTGTAACTCATGTGTTCTAGGAACATCATATTGTAACTCATGTGTTCTAGGAATATCATATTGTAACTCATATCGCATGTGTTCTAGGGACATCATATTGTAACTCGTAACTCATGTGTTCTGTGGACATCATATTGTAACTCATGTGTTCTAGGAACATCATATTGTAACTCATGTGTTATAGGAATATCATATTGTAACTCATATCGCATGTGTTCTAGGGACATCATATTGTAACTCGTAACTCATGTGTTCTGTGGACATCATATTGTAACTCATGTGTTCTAGAAATATCATATTGTAACTCATATCGCATGTGTTCTAGGAACATCATATTGTAACTTCATGTGTTCTAGGAACATCATATTGTAACTCATGTGTTCTAGGAACATTATATTGTAACTCATGTGTTCTAGGGACATCATATTGTAACTCATGTGTTCTAGGGACATCATATTGTAACTCGTAACTCATGTGTTCTGTGGACATCATATTTTAACTCAGGCGTTCTAGGGACATCATATTGTAACTCATGTGTTCTAGGAACATCATATTGTAACTCATGTGTTCTAGGAACATCATATTGTAACTTCATGTGTTCTAGGAACATCATATTGTAACTCATGTGTTCTAGGAACATCATATTGTAACTCATGTGTTCTAGGGACATCATATTGTTACTCATGTTTTCTAGGAACATCATATTGTAACATGTGTTCTAGGGACATCATATTGTAACTCATGTGTTCTAAGGACATCATATTGTAACTCATGTGTTCTAGGAATATCATAGTGTAACTCGTATCTCATGTGTTCTAAGGACATCATATTGTAACTCATGTGTTCTAAGGACATCATATTGTAACTCATGTGTTCTAAGGACATCATATTGTAACTCATGTGTTCTAGGAACATCATAATGTTACTCGTATCTCATCTGTTCTAGGTACATCATATTGTAACTCATGTGTTCTAGGGACATCATATTGTAACTCATGTGTTCTAGGGTCATCATATTGTAACTCATGTGTTCTAGGGTCATCATATTGTAACTTCATGTGTTCTAAGGACATCATATTGTAACTCATGTGTTCTGTGGACATCATATTATAACTCATGTGTTCTAGGAACATCATATTGTAACTTATGTGTTCTAGGAATATCATATTGTAACTCATATCGCATGTGTTCTAGGGACATCATAATGTAACTCATGTGTTCTAGGAACATCATATTGTAACTCATGTGTTCTAGGAGCATCATATTGTAACTCATGTGTTCTAGGAACATCATATTGTAACTCATGTGTTCTAGGGACATCATAATGTAACTCATGTGTTCTAGGGACATCATATTGTAAGTCATGTGTTCTAGGGTCATCATATTGTAACTTCATGTGTTCTAAGGACATCATATTGTAACTCATGTGTTCTGTGGACATCATATTATAACTCATGTGTTCTAGGAACATCATATTGTAACTTATGTGTTCTAGGAATATCATATTGTAACTCATATCGCATGTGTTCTAGGGACATCATAATGTAACTCATGTGTTCTAGGAACATCATATTGTAACTCATGTGTTCTAGGAGCATCATATTGTAACTCATGTGTTCTAGGAACATCATATTGTAACTCATGTGTTCTAGGGACATCATAATGTAACTCATGTGTTCTAGGGACATCATATTGTAACGCATGTGTTCTAAGGACATCATATTGTAACTCATGTGTTCTAGGAATATCATATTGTAACTCATATCGCATGTGTTCTAGGGACATCATATTGTAACTCATGTGTTCTAGGGACATCATATTGTAACTCATGTGTTCTAGGAACATCATATTGTAACTCATGTGTTATAGGAATATCATATTGTAACTCATATCGCATGTGTTCTAGGGACATCATATTGTAACTCGTAACTCATGTGTTCTGTGGACATCATATTGTAACTCATGTGTTCTAGAAATATCATATTGTAACTCATATCGCATGTGTTCTAGGAACATCATATTGTAACTTCATGTGTTCTAGGAACATCATATTGTAACTCATGTGTTCTAGGAACATTATATTGTAACTCATGTGTTCTAGGGACATCATATTGTAACTCGTGTTCTAGGGACATCATATTGTAACTCGTAACTCATGTGTTCTGTGGACATCATATTTTAACTCAGGCGTTCTAGGGACATCATATTGTAACTCATGTGTTCTAGGAACATCATATTGTAACTCATGTGTTCTAGGAACATCATATTGTAACTTCATGTGTTCTAGGAACATCATATTGTAACTCATGTGTTCTAGGAACATCATATTGTAACTCATGTGTTCTAGGGACATCATATTGTTACTCATGTTTTCTAGGAACATCATATTGTAACATGTGTTCTAGGGACATCATATTGTAACTCATGTGTTCTAAGGACATCATATTGTAACTCATGTGTTCTAGGAATATCATAGTGTAACTCGTATCTCATGTGTTCTAAGGACATCATATTGTAACTCATGTGTTCTAAGGACATCATATTGTAACTCATGTGTTCTAAGGACATCATATTGTAACTCATGTGTTCTAGGAACATCATAATGTTACTCGTATCTCATGTGTTCTAGGGACATCATATTGTAACTTCATGTGTTCTAAGGACATCATATTGTAACTCATGTGTTCTGTGGACATCATATTATAACTCATGTGTTCTAGGAACATCATATTGTAACTTATGTGTTCTAGGAATATCATATTGTAACTCATATCGCATGTGTTCTAGGGACATCATAATGTAACTCATGTGTTCTAGGAACATCATATTGTAACTCATGTGTTCTAGGAGCATCATATTGTAACTCATGTGTTCTAGGAACATCATATTGTAACTCATGTGTTCTAGGGACATCATAATGTAACTCATGTGTTCTAGGGACATCATATTGTAACTCATGTGTTCTAAGGACATCATATTGTAACTCATGTGTTCTAGGAATATCATATTGTAACTCATATCGCATGTGTTCTAGGGACATCATATTGTAACTCATGTGTTCTAGGGACATCATATTGTAACTCATGTGTTCTAGGAACATCATATTGTAACTCATGTGTTATAGGAATATCATATTGAAACTCATATCGCATGTGTTCTAGGGACATCATATTGTAACTCGTAACTCATGTGTTCTGTGGACATCATATTGTAACTCATGTGTTCTAGGAACATCATATTGTAACTCATGTGTTCTAGAAATATCATATTGTAACTCATATCGCATGTGTTCTAGGAACATCATATTGTAACTTCATGTGTTCTAGGAACATCATATTGTAACTCATGTGTTCTAGGAACATCATATTGTAACTCATGTGTTCTAGGGACATCATAATGTAACTCATGTGTTCTAGGGACATCATATTGTAACGCATGTGTTCTAAGGACATCATATTGTAACTCATGTGTTCTAGGAATATCATATTGTAACTCATATCGCATGTGTTCTAGGGACATCATATTGTAACTCATGTGTTCTAGGGACATCATATTGTAACTCATGTGTTCTAGGAACATCATATTGTAACTCATGTGTTATAGGAATATCATATTGTAACTCATATCGCATGTGTTCTAGGGACATCATATTGTAACTCGTAACTCATGTGTTCTGTGGACATCATATTGTAACTCATGTGTTCTAGAAATATCATATTGTAACTCATATCGCATGTGTTCTAGGAACATCATATTGTAACTTCATGTGTTCTAGGAACATCATATTGTAACTCATGTGTTCTAGGAACATTATATTGTAACTCATGTGTTCTAGGGACATCATATTGTAACTCATGTGTTCTAGGGACATCATATTGTAACTCGTAACTCATGTGTTCTGTGGACATCATATTTTAACTCAGGCGTTCTAGGGACATCATATTGTAACTCATGTGTTCTAGGAACATCATATTGTAACTCATGTGTTCTAGGAACATCATATTGTAACTCATGTGTTCTAGGGACATCATATTGTTACTCATGTTTTCTAGGAACATCATATTGTAACATGTGTTCTAGGGACATCATATTGTAACTCATGTGTTCTAAGGACATCATATTGTAACTCATGTGTTCTAGGAATATCATAGTGTAACTCGTATCTCATGTGTTCTAAGGACATCATATTGTAACTCATGTGTTCTAAGGACATCATATTGTAACTCATGTGTTCTAAGGACATCATATTGTAACTCATGTGTTCTAGGAACATCATAATGTTACTCGTATCTCATGTGTTCTAGGGACATCATATTGTAACTCATGTGTTCTAGGGACATCATATTGTAACTCATGTGTTCTAGGGTCATCATATTGTAACTCATGTGTTCTAGGGTCATCATATTGTAACTTCATGTGTTCTAAGGACATCATATTGTAACTCATGTGTTCTGTGGACATCATATTATAACTCATGTGTTCTAGGAACATCATATTGTAACTTATGTGTTCTAGGAATATCATATTGTAACTCATATCGCATGTGTTCTAGGGACATCATAATGTAACTCATGTGTTCTAGGAACATCATATTGTAACTCATGTGTTCTAGGAGCATCATATTGTAACTCATGTGTTCTAGGAACATCATATTGTAACTCATGTGTTCTAGGGACATCATAATGTAACTCATGTGTTCTAGGGACATCATATTGTAACTCATGTGTTCTAAGGACATCATATTGTAACTCATGTGTTCTAGGAATATCATATTGTAACTCATATCGCATGTGTTCTAGGGACATCATATTGTAACTCATGTGTTCTAGGGACATCATATTGTAACTCATGTGTTCTAGGAACATCATATTGTAACTCATGTGTTATAGGAATATCATATTGAAACTCATATCGCATGTGTTCTAGGGACATAATATTGTAACTCGTAACTCATGTGTTCTGTGGACATCATATTGTAACTCATGTGTTCTAGGAACATCATATTGTAACTCATGTGTTCTAGAAATATCATATCGTAACTCATATCGCATGTGTTCTAGGAACATCATATTGTAACTTCATGTGTTCTAGGAACATCATATTGTAACTCATGTGTTCTAGGAACATTATATTGTAACTCATGTGTTCTAGGGACATCATATTGTAACTCATGTGTTCTAGGGACATCATATTGTAACTCGTAACTCATGTGTTCTGTGGACATCATATTTTAACTCAGGCGTTCTAGGGACATCATATTGTAACTCATGTGTTCTAGGAACATCATATTGTAACTCATGTGTTCTAGGAACATCATATTGTAACTTCATGTGTTCTAGGAACATCATATTGTAACTCATGTGTTCTAGGAACATCATATTGTAACTCATGTGTTCTAAGGACATCATATTGTAACTCATGTGTTCTAAGGACATCATATTGTAACTGATGTGTTCTAAGGACATCATATTGTAACTCATGTGTTCTAGGAACATCATAATGTAACTCGTATCTCATGTGTTCTAGGGACATCATATTGTAACTCATGTGTTCTAGAAATATCATATTGTAACTCATATCGCATGTGTTCTAGGGACATCATATTGTAATGTGTTCTAGGGACATCATATTGTAACTCATGTGTTCTAGGAACATCATATTGTAACTCATGTGTTTTTAGGAACATCATATTGTAACTTCATGTGTTCTAGGAACATCATATTGTAACTCATGTGTGCTAGGAACATCATATTGTAACTCATGTGTTCTAGGAATATCATAGTGTAACTCGTATCTCATGTGTTCTAAGGACATCATATTGTAACTCATGTGTTCTAGGAACATCATAATGTAACTCGTATCTCATGTGTTCTAGGGATATCATATTGTAACTCATGTGTTCTAGGAACAACATATTGTAACTTGTAACTCACGTGTTCTGTGGACATCATATTGTAACTCATGTGTTCTAGGGACATCATATTGTAACTCATGTGTTCTAGGGACATCATATTGTAACTCATGTGTTCTAGGGTCATCATATTGTAACTCATGTGTTCTAGGGTCATCATATTGTAACTTCATGTGTTCTAAGGACATCATATTGTAACTCATGTGTTCTGTGGACATCATATTATAACTCATGTGTTCTAGGAACATCATATTGTAACTTATGTGTTCTAGGAACATCATATTGTAACTCATGTGTTCTAGGAACATCATATTGTAACTCATGTGTTCTAGGGACATCATATTGTTACTCATGTTTTCTAGGAACATCATATTGTAACATGTGTTCTAGGGACATCATATTGTAACTCATGTGTTCTAAGGACATCATATTGTAACTCATGTGTTCTAGGAATATCATAGTGTAACTCGTATCTCATGTGTTCTAAGGACATCATATTGTAACTCATGTGTTCTAAGGACATCATATTGTAACTCATGTGTTCTAAGGACATCATATTGTAACTCATGTGTTCTAGGAACATCATAATGTTACTCGTATCTCATGTGTTCTAGGGACATCATATTGTAACTCATGTTTTCTAGGGACATCATATTGTAACTCATGTGTTCTAGGGTCATCATATTGTAACTCATGTGTTCTAGGGTCATCATATTGTAACTTCATGTGTTCTAAGGACATCATATTGTAACTCATGTGTTCTGTGGACATCATATTATAACTCATGTGTTCTAGGAACATCATATTGTAACTTATGTGTTCTAGGAATATCATATTGTAACTCATATCGCATGTGTTCTAGGGACATCATAATGTAACTCATTTGTTCTAGGAACATCATATTGTAACTCATGTGTTCTAGGAGCATCATATTGTAACTCATGTGTTCTAGGAACATCATATTGTAACTCATGTGTTCTAGGGACATCATAATGTAACTCATGTGTTCTAGGGACATCATATTGTAACTCATGTGTTCTAAGGACATCATATTGTAACTCATGTGTTCTAGGAATATCATATTGTAACTCATATCGCATGTGTTCTAGGGACATCATATTGTAACTCATGTGTTCTAGGGACATCATATTGTAACTCATGTGTTCTAGGAACATCATATTGTAACTCATGTGTTATAGGAATATCATATTGAAACTCATATCGCATGTGTTCTAGGGACATCATATTGTAACTCGTAACTCATGTGTTCTGTGGACATCATATTGTAACTCATGTGTTCTAGAAATATCATATTGTAACTCATATCGCATGTGTTCTAGGAACATCATATTGTAACTTCATGTGTTCTAGGAACATCATATTGTAACTCATGTGTTCTAGGAACATTATATTGTAACTCATGTGTTCTAGGGACATCATATTGTAACTCATGTGTTCTAGGGACATCATATTGTAACTCGTAACTCATGTGTTCTGTGGACATCATATTTTAACTCAGGCGTTCTAGGGACATCATATTGTAACTCATGTGTTCTAGGAACATCATATTGTAACTCATGTGTTCTAGGAACATCATATTGTAACTTCATGTGTTCTAGGAACATCATATTGTAACTCATGTGTTCTAGGAACATCATATTGTAACTCATGTGTTCTAAGGACATCATATTGTAACTCATGTGTTCTAAGGACATCATATTGTAACTGATGTGTTCTAAGGACATCATATTGTAACTCATGTGTTCTAGGAACATCATAATGTAACTCGTATCTCATGTGTTCTAGGGACATCATATTGTAACTCATGTGTTCTAGAAATATCATATTGTAACTCATATCGCATGTGTTCTAGGGACATCATATTGTAACTCATGTGTTCTAGGGACATCATATTGTAACTCATGTGTTCTAGGAACATCATATTGTAACTCATGTGTTTTTAGGAACATCATATTGTAACTTCATGTGTTCTAGGAACATCAAATTGTAACTCATGTGTGCTAGGAACATCATATTGTAACTCATGTGTTCTAGGAATATCATAGTGTAACTCGTATCTCATGTGTTCTAAGGACATCATATTGTAACTCATGTGTTCTAGGAACATCATAATGTAACTCGTATCTCATGTGTTCTAGGGACATCATATTGTAACTCATGTGTTCTAGGAACAACATATTGTAACTTGTAACTCACGTGTTCTGTGGACATCATATTGTAACTCATGTGTTCTAGGAACATCATATTGTAACTCATGTGTTCTAGGGACATCATAATGTAACTCATGTGTTCTAGGGACATCATATTGTAACTCATGTGTTCTAAGGACATCATATTGTAACTCATGTGTTCTAGGAATATCATATTGTAACTCATATCGCATGTGTTCTAGGGACATCATATTGTAACTCATGTGTTCTAGGGACATCATATTGTAACTCATGTGTTCTAGGAACATCATATTGTAACTCATGTGTTATAGGAATATCATATTGTAACTCATATCGCATGTGTTCTAGGGACATCATATTGTAACTCGTAACTCATGTGTTCTGTGGACATCATATTGTAACTTCATGTGTTCTAGGAACATCATATTGTAACTCATGTGTTCTAGGAACATTATATTGTAACTCATGTGTTCTAGGGACATCATATTGTAACTCATGTGTTCTAGGGACATCATATTGTAATTCGTAACTCATGTGTTCTAGGAACATCATATTGTAACTCATGTGTTCTAGGGACATCATATTGTTACTCATGTTTTCTAGGAACATCATATTGTAACATGTGTTCTAGGGACATCATATTGTAACTCATGTGTTCTAAGGACATCATATTGTAACTCATTTGTTCTAGGAATATCATAGTGTAACTCGTATCTCATGTTTTCTAAGGACATCATATTGTAACTCATGTGTTCTAAGGACATCATATTGTAACTCATGTGTTCTAAGGACATCATATTGTAACTCATGTGTTCTAGGAACATCATAATGTAACTCGTATCTCATGTGTTCTAGGGACATCATATTGTAACTCATGTGTTCTAGGAACAACATATTGTAACTTGTAACTCACGTGTTCTGTGGACATCACATTGTAACTCATGTGTTCTAGAAATATCATATTGTAACTCATATCGCATGTGTTCTAGGGACATCATATTGTAACTCATGTGTTCTAGGGACATCATATTGTAACTCATGTGTTCTAGGGTCATCATATTGTAACTCATGTGTTCTAGGGTCATCATATTGTAACTTCATGTGTTCTGTGGACATCATATTATAACTCATGTGTTCTAGGAACATCATATTGTAACTTATGTGTTCTGTGGACATCATATTGTAACTCATGTGTTCTAGGAACAACATATTTTAACTTGTGTGTTCTAGGAACAACATATTTTAACTTGTGTGTTCTAGGAACAACATATTTTAACTCGTGTGTTCTAGGGACATCATATTGTAACTTCATGTGTTCTCGGAACATCATATTGTAACTCATGTGTTCTAGGGACATCATATTGTAACTCATGTGTTCTAGGGACATCATATTGTAACTCATGTGTTCTAGAAATATCATATTGTAACTCATATCGCATGTGTTCTAGGGACATCATATTGTAACTCATGTGTTCTAGGGACATCAAATTGTAACTCATGTGTTCTAGAAATATCATATTGTAACTCATATCGCATGTGTTCTAGGGACATCATATTGTAACTCATGTGTTCTAGGGACATCATATTGTAACTCATGTGTTCTAGGAACAACATATTGTAACTCGTAACTCACGTGTTCTGTGGACATCATATTGTAACTCATGTGTTCTAGAAATATCATATTGTAACTCATATCGCATGTGTTCTAGGGACATCATATTGTAACTCATGTGTTCTAGGGACATCATATTGTAACTCATGTGTTCTAGGAACAACATATTGTAACTCGTAACTCACGTGTTCTGTGGACATCATATTGTAACTCATGTGTTCTAGAAATATCATATTGTAACTCATATCGCATGTGTTCTAGGGACATCATATTGTAACTCATGTGTTTTAGGCACATCATATTGTAACTTATGTGTTCTGTGGACATCATATTGTAACTCATGTGTTCTAGGAACAACATATTTTAACTTGTGTGTTCTAGGAACAACATATTTTAACTTGTGTGTTCTAGGGACATCACATTGTTTCTCATGTGTTCTAGGGACATCATATTTTAACGCGTGTTCTAGGGACATCATATTTTAACTCGTAATTCATGTGTTCTAGGGACATCATATTTTAACTTGTGTGTTCTAGGGACATCATATTGTAACTCATGTGTTCTAGGGACATCATATTTTAACTCGTGTGTTCTAGGGACTTCATTTTCTAACTCGTGTGTTCTAGGGACATCATATTGTAACTTGCGCTCTATGAATGACTATGCTATGTGTTCCAGGGAGATTTGGGGAAGGAGGGTCGTGCTGGCCCCCCAGGTCCCCCTGGAGATGCAGGCATACAAGGACCCCCTGGCCTGCCAGGGAAGGGCAAAGACGGACAGAACGTAAGACACAGAAACATCACTCTTCATAAGACATTCAAACCTCGTTCGTTGTTACGGCTAGCAGTTTCTCCTGTCCGTGTCACCACTATAACCAAGGTCAAGAGTTTAGCCTGGTCTCGTGCCGTAGTGAGGGAAATATCCTGACTGCAGAGTTAACACACATCTATCTTGACTCTAAGAAATATGAACCAGAGTTTGTTGGCACTTATGCAATCAGGCAATTAAAACCTCAGGCTCTGGAGTTTCAAATGAAAAGCCCTTCACATCCTGTACGGGTATTGGCTGCACATGTACATAAATCAACATGCATTTAAATACAACCATATTAAAATATGACTGGTTATGTTAGTACCGTACAGCCCACATTATACAGTTATGCCAGTGATTTGACCTGGAACCTGTTTACTCATTTTCTAAACCACAGGCCATATGGTGATAGTGCTGAGAAAGCAAACAAAGAGCACATACCCAGTTTGTGCTTTTATCACATGAAACTAATGAAGGAACCCAGCAGGACGGTGTACAGGTGCTGGGTGTGTGTGGTTTATAACAGTTCCATTTTACTACTGTCAGCTGCTGGCCCATAACCCATAACCCTAGCCTCAAAAGTATTGTACAAGGAATATAGGGGCACATAACAGTCATGCCTACAGCAGTATGTTACACTAGTTGACTATTCTCCACTGTTAAAGTGGTTTCTGTTACCGTAGTCCAGGGAGGTGCAGGACCACATATCCTGCGATAAGACTTTAAATGCTTAGTGTTTGATTTGACCAGCCAGCGGGCTCATAATAGTGTTATGTGTGATATTATATTACAGGGTGACCCTGGGCAGCGGGGAATTGAAGGACCTCCCGGACAGAAGGTAACTCATTTTTTAAGTTGGGTTGGGGGAGGAGGGGTAGGGAGAAACACAGTGCTTTGAAGCCAGATTCTATCTGGTGACAAAGCAAAAAATGAGTATTCTCTAGCATAGGAAGAAAATGATTCATTTTGGTTGCCCTAAAGCAATTTTCTTTGACACAATGATTTAACAACAACTTTTTGAGGAGCAGGAGAGAGAATTCTGTTGTCGTTAAATCATCCGCCCTGGTCACCTTCATGATTGCCACACTGAATACTGAAACTTCTAATTGGATTCTCTGTTAGAAATAAACACACGTTGATGTATCTTGCCTGAGCACCGAAGACCTGCAGAGATCAACAACCACTCTGCTCAGCACAGCAGAACTCTCTGAGCCAAGCGTTACGATATTACAGTAATGTCATTAGAAAGTATTGGCTATTGCATTAACAGGACACAGTGTACCCTAGATGGAAGGTGAACAAGGTTCTGTTTGTGTCTTACTGCATGGTAACCAAGGTTCTGTCTGTTCCAGGGCCAACCCGGATCCCAGGGACTTCAGGGGGTTCCAGGGGACAGGGGTCCACCAGGAGAAGGCAAAGTCGGACCCCCGGTAGAGAGAGAGAGACACACACACACACTCACACACACACAGGCACATTATTTTGAACATGAGAACTGAGAACTGATGTATCATATGTATCTTTTACAGGGACCTTCAGGGCCCAATGGTGCAGTTGGATCACCGGTAAAAACCATTTTTGACATTTTGTCATAATTATGCTCAGCCTTAGTGTGACAAAGTGAAAACGTAAACTGAGTAATGTTCAAATAAAAGTTCAACTGACTGCTGTTTGTTTCCTGGTTCAGGGCATGAGAGGTCTGCCAGGCGTCGCAGGTACACAGGGACCTGCAGGACACCATGGTTTACCAGGACGACCAGGAGAGAAGGGATCCCCAGGAGAGCCAGTGAGTTGACCAGTACAGTAAATGGGGTCGGAAACGTCCCAAAACCACAGCAAACTGAGACCAAATATTGCACCTTCACTATACCGTACCTTCTTTGTCACGGCACTGACGTGATGGCTCACCAATGGGGATGTATTCAAATGCATGATGTGATTATCAGTGTATCAGTCCAATCAACCTTTGCATAATAATGGACGCAATCTCTTTCAGGGAGCAGCAGCAGACTTGTCAGATTTGAATCTGAAGGTAAGGAGGAGAGCCCCATTACCACAGTACTGTTGCCTCTATCTTGTTAAATCATCCTGACACGGACATATTCTTTCATCGCTAAGTGTTTCTCCTTGTCCTTCAGGACGTGTGTTCAGACTGCCCGGCCGGACCCCTGGGACAGCCTGGTCTCCCAGGGACACCAGGAGACAAGGGACCTGCCGGACCTCCAGGGAAGAACGGACAGGACGGGTACCAAGTAAGGACAAAGTCATAGTACCATGCTATTCCATCTGTTGTCTGATAAAGGTATCCCTTACTGGGAGATGCACATCCTGAATCATTCTGATCCTTTCCATGCCGCTTCTTCATGCTCGAAACACTGCAAAGGGGACTTATAACTTCATAGAAGTAGTATGCCTCAGACAGCAGCCTAGGAGAATAGCGAGGAGTCTCCTGTATCCATCACACTGTGTTTGACTGGAGTGGTGGGAAGCTAACAGCCTGGCTCTCAGCATCGTTAGGCTTCCTGGGGGGGGGGGGGGGGGGGTGGTGCAGTGAATGATCAGGACCTGGAGACAGGGCTGCAGATGGTCTTTTTAGAGAGCCAGAGATGGGGAGGGGGAGGGGGGGGGGGCGAAAGACAAACAGACCAGAAAGAGAGATGTAGAGAGAGAGCCTTTAGTTGCCCAGAGACTGATGGTGTCTCTGTCATTATCATTACAGGGCCAAGCAGGCCCGACCGGACCCACTGGACCCCCTGGTGCCAACGGAGAGAAGGCAAGTCCTCCTCAACCACACCCGCTTATCAACCACACACATTCATCTTCCATAGAATATGAATTATCGAGTTGAAGACCTGAAAACATCCTGTGGTTTGTGTGTGTTATGTCACCTGCTGTACAACACAGTGGCCAGAGGTGACATGTATCATTTGTTCTTCGTTCCACAGGGTGTGAAAGGTGATGGAGGACCCCAAGGAGGACCTGGAGACAAAGGAGAAACGGGTCACACCGGACCCCCTGGCCACCCCGGTGCTGCTGGCATCATGGGGAATCCTGTGAGTACCTGTACCTGCCTGGTGGTGCTAACAGAACCTACCATTAACCCATCTGTCAGCCTGCTCTTTTTACTATTTAGTATCGCCAGTAGAATGAATGTTCTTTCTGACTCCTCCCTCTTCGTCTCTCTGTAGGGTAACGACGGTCAACCCGGCCCCATCGGTCCCCCAGGAGCCCCTGGAGAAAAAGTCAGGATGTTGTCCATATGTTTTATTTCCAGACAGCATATTACACTACCGGCCTCGTCCCACTGGCTGGCCATATAGGTCAACTGGGATGAGTGTTGTGGCAGAGGACATTAATCGTCATAGTGCTGTTGTTGATTTATCATGGTTGAAACTGTGGAACTGTCTTGTGTTTGTTTTGTCTCTGCAGGGAAAGGAGGGGATGAAGGGAATCCAGGGGCCACCAGGTCTACCAGGCTTAATGGTGAGAAACCATGTTGATCAAGTTGTGTGAAGGACTCGAAATGACCTGCTAAAAACTTCAAATAGTATTGGTGTGATAGTAACAATTCCACTATAAACTCGCTTTCAATCTGTCCATGAAAACACATATGTCATTTATGGAGTGGAATGTGAATAAACAGTTTGAAACCCAAGGCTGACAACAAAAATACTAAATGCTGAATAACCTTGTTCCACAGGGTCAAATGGGTAAAATTGGCAAAGATGGCCGACCAGGAGAACAAGGAGAACCTGTGAGTACACATGATATGGCCTGACTATATTCCCAGGATATTCTGTATGTTCTGTATATTCTGTTTTTTATACATGGCACACTATGGGTCCCCTTCATATTGACCTGCACATCATTCCCTTGGCGTGTAATCTAATTCTGTTGTAATTTCAGGGTAAACAAGGAGATACAGGACCACCAGGACAACCAGGTCTCAGGGGAATGCCTGTAAGTAACTAGGTCCCGTGTGGCTCAGTTGATAGAGCATGGCACATGCAACACCAAGGTTGTGGGTTCGATTCCCATGGGGGACCAGTACGAACAAAATCACTCTGAATTAGAGTGTCTGCTAAAATGTTAAAAAAAATTGAATGTAACAAAGTCTGTGGGAATGATTATTTAAGACTGTGGCTAATGGAGATATCATTTCACTTGTATGAAAACATTGGTGGTGTATTCATGTTGGTCATTCTTTCCACACAGGGCTTCAAGGGTCACAGAGGAGAGCCTGGACAACCAGGTTCAAAGGTCAGCCCATTGACTCCCATGTCACAATTCTCAACACATTAGATGACTAGGAGGCTGTAATGTGGTGAATATGAACGTTAGACATATGTCTTCCCTGGTCTGTCAAGTTCAAATCATCTCACTCTCGAAATTGTGACATATGCCTACTCTCATTAAATCTCTCTCAGCTCGAGGATACAATATCTGCCACAGCAGTGTGGTCAATAGCGCGTCTCAATATAGTGTGACCTATTATTGCGTGACCAATAGCATGCCTCATTACTGAGACATTACTCACATCCCCTCTAGCCTGTTCTCTGACAGAGAACAGGCTAGAGGGGATGTGAGATGGACCGCCAACTTCCTTATGCCATCGCCAATAACACGTCTCTTAAGACAGAGGCTTTTGTTACATAGACTGCTGTCTACCTCCACGTTAACCTATGGATTTTATAGACCACATTGGATGTATAAAAGTGTCTCGCCTTGACCCCAGACTCGAAAGAGAGGCCAACTGTGAATGGATTGGTTGCGTTGATGAATATGTTTCTGTCTTCGACCAATCAGGGTGAAGATGGAAAGGAAGGACGTAACGGACCGGAGGGTAAACCTGGCCAAGACGTGAGTGAGAACACTAATATAACAAATCATAACTCTGCAATTATCAACACACCGGGGATGTCTTAATAATACATGCGTTGTGTTTGTTTGTTGAAGGGTAATAGTGGACCTCCTGGGCCAGAAGGCCTGGCTGGCCGGAGAGGGGAGAATGTAAGTCACCTTTATGTTATACTGCCTTTATCTGCTGACACCAGATTCATCACGATGACAACCTATCTAATAGAAAGGGACACTAATGTCTCTCTCTCTCTCTCCCCCACTTTCTCTCTCTCTCTCCCTATTTTCCTCTCTCTCTCCAACCCTCGCTCCATCTACCTCTGTCTCTCTCTCAAGGGTAAACCTGGTGAACCAGGACCTTCAGGAAAGCCAGGAGCCCCTGGTACTCCAGTGAGTGATCATTGATTTATATACAGCAGTAAATGCTCTTAACATTGCAGACATTGTAGTCGTTGCTTCTGTGAAAGCAGAAACATGCACATGCGGTGAAATGCTGTTTGTATTTAGCGAAGACAGCAGCTTCCTCTACCCTGTATCTGGTACTCTACAGCCAGCCCCACCAAGCCCTTGTAAATATGAATATTAATCGCTTGCAGATGTTTCATCTCCCACCGCAAGATCTTTTATGAGAGTTACCTCCAAGCGTAGCAACGTTCACAAGAACTTCAGATAGCTAAACATTATGTTAATGTCACCAAATCTCTTATAACGAGTGGGGCTGCATCTGTGTTCCAACTACAGTACGACTACAGTATGACCACGCCATGTGAAAGACCCCATGTTTCTGTGTATATTACAGGGTCAGGCTGGAGCCAAGGGAGACCCTGGGAACCCAGGATTACCAGGCTTTAGTGGTCCCAAGGGACCGTCGGTAAGTAGGTATTCCTGCTCCTTTTTAATGTAAACATTATCACTTGGGTTCTAAGCTACTGTTGCCAGCGGTGTAAAGTAACTAAGTAAGAATACTTTAAACTACTCCTTAAGTAGTTTTTGGGGGTATCTGTACTTTACTATTTTATATTTTTGACAACTTTTACTTTTACTCCACTACATTCTTAAATAAAAGATGTACATTTTAAAATTTTTACACCCAAAAGTTGTCGTTACATTTCAAATGCTCAGGCAGGACAGCAATATGGTTAAATTCACGCATCTGTCAATATAACGCATTGTCATCCCTACTGCCACTGATCTTGCGGACTCACGAAACACAAACAGTGAGTTTGTAAATGGTGTCAGAGTGCTGGAGTGTCCTCCTGGCTATCCATAAATTAATTAAAAATTGTGCCATCTGGTTTCCATATTATAAGGAATTTGATGTATAGCATTTACTTTTACTCAAGTATGAAATTTGCGTACTTTTCCCACCCCTACTTAAGTACATTTAAAACCAGATACTTTACTCAAGTAATATTTTACTGGGTGACTTTCACTTATACTTGAGTAATTTTCTATTAATCTTTACTTTTACTCTTTGCCTCCTAGTCCTACCACTCATGTTGGAACAGTCTGAGTTGATGTTCTGCCATAAGAAGATTGGAAGTTGTGATGCAAGCGTTTCTGATTTGATCAAACGTATTTCTATATAAATGTCTCAGCCTTCGATCTGTCTGTCTATCTAGGGTCCTGCTGGTCCGGTCGGCCCAGAGGGGAAACAGGTAAGAACCATTGGTTAAGGTTCTTGTAAGTAAGCATTTCACGGCGCATGTGACAAATAACATATCATTTGATTTGATTGATTGGTTTGTTGCTAGATTTTTTTGGAGACATATTTCAATTTTGATCAGCTACTTTTAGTGTCTTTACAATGGATATAATGTGGGACGTGGATTGGGCGAAGTCTCGCTCACAGCATATTATATCAACTCTTTATCTGTTTCACAGGGTATGTCTGGCAGAGCAGGAGAACGTGGAGTCAAAGGAGAGAGGGTGAGTTCATACAGGACACCTGCCCAACCAATGACCTTAAACAACATTGTTGATATTGTCTCTGAGTGAGTTTTGTTGGATGTCTTTGTAGGGCGACTCAGGTGGGAAGGGAGATAAGGGACCTGTTGGAGATCCAGGTATGCCTGGTAACCAGGGGCTCCCAGGTCGTAAGGGCCACACAGGGATGATGGGTATGTCCGGGCCCCCAGGAGAGGTGGGTCTTACAGGGCCTCAGGGAACACCTGGAAACCCCGGACAACCAGGACCACGGGTGAGTAGTGATTTGAATACTTGCACTTTACAGAATACTCTCAGAATACCCTGGCATTTTACAGAATACTCTGGTTCAATCTCAGTCACATTGCTATAGAAAATAGTGCAGACATCTACAACTCGATGACCTAAACATGCTCATTTCTCCTTCCACAGGGAGAGTCACCATCACTGGAAACAATGAGAAGGCTGATCCAGGAGGAACTAGCGAAAGCGCTAGATGGTGAGACTGGATTATTGTTAGGAACAATGGGACATTAGTGCAATCTGCAATGTATGCAAAGTTCGTTTGACCTCAAATGAGCTGTGCAAGTCATAATCGTGTGTGTCCTTGTGTTAACCCCTCCAGCCAAAATGGCGTACCTGATGGCCCAGATCCAGCCGGCCCATGTGAAGAGCACGGCAGGTCGGCCAGGACCTCCAGGCCCCTCGGGGAAAGAAGGGAGCGACGGTCGCCCCGGACCACCAGGGGAGCCTGGCATGCCTGGGCAGAACGGAGGAGACGGCATGAGGGGACCCATGGGTCCTAAAGGTAACTGATCCCAAGTCCCATTGTTTTTGGTCATGCTTCCTATATTTATTGGTTCAGATAAACACACTGTGAGAGCATAATATTAGAGTGAAATATTGTCAAAACACTACATGAGAGGTTTCAGGTTTCCAACTCAGAAAACACGTTTGCTACCCATTGATATTAGTCACCTTTGGTGGTCTTTGAGTTATTTTTGATTCAGACACTGTCTTTAAGAACATCATTGTGAGTGTTGTGTCTGTCGTCTCTGTGACATCCAGGTGAGAGAGGATCCAGAGGAGACAAGGGAGAAAACGGAGTTGGACAGAGAGGAGAGACTGGACCATCAGGTCCTATAGGTACAGTAAATCTATTACAGCAATATATCAATATAATGTCTCTATTACTACAGTATCATTCTAAATGGATGATTGTTTGCATCCATCTTGAGATCCTTTGTTGCTAAACTATGAGCTATCCAGCATGAGTGGGGTGAGTGACTGGCATTTGAACTTCCTAAGAAAGCAGCAGTTGCTTCATTGTGACTCTTTGCCATTCACTTGCTATTCCACCTCCCAGGACCAGCAGGTATGCCAGGCTATGGTAAGGACGGGCAGCCCGGGGCGGCTGGAGCTCAGGGAGAACCAGGGAACCCTGGTCCCCATGGCCAGGCAGGCCCCAGTGGATCCCCAGGGCAGTGTGACCCCTCCCAGTGTGCCTACTATGCTAGCCTGGGAGCACGACCCCACACCAAGAACGTCAAGGGGAATTAAAGAGACAGAAACACACAGAAGGTGCGTCCGATATGGCAACATCTAAAGGGAATAGGATGCCACGTTGGACGCAGCCAGAGAGCTACAGGACCCTACCCAAGTCCAGATATTTATGAACTGGGATGTGTCAGGATGAACCAAGAACTTTTCTTTCTATTACGATGTTTCTTCTCGGTGTGGAGGGATCTCAAGAGAAGTGTGCTGCTTTTTTTTTGGGGGGGGGGGGGGGGGGGGGGGGGGGGTTGAGGGGCGTCTAATATTTGGTAATGTCATCATCAAGAATTACACAACTTGTTCAATTTAGACGGACTGCCGTTGTTCTTATCCGGCTCGAAGGACCATGTAAAAGACCACCGACTACAGTCATGCTTACTGGGCTATGATGTGGCAGCACGGAACCAGGCCTGGGCCCAAATAGTATTTGTTTTCGCTTGTTTGAACTTGCCTCACACAATGGAACCTATGGAATAGTCCCCAAAAGTGCAAACCTGGCCTATCAGCACTTTAGGCAGGCTCAATCAAATGCTCACAACTATTTCAAAGAAAACGAAAACTATTGGTACCCGGGTCTGGTAAAAGATGGAGCCCCAGTTACAGAACGGCCATTTAACTGACTCCAAATGATGTTGTCAGTCTCCCAGCGTACACAGTTGTCAGCCTGGAATGGGTTTAGCATTAGATTTAACGTCAGCCCATTTGTCAGTGTCCACATCATTGATCCAGAGATAGGCATCTCCTCTGGAGTCAACTGGTAATTATCCAGTCAACGATTTTATCTACTTTGCTTTTATTGATGGGAAGGAAGATTAGCCTTGGGGGGGGGGGGGGGGGTGACTAAGGCACAATCTAAAATAACAATACTGAGTTTCATGGAAGGATCTTTAATGAGCATGTGGATGGAGGTGAAAAACTTCATGCTTTGTTTTGTTTTGCCTTGCCTGTACGCTGATGATAGTGCAATTGTCTTGAATAATGACAGCCAGGCCACCAGTACTGGTCAGGGTGAATACTGAGCTCTTAGATTATCTGGGTATCTTACAAGAATGTCCACCATATTACAAACTAAGATACTGTGTCAATAACAAAAACATTTGTGACAGCTTTAATTGTCTATTTGTATGATGTTCATTGTTCCTCCAAAGGGAATCAAACCTCATGAATGCATGTAAGGCTGTCAAGTAGACAAAACCCATAAGACTCTTTCAAAATGAAATGTAAAACTTTAAAAGGAAAACTACATTTCCCCTTTCGTTTCTCAATAAGTGTCTCTGGTGATTCCACAGTCAGGCTGTAAACAGCCTGGAGAGAGAAGGTACTAAAATCACAGCCTTTGTTCCAGTCGTTCCTCAAAAGTGACTTGTTTCCTGGTTTCACGCCACGTTCTCTTCCTCCTGCTTATTAGTCTGTCGGGGACACTGACTCAAATAAAGACATTGTTTTAACTAATAAGTGCTTGACAAAATGAGTTCGTTCTTCCCTGTGTTGTATATTCTGATTGGTAAGGTCAGTGAGTATTCTGTCTGAAGGATGTTCCTCACTCAACCCCCATCGGACCAATTATACCTTCTCTAAAACTCACAAGACTGATCGAGCGAGAGAGAGTCAGTAAAAAAATACAATAGATAGCCCACTGCTCACTCTAGGGGAATTGTTTTGGCTTGAAAAAGGCGAAGAAATGTAACGCATCAACGTTCAGGTTACGAAATGTTAATCAGGTCACCAATGAAGTCAAATAGATATATTGTCTTTTAGTCTTTACTTATGGATGTGAGCCTGGATCCAGCATTTATTTCTAGAACACCCACAGTGTTCCAGAACACAAGCCAACACCAAGTGTTCCAGAACACTAGCCAACACCCACAGTGTTCCAGAACACAAGCCAACACCAAGTGTTCCAGAACACAAGGCAACACCCACAGTGTTCGAGAATACAAGCCAACACCAACAGTGTTCCTGAACACAAGCCAACACCCACAGTGTTCCAGAACACAAGCCAACACCCACAGTGTTCCAGAACACAAGCCAACACCAACAGTGTTCCCGAACCCAGGCCAACACCCAGTGTTCCAGAACGCATGCCAACACCCACAGTGAAAGCACTGCTTGGCCTACACCCACAGTAAAAGCACTGCTTGGCCAACTGCACCTCAGGTCATTTCATTGAAGGACATCCAAAGAGCTCTCCTGAATATTTATAGCTAAACATATGTTACGTATTGTACTGCAGCCTATCAAACTATGCCTCATGATCCATAGCAGTCAAAGAGACTGATGCACTCTTCAATGACTTGCATACACTTTCCCACCACATCACAGTGGAGATGTGTGGACTTGGTTTTGAATTAGGTGTCAGAATGACACAGGAGCTATACTACAGTAACATAATGGTTTTGTAATTGGAAAATGCTTTTTAGCCCATTGACATGAACCTCAGAATGTCGGCTGTTTGATTCCAGTGCTCCGCAAAGCAAATATTGCAGAAGGTTCTAGTTTTATAATTATTGGCTTGGCTTGCTTTTTAATTTCATATACATTTGTGATTATTCAAAACAACCAACTGTATGCAATTGATTTAGTTTTTTTGTTCATTATACTGTTAAATGATTTACAGTTTGAAGTACCTGTAGCCTACCATATGTGGAATGTTAAACATGGTTTCACAGTGGTGACCCTTAACCGTGTTTATCCTAACAAACTGGTGCTAAAACATCCTTCATTACTGGCTGGTATATTTGTAAGTATTGGAAAGGTATATTATGTACTGTATCATGTTGTAATAAATACCGGAACAGATCCCTTTTTATAGAAAAGGCATTTCCTTTCCTTTGTGAGTACTGTCATCTTCCTGTGTGCAGGTATGAATTTCATTCTCAATTGTTAGGTTTCCTACTTTACCAGTAAACCCTGCAGGCACTTGACAAGATCATGCCTTCTATTGAATGTCAATAGCAACTTCTACAGACCCATTAAAATGAACAGAAATCACTCAGTTTTACATTTTCTCCCAGTATCATTTGCATAGCAAGCACGATTGGCACTTCTGTAAAATATTTAACCAGTTTGTACTGCTTATTAGAATTTTAATTTTGCTGAAATGATCCATTGTGGAACTTTAGCATGTTAGTATTTTATGGACAATCTACTATTCTATGGGATGCCAGTAGATCCATGATTAGACCTATGAAGACAAATAGATGCTGTTGAGGAAGAGAGAAGGGGGTTAAAGAGGAGGGGGAGGGGGGAGGATGGGGAGGCTAGTTCCAGCCTGCAGCAGCCCAATCTCCTGGTTACAGCCAACAGCCAGCCTTATAAAGGTCATATTGACTCAATAAATTAATCCCTGGTGTATAGACTCAGAGAATGGGATGTTGACTCTCCTCTCTCAGTAACTAGGCAACAGTGGACCAGACGACCCTGCGACGTCTGTAACAAAGACTGACCAAACTGGTCTCTTGGTGGTCTTGGTCCGTCCCCTGGCTGCAACAGCTTCAACAGACAGTACTCTCTTTGGTAATCGTGATGCCACAAAACAGCTCTCAAATGTTAAAGTCTTGAAGCTGTATAGCATGTTGGTATTCTGTGAATGCCTGTTATACCCGGATCGAAGGACCAACATAAAACATGGACTAATGGTTTGTTCTAAAATGCTTCACTAAAGGTAAAGCTAGCTGTATTTACATTCATAAAAACAACTCACCGGTCTAACATGAAATATTTCCCAGACTAATCAGTTTATTACATTGTTAGAAAACAAAACAGGGAAAAACATATACTGTCTAACATAGATTATCCTATGATCAAATGACTGAATGAAAACATGAACTACCAATATCAGTTTATGGCTCGTGACGGTAGTAGACTTCTTCTGTCATTGTTTATTGATCAACATTGAAAATGAATGATTCCAAAGCAAAGTTTGCAGTTTTGTTATTTGTGAAAGGCTGAGCTTCGTACTGTACATTGTGCTGGAGAGGACGTTTTTGATGACAAGGAATTAAACAGTACACGCATAGAAGAAAAAGGCACAGTATTTACCTTTGTATTACTTGAAAACCAACATAGTGCCCTGTTTGTCTGCCCCACATACAGTATGTCTGTTGAGTGATAGAGTAAAGCTTGAAGCTGTGGATATAAATTGAACAGCATGAATTGAACAATATGGTCATTTTACAAGTTTGTCTAGTTTTGTATTGGTCTTTGGGGCAGCTCTTGGGCCATGATGGGCCACTCGTCAGCTGAAAGGCTAGCTTAAAATCAATAGCAGCTGTCTTAGAAAGCACAACATCAGATAAGCTCTCTCTACAAAAAAATTATGCATCAGTCTAAAAGATGAAGCTTGAAAAGTATCTATACAGTATTCCAAATTACATTTGCCTTGTCTCTGTTTCCCGTTGTGTTTTTCTTTGGTTCTGTGGTGCGATGATGGAGACGTAAAGACTCCCATGTATTACCCCTGGGAACTGGGTACCTCATGTCTCTCTTGCTGCTGCTAGAGATGGAATGTATTCCTGGAATGTGTTCTGAGCTCCTGTTTGTGTTCCTCACGGCCCCTTCCTGTAGCTGGAGGATTTCTTCCCCCCATTCATCATGTAGAGAGGTGGGGGCCTGCCTATACAGTCTGAGGGGTCACAATAGCCTGGGGCTCCTGTAGCTCCCCTGGGACCAGAGGCACCTGGGCTACCATTAACACCGTCTTTACCGGGAGGTCCATCTTTACCGTCCTTCCCAATGCCAGGGCTGCCAGCCACACCTGCGAGAGAGACAAAGGATTAGGGAGATGACGAAAACAGGTACTGAACAACATCCACTCATGTCAATGTGTGACCGACTGGGTTCGCACCCAGGTCTCTTGAGCTACACAAGACTGTGTTAGCCTGCTGAGATAAAGCCTTCGCATAAACTTGAAGAGCTAAAGTCTTCAGGTCTTAGGCAAGAAAATAATGGAGTGAGGGGTGGTGTTACCTTGTGGGCCTGGTTCGCCTGGACTTCCTGGGGTTCCCACTCCCTTTTCTCCCTTATGTCCTGTATCCCCCTTTACACCAGTGTCACCTACAGAGAAGAGGAAGACATTTCCTTTCACATGTTTTACATTGACTGTCTGAAATGGGCTATTATCCCCACAGGAGGTGTCTGTATGCCTGCGTGTGTGTGTGTGTGTGTGTGTGGTGTGTGTGTGGTGTGTGTGTGTGTGTGTGTGTGTGTACGGGTGCGGGTGCGTGCGTGTGTACAACAGGGATGCAATTAAAGGGATTTGGCAGAGAGTGCTTTAAGTGCTGTGTTGTCTGATTCAGTGCTGGATGTGCAAGCTTTTTCAGAGCACTAAGCTACAGTACTGTGGACACAATGGAGCTGGTCGGCCAGACAATGCTGTGTTTCTCTAAAAGGTTTAATTAAGAAATACATTGCAGTACATTAGTACGGCTGTAGACCGTCTACAGAAACACACTATAATGGACAAATAGAAGGTCATTATACCAGCGTGCCAGCGTGAGTCTATACTTTTCTAGTTGTAGTTTCTATGTTCTCCACTGTACACAATGAAATGGCCATTTTCAAGATGGTCCAATTATTCCATTTGAATGATCAGTTCTTCATACATTTCACCTTTTATCTAGTAAGTTATTGATGCATTATTCCCCATTACCTTGTTTTCCAGGTGTACCTGGTAACCCAAAGTATCCATGTGGTCCCTTCATTCCCATCAGTCCTCTGGGGCCTGGATCTCCTACAGTCCCTGCTGGGCCCGGGGGACCTGGAGGGCCCGGCAGTCCTGCCATTCCAGGGGCCCCGATCGCTGCTGGTTTCTTCTGTACCTCCTTCTTAAACTCTGCCAAGTGTTCTAGATGGAGAGAATGATTAAAATGTCCATTTGACAAAGCACCCTACTGTACATGGCAGACTGCCTTGAGCTACAAATGTTACAGTGTGTACACAATCTTCACGTACCTTCAACAATTGCTGAGCATAGTTCGCGAAGTTTGATATCATTCACTTTAGGACCCTATTGGATTTGAAAGTGGAAAAAGTATATGAATTAACACTAAAACATTTATATGTCACTCCATTCCAAAAAGTATTCCAGAGGATTATTTAGTACTTGTGTTGTACAGTCTTCGTTCACTTCATGGAAGAAGGTACTTACAGGTAGGCCCCTAGGCCCAGGTGATCCAGTTAACCCTCTCTCTCCCTCCAGTCCATTGGTTCCCTGGGGACCGGTCAAACCTTCATGACCTGGCTGCCCTGGTCTACCATCTTCCCCGGTATATCCCTTCATGCCCTTCTCTCCAACCTAGAGGCGAGTGGACAATGCAACATGACTTCAATGTTAACTGTATACCATAACAGATTCAATTATTCCACCCATCAATCAATCAATCAATCAATCAGTCAATCAATTGATTTGTAACATTGTTCTGTACCTCTCCTTTGATTCCAGGAACACCAGGAGAACCCTATAGAAACAACAATAGATTAAATAAGGACCATTGTAGTTATTACAAATACTGGGGAATACTAAAGCTAGATCAAATGTATCTCTCAGTAGAACATATACCTGGTCTCCCTTGACTCCAGAATCACCTATAAGACCTGGATCACCCTGTGGACAGCAGTAAGATTGTCAATACAGCTACTGTGTCTTGCAAACGCATACTGTATCATCATTGACATGATATATGGTATTGACGTGAATCCATAGACTTACTTCACTTCCCTTTGGGCCAACGGGACCAATAGGACCCTAGGAACAAGATATTAGAGGCACAAATTAGAAGACATTCAAACCCCTTCATTTACAAACAGACAACTATTACCAAAACAGTAAGCTACACATCAGAACTTACCTGGTCTCCCTTATATCCAGTGTGACCTTTCAGTCCTTTTTCACCAGTGTCACCTTTGTCCCCTTTGTCACCTTGGATGCCTGTATCACCTGTGACCCCCACTGGTCCCTGCTTTCCTGTCTCACCCTGAGGAGAGTGATGCAGGATAAAGGAAATGTTACTAAAGATACTCTGGTGTATCTGTCTGGTGGGTTTATGTGAGGTTAGCTATCAGCTCATTGTTACCGTCAGACAGGGGTTGTTATTGAAGAGCAGTATGCTTGACAATCCTAGTTTAATATATGAATAAGAAATGACTACTGGCATGTATATTTAATAACCAATTATTATAAGCAGTTGAACTATAATCAAATGTTACATATGGTCAACTTACAGAAGCTCCCTTGTCTCCTGGTTGTCCATCTTCTCCTGCTGGTCCAGTTGCCCCCTAAACAACCACGACAGTCTTATTAAGCATCTTCAGCAGCGTCAGTAGAATATGGATCCACAGTCATGGCTAGCAGTGTTGAGTGATAGTAAACCCTGAAGTGTGAAATTTGATACTCACTGTCTTCCCAGGAACTCCGATTGGTCCTACTGGTCCGTCATCTCCTGTATCGCCCTGTACAAAAAACATACTATTTTACAATAGACAAACACAAGGAATTAAACTGTACCCAAGACAGGCCTGCACCCACACAGTCACAGGCAGACACACAGTCACACACACACACACACACACAGTCACACACACACACACACAGTCACACACACACACACACAAACACACAGACTTCACCTTGGCACCTCCAGCTCCAACTAGCCCCTGTTTTCCTGGTAACCCCTAGAGAAACGACACAGGATATCCTCAGAATACTGTACAGTATATTGTTATTTTTGAAAGCACTACGACATTAGGGATAGACTACTTCCTTGTTGTGTTGTTTCTGTTGATTCTGTTTTCCCTGCCATGTCCTCTGACCTGTATAACCTTGCAGCCAGACAGGCTATGATGGGAAGGTTGTGGTTTTATTGGATTTTCCTTCCGCTTGGCTGTTTGCGTCTAAATGATTTATTAATCTGGTCTGCGGTGTGGTTTGACTGGGAGAGAACCACTCTATTGATTTTCACAGCTTTTGCTTTCTTTTAAATACCAGCAAAACCTTGTAAGGTCATCTAATCTACAACGATGTTTGTAAATGAGTAATATTCCAAGACAAATGTCCCAGATTAATATTACACTCACTGGAATTCCGACGATACCCCTGACTCCAACAGTCCCGGGAACGCCAGGCTCTCCCTGTTGGAAAGATGACAGGGATGTTTATAGGATAAACGGTTGATTTCTTGACAGATCTTGTAAGACTGTATATATTCTATAGTAGTCATAAAGTGTAGACTAACTTTAGCTCCATCCACTCCAGGGAGTCCATCCATGCCGTCTTCCCCAGGAGTACCCTGTAATCACAGTTCATCATTGATCACAACAACAACACCACTCCGCATCATAATCACACTCATCAGAGATAAGATGTTGCAAAATGTTAATTATTCATGGGAATCTAACTATACAACTAACAATACAAAAGGATCTCACGTGCATCTGATAACTTATTGGAAAGGTCATTGTTTATGTTGTATTGTTTGTTTACTCACAGTGTCTCCCTTTGCTCCAACAGGACCCTGATCTCCTTGAGGACCGATCGCTCCCTAAGAAAACACACATGCAATGAACCATGAAACAATTTTAGGCAAACAAAAAGAAAAACCTCTAGAGGTAGAAGAGAGGAAACACTCACATCATCACCTTTATCTCCCTCCAGACCCTGACGTCCACGACTGCCCTCCACACCCTAAAAGAAGACAAGTGGTCAGTCACTACAGTACATAACGGAAGACATTTTGGAAAACACTTTTCAGCCCTAGGTGATGTCAACCACCGTCTGTCCTTCAGTTCGCCTAAGAACATTGAAAATGGCAGTTATAATTGACTGAGTTAATGAAATGAGTAGTGCTTACAGGAGATCCCGGTGGTCCGGTGGGTCCTGGGATGCCGTTGAAACCAGGGGGACCCTGAGTGGAGCGGACAACACAGATGGTGAGTTGAAGACTTTAAACACTTGAGTAAAACGTCAATAAGACGTGCAGTAAATATGGTTTTAAACCCTTACCCTGTCTCCTTTCTCTCCAAGAGTACCAGGAAAACCAATTGGACCTCTTTGTCCCTGGAATGTATTACAGACGTTAAAAGGAATTATATTTCATATGATTCACAGTGGTGCGCAGCAAACACATTCATCAATTATAAATGGCTGGTTGTATGAGCAATTTCCACTTGAAGCAAGAAATCCTATGTACCATCTTTGAATGCGCAAGATACACATTTTGCGCTTAAGGCAGAAATCCTATGTAACATGTCGGTATGCTCATTATCTATGTTCAGCTTGGAACAGAAAAACAGAAGTATAAAAGTGACAAAGCAAGAGACATTGGGATTTTCATTATCAGACAGTGAGGTAGAATAGATCATCCAATATGTGTTGGTACAGTTGAAGTTGGAAGTTTACATACACCTTAGCCAAATACATATAAACTCAGTTTTTCACAATTCCTGACATTAAATCTGTAATGGCTCTCGTGGTTTGAAGAAGGAGACCAAGGTGCAGCGTGGTAGGTGTTCATGATTTTGAATAAACTGAACACCGCAACAAAATAACAAAGTAGATAAAAACGAAAGCACACAGTTCTGTCAGGCAACAAAACAGCTAAAACCCAAATGGAAAATGACAACCTATATATGATCCCCAATCAGAGACAACGATAGACAGCTGCCTCTGATTGGGAACCACACGAGGCAAAACAACAAAGAAATCGAAAACATAGATTCTCCCATCCGAGTCACACCCTGACCTAAACAAACATAGAGAATAAATAAGGATCTCTAAGGTCAGGGCATGACAAAATCCTAGTAAAAAACTCCCTGTCTTAGGCCTGTTAGGATCACCACTTTATTTTAAGAATGTGAAATGTCAGAATAATAGTAGAGAATTATTTATTTCAGCTTTTATTTATTTCATCACATTCCCAGTGGGTTAGAAGTTTACATACACTCAATTAGTATTTGGTAGCATTGCCTTTAAATGGTTTATCTTGGGTCAAATGTTTCAGGTAGCCTTCCACAAGCTCCCCACGGTAAGTGGACCCATTTGCGACCAAGCTTTAACTTCCTGACTGATGTCTTGAGATGTTGCTTCAATATATCCCCATAATGTTCCTACCTCATGATGCCATCTATTTTGTGAAGTGCACCAGTCCTTCCTGCAGCAAAGCACACCCACAACATGATGCTGCCACCCCCGTGCTTCACGGTTGGGATGGTGTTCTTCGCCTTGCAAGCATCCCCCTTTTTCCTCCAAATATAACGATGGTCATTATGGCCAAACAGTTCTATTTTTGTTTCATCAGACCAGAGGACATTTCTCCAAAATGTACAATATTTGTCCCCATGTGCAGTTGCAAATCGTAGTCTGGCTTTTTTATGGCGGTTTTAGGGGCAGTGGCTTCTTCCTTGCTGAGCTGCCTTTCAGGTTATGTCGATATAGGACCTGTTTTACTGTGGATATAGATCATTTTGTACCTGTTTCCTCCAGCATCTTCACAAGGTCTTTTGCTGTTGTTCTGGGATTGATTTGCACTTTTCGCACCAAAGTAATTAATCTCCTTCCTGAGCGGTATGACGGCTGCATGGTCCCATGGTGTTTATACTTGCATACTATTGTTTATTCAGATGAACGTGGTACCTTCAGGCATTTGGAAATTGCTTCCAAGGATTAACCAGACTTGTGGAGGTGTACCATTTTTTTTCTGAGGCCTTGTCTGATTTCTTTTGATTTTCTCATGATGTCAAGCAAAGAGGCACTGAGTTTGAAGGTAGGCCTTGAAATACATCCACAAGAACACCTCCAAATGACTCAAATGATGTCAATTAGCCTTTCAGAAGCTTCTAAAGACATGACATAATTTTCATAAATTTTCCGAGCTGTTTAAAGGCACAGTGAACATAGTTTATGTAAACTTCTGACCCACTGGAATTATGATACAGTGAATTATAAATTAAATAATCTGCCTATAAACAATTGTTGGAAAAATTACTTGTGTCATGTACAAAGTAGATGTCCTAACCGACTTGCCAAAACTATAGTTTGTTGACAAGAAATTTGTGGAGTGGTTAAAAAAATAGTTTTAATGACTCCAAACTTAGTGTATGTAAACTAAGTACGGTTCTTACATCATCTCCCATCTTGCCAGTTAGGCCCTGCACCCCAGATGGTCCTGGCTCACCCTGTGGATTAGCAACATAGGAAGAGCACAAATACTCACATGTAGCGATTTGTATGCTTGCATAATCATCCTAACCACCCAATGTCCTGTACTTAAGCACATTGTCAAACATCAAACGTCTCCACTAAACATGAGAATTGATTGCTTGTCATACCTTTTGTCCAGCTTCCCCTGCAGCTCCATCATCACCTGGTAATCCCTTGTGCCCCTAGAGAAGACATAGCAATCCAGTTTAGACTGAATGTCAACAAACTACTATCAGACGCTCTTACCATCGGTAGTTCACACGCTGAGTTTCCTCCTAAAATGTAAAGCACTTTGAGCATCTGGAAAAGCCCTACAGTACATCAATCCATTCAATTATTAGATACTGGTATCTGAGAGAAAACCAGTGACCACAATGGTGTAAATGATGATAAGGGCTCTGTTGCTCCAAGCCAGGTACAGTGCCTTGCAAAAGTTTTCATCCCCCTTGGCGTTTTTCCTATTTTGTTGTATTACAACTTGTAATTTAAACTGATTTTTATTTGGATTTCATGTAATGGACATACACAAAATAGTCCAAATTGGTGAAGTGAAATGAAAAAAAGAACTTGTTCAAAACAATTCTAAAAAAAAAAAAAAAAAAACAGAAAAGCCCCTAAATAAGATCTGGTGCAACCAATTACATTTAGAAGTCACATAATTAGTTAAATAAAGTCCACCTGTGTGCAATCTAAGTTTCACATGATCTCAGTATATATACACCTGTTCTGAAAGGCCCCAGAGTCTGCAACACCACTAAGCATGGGGCAGCGCCAAGTAAGCGGCACCATGAAGACCAACAGGTCAGGGACAAAGTTGTGGAGAAGTACAGATCAGGGTTGGGTTATAAAAAAATATCAGAAACGTTGAACATCCCACGGAGCGTCACTCATGATAAAAAAAAATGGAAAGAATATGGCACCACAACAAACCTGCCAAGAGAGGGCCACCAAGACTCACACACCAAGCAAGGAGGGCATTAATCTAAGAGGCAACAAAGAGACCAAAGATAACCCTGAAGGAGCTGCAAAGCTCCACAGCGGAGATTGGAGTATCTGTCCATAGGACCACTTTAAGTCGTCCACACCACAGATATGGGCTTTACGGAAGAGTGGCCAGAAAAAACCCATTGCTTATAGAAAAAAATAAGCAACCACGTTCGGTGTTTGCCAAAAGGCATGTGGGAGACTCCCCAAACATATGAAAGAAGGTACTCTGGTCAGATGAGACTAAAATTGAGCTTTTTGGCCGTCAAGGAAAACGCTATGTCTGGCACAAACCCAACCCCTCTCATCACCCCGAGAATACCATCCCCACAGTGAAGCATGGGTGTGGCAGCATCATGGTGTGGGGATGTTTTCATCGGCAGGGACTGGGAAACTGGTCAGAATTGAAGGAATGATGGATGGTGCTAAATACAGGGACTTTCTTGAGGGATACCTGTTTCAGTCTTCCAGAGATTGGGACGGAGGTTCACCTTCCAGCAGGACAATGACCCTAAGCATACTGCTAAAGAAACTCTCGAGTGGTTTAAGGGGAAATATTTAAAAGTATTGAAATGGCCTAGTCAAAGCCCAGACCTCAATCCAATTGAGAATCAGTGGTATGACTTAAAGATTGCTGTACACCAGCGGAACCCATCCAACTTGATGGAGCTGGAGCAGTTTTGCCTTGAAGAATAGGCAAAAACCCCAGTGGCTAGATGTGCAAGCTTAAGGACACATACCCCAAGAGACTTGCAGCTGTAATTGAATAGTTATGCATGCTCAAGTTTTCAACTTTTTTTTGTCTTATTTCTTGTTTGTTTCACAATTAAAAACATTTTGCATCTTTAAAGTGTTAGGCATGTTGTGTAAATCAAATGATACAACCCCCCCAAAAATCGATTTAAATTCCAGGTTGTAAGGCAACAAAATAGGAAAAATGCCAAGGGGGGTGAATACTTTCACAAGCCACTGTATGTACTCACTCAGTTTCTGTCATTAAGATTCCTCACCTTTATCCCTGGTAGCCCTGGGCTTCCCTGTGGTCCAGCTGGACAGGCAGCAGGGCACTGCAAACAGACAGACACAGACATTACATTATCACTACACCTGCAAGGGGCTCAACTCCTATTCGATAGCTACTAACCGAAGAACACCTAAGCTACCAATTTTCCACATGCAGGTTTGTCAGAATTAAATGACAGCAACAACAGTTTATAAAAGACGTGTGAATTAAGCTGAAGTGTAGTTATTGCAGCAACATTAGGCTCTGAAGCACTTAGTCCAGGGCTCTCCAACCCTGTCCACGGAGAGCTACCGTCCTGTAGGTTTCCACTCCAACTCTACTCTAGCACACCTGATTATAATAATTAGCTGGTTGATTAAACTGAGCCAAGTTAGTTATAAATAGGGGTTGGAGCAAAAACTTACAGAAGGGTAGCTCTCCAGGAACAGGGTTGGAGACCCCTGACCTAGCAGACCCTGTGAAAGATGGTTTCCCCTGTGAAAGATGGTTTAACCCTGTGAAAGATGGTTTACCCCTGTGAAAGATGGTTTAACCCTGTGAAAAATTGCTTATTTTTTAATTTATCTTTTATTTCACCTTTATTTAACCAGGTAAGCCAGTTGAGAACAAGTTCTAATATACAACTGCGACCTGGCCAAGATAAAGCAAAGCAGTGTGACAAAAACAACAACACAGAGTTACACATGGGATAAACAAACGTACAGTCAATAACACAATAGAAAAATCTGTATACAGTGTGTGCAAATGAAGTAAGGAGGAAAGGTAAGAAATATGCCATAGTGGCGAAGTTATTACAATTTAGCAATTAACACTGGAGTGATAGACGTGCAGATGATGTGCAAGTAGAAATACTGGTGTGCAAAAGAGCAGAAAAACAAAATCAAATATGGGGATGAGGTAGGTAGTTAGTTGGATGGATGGGCTATTTACAGATGGGCTGTGTACAGCTGCAGCGATCGGTAAGCTGCTCTGACAGCTGATGCTTAAAGTTAGTGAGGGAGATATAAGTCTCCAACTTCAGTGATTTTTGCAATTCATTCCAGTCATTGGCAGCAGAGAACTGGAAGGAGACATAGCAAAGACTTATAGATGACCTGGAGCGAGTGGGTTTGGCGATGAATATGTAGCGAGGACCAGCCAACGAGAGCATACAGGTCGCAGTGGTGGGTGGTATATGGGGCTTTGGTGACAAAGCGGATGGCACTGTGAAAGACTGCATCCTATTTGCTGAGTAGAGTGTTGGAGACTATTTTGTAAATGACATCGCCGAAGTCAAGGATCGGTAGGATAGTCCGTTTTACGAGGGTATGTTTGGCAGCATAAGTGAAGGAGGCTTTGTTGCGAAATAGGAAGCCGATTCTAGATTTAATTTTGGATTGGAGATGCTTAATATGAGTCTGGAAGGAGAGTTTACAGTCTAGCCAGACACCTAGGTATTTGTAGTTGTCCACATATTCTAAGTCAGAACCGTCCAGAGTAGTGATGCTAGTCAGGCGGGCAGGTGCGGGCAGAGATCGGTTGAAGTGCATGCATTTGGTTTTACTAGCATTTAAGAGCAGTTGGAGGCCACGGAAAGAGTGTTGTATGGCATTGAAGCTCTTTTGGAGGTTTGTTAACACAGTGTCCAAAGAAGGGCCAGATGTATACAGAATGGTGTCGTCTGCGTAGAGGTGGATCAAAGCATCACACACAGAAAGAGCGACATCATTGATATGTACAGAGAAAAGAGCCGGCCCGTGAATTGAACCTTGTGGCACTCCCATAGAGACAGTCAGAGGTCCGGACAACAGGCCCTCCGATTTGACACACTGAACTCTATCTGCGAAGTAGTTGGTGAACCAGGCTGAGGCAGTCATTAGAGAAACCAAGGCTGTTGAGTCTGCCGATAAGAATACAGTGTTGACAGAGTCGAAAGCCTTGGCCAGGTCGATGAAGACGGCTGAACAGTACTGTCTTTTATTGATGGCGGTTATGATATTGTTTAGGACCTTGAGCGTGGCTGAGGTGCACCCGTGACCAGCTCGGAAACCGGATTGCATAGTGGATAAGGTACGGTGGGATCCAAAATGGTCGGTGATCTGTTTGTTCACTTAGCTTTCAAAGACTTTAGAAAGGCAGGGAAGGATGGATATAGGTCTATAACAGTTTGGGTCTAGAGTGTCACCCCCTTTGAAGAGGGCCGCTTTCCAATCTTTAGGAATCTCAGTGAAAGATAGTGTAACCCTCTGAAAGATGATTTACAGTAACCCTGTGAAAGATGGTTTAACCATGTGAAAGATGATTTACAGTAACCCTGTCTGTGCAAGTTGGTTTAACCATGTGAAAGATGATTTACAGTAACCCTGTGCAAGATGTTTTAACCATGTGAAAGATGATCTACAGTAACCCTGTGCAAGATGTTTTAACCATGTGAAAGATGATTTACAGTAACCCTGTGCAAGATGTTTTAACCATGTGAAAGATGATTTACAGTAACACTGTGCAAGATGTTTTAACCATGTGAAAGATGGTAAAAAAGAGACTCACATCTTCCCCACTCCCCTCAGCTTTGCCAGCCCCAGGTGGTCCCTAAAACACAGCAGAGTGAGTGACAGAGGTAAAACAGCACATATCTCTATGGAGTGACGTCTCAAACACAGTGTAGATGTCCACAGACAGTACAGCAAAGATCTCCAGTGTTCGAGGCTGTGCAATCAGTGTCAAGTAATGCAGGAGTGATACTGATTATCACTCTACATCAGGGTTAAGACGTCAGTATAATATTTGGATAGATTTCTTATGACAATATGGATTAAAAAAAGACTTAGGTTAATGGGAAAGACCAAAGAGACAAAGCTACATCTGAAACCTCAACAGATAGAAACATAGGTCAGACTCAATTCACATGATGATACAGATGTTAAATTCACTTATTTCAGGTTAGATCCATAAGTAAGAGGTTAGCATCAGTACATACCACAGGTCCAGGTGGTCCTGGTAGACCAGGGGGACCAGGGAGACCCAGACCCCCTCTAGGCCCAGGGGCACCCTGATAACAATAGATCATTGCATTTAGAGCTCAAACACCTGAAATGTCCTTCTAGACAAAAATCTCATATATATTAGTAACAAAATTGTCCACAGGATATACTATAAAGGGCCAATGAAACAGTACAGAAGGCAGCACTTTATGCTAAAATGTTTATTCTATTCTACTGAGCCATTTACTTTATGTTCATATTCTTATATTTTATTATTTCTTATTGTCAAAAATCTTGCACATATTGTATTGTTGTATTGTCAAATCCTGTACATATGACTAAGAAAACTTGAAACATATCCTGTATGTTTTTATTGCTGGATGTGTTCTTGTTAACCAGTCATATACTGTAGTTATGTAGGATGTGATCCTCATTTGAACACTGACCTCAGGCCCAATGTTCCCCTCGTCTCCTGGAGTTCCTGCTTTCCCAGGTGGGCCCTGTAGGGAGCGACATACACAAGTTATACAATTATTCTATAGCCCCTAAGTAGGGCTCGATTAAACTACTGTATGCTGTCTTAATGCCATTTAGAACATGGGGTGAAGTTTCTCTAAAGATGTTGAAGAGTTTGTAGTACATACGGGAGGTCCAGCTGTCTCAGGTCCCTGGGAAATAAGAGAAAACGCTATCAGACAAATCATAATTATTTAGCTATAGAAATGAAGTGGTCTGACATGTTCCATGGCTTCATGGCTATACATGTCAGCAAAATGTTTCCATTAATATCTGACGATCTAAAGATGACAAAGATAGTGGATACTTACGGGAGAGCCTGCTGGCCCAGGAAAACCTTGAAGTCCCTGTTATTAGACACAGAGCAGTCAGATATTAGTTAACATTGTCCCTGCTGTTACAGTTATTAGGAAGACAGTTTCTTTAGTAGGTTCTGGTAAGAAAAAAAACTCACTCTCTCACCCACAGGTCCTCTTGGGCCCATTGAACCAGGTATCCCCTTCATTAAAAAGAGAGGAAATCCTTGATTCACACACAATCTACAAACTAAAACATTCTCTCGCCACCAGCTGGAATTCTAATAATATCAGTTGAGTGGTGGATAGCTGCTGTTAACGGTTCAATGAATAAGGTGATAGAGAACAACCCTGTCTTGCTCAACAAGACAAAATAGAGGTTGAGTGTGTAACAAGAGGTGTGTGTTGGGTGTGGTACAGTAGTAGGTAGTGATGCTTACAGCAGCTCCTGGTAGGCCAGGCATGCCTCTGTGTCCAGGAAGACCGATCTCCCCCTGTTCCCCTTTGGCCCCCTGAGAAACAGACAGAACCGGCAGCTGAGTTACAGACACAACCGGCATATGAGTTACAGACACAACCGACAGCTGAGTTACAGACACAACAGACAGCCTAGTAACAGATACAACAAACAGCCTAGTAACAGACACAACTGACAGCCTAGTAACAGATAGAACACACAGCCTAGTAACAGATACAACACACAACCTAGTAACAGATACAACACACAGCCTAGTAACAGATACAACACACAGCCTAGTAACATATACAACACACAGCCTAGTAAAAGATACAACACACAGCCTAGTAACAGACACAACAGACAGCTGAGTAACAGATACAACACACAGCCTAGTAACAGATTTAACAGACAGCCTAGTAACAGATACAACACACAGCCTAGTAACAGACACAACAGACAGCTGAGTAACAGATTTAACTGACAGCCTAGTTACAGATACAACAGACAGCCTGGTAACAGATACAACACACAGCCTAGTAACAGACACAACAGCCAACTGAGTTACAGACACGACAGACAGCCTAGTAACAGACACAACAGACAGCTTAGTAACAGATATAACACACAGCCTAGTAACAGATACAACACACAGCCTAGTAACAGATACAACACACAGCCTAGTAACAGATACAACACACAGCCTAGTAACAGACACAACAGACAGCTGAGTAACAGATTTAACTGACAGCCTAGTAACAGATACAGCACACAGCCTAGTAACAGACACAACAGACAGCTGAGTAACATATTTAACTGACAGCCTAGTAACAGATACAACACACACCCATCCTCGGACGGGGCCACAGTGTCTCCTGACCCCTCCTGTCTCAGCCTCCAGTATTTATGCTGCAGTAGTTTATGTGTCGGGGGGCTAGGGTCAGTTTGTTATATCTGGAGTACTTCTCCTGTCCTATTCGGTGTCCTGTGTGAATTTAAGTGTGCTCTCTCTAATTCTCTCTTTCTCTCTTTCTTTCTCTCTCTCGGAGAACCTGAGCCCTAGGACCATGCCTCAGGACTACCTGACATGATGACTCCTTGCTGTCCCCAGTCCACCTGGCCTTGCTGCTGCTCCAGTTTCAACTGTTCTGCCTTATTATTATTGGACCATGCTGGTCATTTATTTATTATGAACATTTGAACATCTTGGCCATGTTCTGTTATAATCTCCACCTGGCACAGCCAGAAGAGGACTGGCCACCCCACATAGCCTGGTTCCTCTCTAGGTTTCATCCTAGGTTTTGGCCTTTCTAGGGAGTTTTTCCTAGCCACCGTGCTTCTACACCTGCATTGCTTGCTGTTTGGGGTTTTAGGCTGGGTTTCTGTACAGCACATTGAGATATCAGCTGATGTACGAAGGGCTATATAAATACATTTGATTTGATTTGATTTGACAGCCTAGTAACATACACAACAGACAGCTTAGTAACAGATACAGCACACAGCCTAGTAACAGACACAACAGACAGTTGAGTAACAGATTTAACTGACAGCCTAGTAACAGACACAACAGACAGCTGAGTTACAGATACAACAGACAGCCTAGTTACAGACATAACCACAGCCATATAGAGCAGACACAACCACAGCTAAGTATGGCTCGGTACACAAAAAAATCTGACAAACACCTTTATCATCTGTCTGCATCGCTCACCGCTGTTGCTAAGATACACTGTGGCAGTGCCAGTCAGTGTTTAATCAATGAAAGATGTGCAATTCTCATCAGGACAGAGAGAGAGAGAGAGAGATAAGAGGCAGGCAAGGTGGAGGAGAGAACACTGATCTATTTTTGCAGCTAAATTGATTGTAAGTAATGAGGTTGAGCTACAGGATGGCAACAAAGAGTCAAATAAATACTTAGAGAATTAAACACATTTAATAATATGACATCTCGTACTTACAGAAGTTCCAGCACTGCCAGGTGAACCTGGAAGGCCCTGCAAGAAAAAAGGAAGACCGTTGTTATCCATTCTAGTCATTGAGAATAGAGAAATAAGAAAAGTGTGTACTGTCTGTCTAAGATATCTTACCAATTCACATAGTTTGAGGCAATATCCAGCATGGTTAATTACATAACGCTATGGTTAATTCTTCCTTCTACATGTAGTTTGGATGGGGTGGATAGACTTACATCTCTACCATCCCTGCCGTCCTCTCCATGTGGCCCCCGGGGCCCCTCAGGGCCGGTGGGACCGGGAGGGCCAGGGATAGGCTTGGGGTCAGGCTGGAGGGAGAAGAGACATCACAGTCGATGAGTACATGAGAAGGAGTGAAGGCCACTCTGAGGGGAGTGGAGAAGCTTCTTACTCCAGCCAGAGTTTGATTGTGTCACTAAAGTAACAAAGCATCAAGGCTATTAGGCAACAGAGCATTGAAGTAGATTATTTGCCCCAAAAAACACCAAGAAAAAAAGGAAGAAAGATAAATACCTCAGCATTGGCATACATCTGAAGAAGCAAGAGAAATAAGAAACATGTAGAGTTAGTGAAGTAGTCACACCACCTTCACCCAGAGTGTCAGAAGAAGCTAAAGCACCTGTCCAAAAGAAACCCTCAAAGCTAGAGGGAATAGACCATTGCCAAACTGATATTTGAATCATAAAGAAAGACAGGACTTTTTTCTGCAGTCTACGGGACAATGGGACTCTACCCACTCATGACAGCATGTATTCTAATATACAATTCTGACCTGAGGAGTCAGACTTTAATATGCTGACAAAATGGGGCTGAATTGAGAGTGAGAGCCAGCAGTATTCTCTCTGTGTGGAGGTAAGTGCTTATTTGACATACAGTACCAGTCCAAAGTTTGGAAACACCTACTCATTCAAGAGTTTTTCTTCATTTTTACTATTTTCTACATTGTAGAAAAATTGTAAAGAAATAAAAAACGATGAAATAAAACATTTGGAATCATGTAGTAACCAAAAAAGTGTTAAACATATGAAATGTATATTTTAGATTCTTCAAAGTAGCCACCCTTTGCCTCGATGACAGCTTTGCACACTCTTGGCATTCTCTCAACCAGCTTTACCTGGAATACTTTTCCAACAGTCTTGAAGGAGTTCCAGCACATGCTGATCACTTGTTGGCTGCTTTTCCTTCACTCTGTGGTCCAACTCATCACAAACCATCTCAATTGGGTTGAGGTCTGCTGATTGTGGAGGCCAGGTCATCTGATGCAACAACATCACTCTCCTTCTTAGTCAAACAGCCTGGATGTGTATTCTGGGTCATTGTCCTGTTAAAAAAACAAATTATAGTCCCAGAAAGCTCAAACCAGATGGGATGGTGTATCACTGCAGAATGCTTGAATTCTAAAGAAATCACAGACAGTGTCACCAGCAAAGCCCCCCACACCATCACACCTCCTCCTCCATGCTTCACGGTGGGAACCACACATACGGAGATCCTCCGTTCACCTACTCTGCGTCTCACAAAGACATGGCGGTTGGAACCAGAAATCTGAAATTTGGACAGATTTCCACCGGTCTAATGTCCATTGCTTATGTTTCCTGGCCCCAGCAAGTCTCTTCTTCTTATTGGTGTCCTTTAGTAGTGGTTTCTTTGCAGCAATTAGACCATGAAGACCTGATTGACGCAGTTGATGTTGAGATGTGTATGTTACTTGAACTCTGAGGCTAGTAACTCTAATGAACTTGTCTTCTGCAGCAGAGGTAACTCTGGGTCTTCCTTTCCTGTGGTGGTCTGAAGACAGCCAGTTTCATCATAGCCCTTGATGGTATTTGTGACTGCACTTGAAGAAATGTACAAAATTCTAGACATTTTCTGGATTGACTGACCTTCATGTCTTAAAGTAATGATGGACTGACATTTCTCTTTGCTTATTTGAGCTTTCTTGCCATAATAGTGACTTGGTCTTTTACGAAATAGGGCTATTTTCTGTAAACCAACCCTACCTTGTCACAAGATGCCGCCGGAGAATAAGGTAAGACGTTTTATGTGCCCCCGGCGATTGTAACTTATTGTTTACAATTATTTTGTACAAAATGTTACATTATGACCAAAAATACGATGTACGGGCAGGATAGAACAGCGGCGTCTGGTAAGACAAGTGGTGGCGGTACATGCATTTTTGTAAACAACAGCCGGTGCACAATATCTAAGGAAGTCTAGAGATACTGCTCGACTGAAGTAGAGTACCTCATGACAAGCTGTAGACCACACTACCTACCGAGAGAGTTTTCATCTGTATTCTTTGTAGCTGTTTACATACCACCACAGTCAGAGGCTGGCACTAAGACAGCATTGAATGAGCTGCATTCCGCCATGAGCCATCAAGAAAACGCTCACCTAGAGGCTGCACTCCTAGTAGCCCGGGTACTTTAATGCAGGAAATCTTAAATCCGTTTAACCAAATTTATATCAGCATGTTAAATGTGCAACCATAGGAAAAATAACTCTGAACCACCTATACTCCACACACAGCGATGCAAACAAAACTCTCCCTCGCCCTCCATTTGGCAAATCTGACCATAATTCTAACCTCATGATTCCTGCTTACAAGCAAAAATTAAAGCAGGAAGCACCAGTGACTAGATCAACAAAAAATGGTCAAAGGAAGCAGATGCTAAGCTACAGGACTGTTTTGCTAGCACAGACTGGAATATGTTCCGGGATTCCTCCGATGGTATAGAGGAGTACACCACATCGGTCATTGGCTTCATCACCACAGTGACGACGACGTCGTCGATGCACTTAGTGATAAAGCCAATTGTTGTACATACCCCAACCAGAAGCCATGGATTACAGGCATCATCCACACTGAGCTAAAAGCTAGAGCTGTCGCTTTCAAGGAGCCCTCCGACAAACCATTAAACAGGCAAAGCGTTAATACAGGTCTAAGATCGAGTCGTACTCCACTGGCTCTGATGCTAGTCGGATGTGACAGGGCATGCTGCAAACCATTACAGACTACAAAGGGAAGCATAGCCGAGAGCTGCCCAGTGATACGAGCCTACCAGACGAGCTAAACTACTTCTATGCTTGCTTCGAGGCAAATAAAACTGAAACATGCTGTTCCTGGAAGACTGCCGATGTGAGTAAGACCTTTAAACAGGTCAACATTCACAAGGCCTCAGGGCCAGATGGAGTACCAGGATGTGTACTGCGGGCATGCGCTGACCAAATGGCAAGTGTCTTCACTGACATTTTCAACCTCTCCCGATCCGAGTCTGTAATACCAACATGTTTCAAGCAGACCACCATAGTCCCTGTGCCCAAGAACACTGAGGTAACCTGCTTAAATGACTACCGACCCCTAGCACTCACGTCTGTAGCCATATGAAGTGCTTTGAAAGACTGGTCATGGCTCACATCAACACCATTATCCCAGAAATGTGCATACCACACCAACAGAACCACAGATGACGCAATCTCTATTGCACTTCACACTGCTCTTTCACACCTGGACAAAAGGAACACCTATGTGAGAATGCTATTCATTGACTACAGCTCAGCGTTCAACACCATAATGCCCTCAAAGCTCATCACTAAGCTAAGGACCCTTTGACTAAACCTCCCTCTGCAACTGGATCCTGGACTTCCTGACGGGCTGCACCCAGGTGGTAAGGGTAGGTAACAACACATCTTCAACGCTTATCCCCTCAGGGGTGCGTGCTCAGTCCCCTCCTGTACTCCCTGTTCACTCATGACTGCACAGCCAGGCACGACTACAACACCATCATTAAATTTGCCGATGACACAACAGTGGTAGGCCTGATCACTGACAACGATGAGACAGCCTATAGGGAGGAGGTCAGAGACCTGGCCGTGTGTTGCCAGGACAACAACCTCTCCCTCAATGTGATCAAGACAAAGGAGATGATTGTGGACTACAGGAAAAAGAGGACCAAGCACGCCCCCATTCTCATCGACGGGGCTGTAGTGGAGCAGGTTGAGAGCTTCAAGTTCCTTTGTGTCCACATCACCAACAAACTATCATGATCCAAGCACACCAAGACAGTCGTGAAGAGGGCACAACAAAACCTATTCCCCCTCAGGAGACTGAGAAGATTTGTCATGGGTCCTCAGATCCTCAAAAGGTTCTAAAGCTGCACCATCGAGAGCAAAAGGTTCTAAGTTGCCATACCAGGCAGTGGTTATATCACTGCCTGGTATGGCAACTGCTCGGCCTCCGACTGCAAGGCACTACAAAGGGTAGTGCAAACGACCCAGTACATCACTGGGGCCAAGCTTCCTGCCATCCAGGACCTCTATAGCAGGTGGTGTCAGAGGAAGGCCCTAAAAATTGTCAAAGACTCCAGCCACCCTAGTCATAGACTGTTCTCTCTGCCACCGCACAGCAAGCGGTGGCAGCTTCTACCCCCAAGGCATAAGACTCCTGAACATCTAGTCAAATGGCTAACCAGACTATTTGTAGTGCCCCCCCACCCCCTCTTTACACCATTGCTACTCTCTGTTGTCATCTATGCATAGTCACTTTCAGTAACTCTACCTACATGTACTATTACCTCAACTAACCGGTGCCCCCGCAAATTGACTCTGCATCGTTACCCCCCTGTATATAGTCTCGCTATTGCTATTTTACTGCTGCTCTTTAATTACTTGTTACTTTTATCTCTTATTCTTATTTGTATTTTTTGACAACAACTGCATTGTTGGTTAGGGGCTCGTAAGTAAGCATTTCACTGTAAGGTGAATCTGTTGTATTCGGCGCATGTGACGGATACAATTTGATTTGATTTGATTGGCTCAAACGCATTCAGAAGGAAAACAATTCCACAAATGAACTTTTAACAAGGCACACTTGTTAATTGAAATGCATTCCAGGTGACTACCTCATGAAGCTGGTTGAGAGAATGCCAAGAGTGTGCAAAGCTGTCATCAAGGCAAAGGGTGGCTATTTTGAAGAATCTCACTTTTTTGGTTACTACATGATTCCATATGTGTTATTTCATAGTTTTGATGTGTTTACTATTTTCTATTTATTCTACAATGTAGAAAATAGTAAAAAATTAAGAAAAACCCTGGAATGAGTAGGTGTGTCCAAACTTTGACTTGTACTGTATGTATTGTAATCATGGCACTCCTACAGTAGTATAACAGGCCATCCTATCTCCTCACATTTTGGCAAGTGCAGATTCACAGAAGCCAGTTAGTGAAATCTATGTTACTGGTCGATATGAATCAAAACCCAAAGCAAGTAAAGACCAGGTGGAGACAAGTTTGTTGTTGTTACCTCTGTGATAGGCAACTCCTGGCAGTTCTCTCTATTGGCTCTCTTTGGGTCGCAATGGATCAACATCCACTGAAGTTCAAACTAGAAAGAGACAGTGGCATGATATTGATCATATGACATGACTCATATGATAACGCTTACTGTATAACAACGCACCACTGAGGAACCAACACCTTCTCAGCCTTAGCCTGATCCCAGATCGTATGTGCTGTCTTACCAACTCCAACTCTTATTGTCATGCCAAACAACGACCATAAGAGTTGGCAATACAGCACAACCAGATCTGGGGCCAGGCTATCCTTGCCCTGCTCACCACAACAGAAGCATCAGCGTCAGTATCCAGCCTCCCAATAAGCGTATCTCCCTCTGTGTTGACGGGGCCTTTCCCCTTGATGGGCTTCTTGTCCACGGCCTGACAGTCCACATACAGGGTGACCTGGTCTCTCTCCACCCCAATCATCACCTGTAAGGATATGCTATAGGGTTACTGTTGTTGATCCTCAGGGGCCACCGTAATGTTAATGAGTGATCAGTTATCACTAATTACATTGTACCAGGAGTAGAGTTGCACAATTTCCAGTAACTTTATCAAAATTCCTAGGCTTTCCAGGATTTCCAGCTTATTCCCTCTTGATTCCGGGATCTTCCATCCGAGATTTCTGGAAAGCCGAGGAGTTTTGGGATAGTTACTGTATTTTGCAACGCTAACCAGGAGTGCCATCACTCATTCCATCACCTTGTGCCACTTGGTGTTGAACAACACAGAGAGCCCTGGGAAGGTGACAGTCTGCAGGTTGCCATCCTGGCCCATCAGGAAGTACTCCAAGGCCTGCTGGTCTCCATTCAGCCTGAGCCCTGCCTGCTTCCAGCCGTCTTCATCCACCACCTGCCACACGTTCCACACCTTGTTCACCGTGTTCTTGATCATACGGAACGTGACCATGACGGAGTACTCGTCAGGGAAACCCCGGGGGAAATTGAGCCTGGGTGAAGAAGAACAGAAGATGAAGATGAAGATACAGATGGGTCGGAGAGGGAGGAGAGAAAAGGGTTCATACATGCCAGTCCAGTGAAGCCCCTGTGGAAGGTCATCCTCGGTGGGAGAGGGATGGATGGACAGAAGAAATGGTTCAAACTTATCTTTACAAAATCATAAAGAATGTAGTTCAGTTAGAGTCATAGAGAAGAGGGCACTGGGGGCGACACTTCGCAGTGGGTAAAAAAGAAGCTTTCCACCACATACACACAGCACACATTGGGTGGTTCGAGGATTTCAGATCTCTGATGGCGGCTAATGTCAAAGACACTCCATGATCACAAAGCAGAGGTAAAGCTGCTGCAGGCCACGTTTAAAAAGCATCACGCACAGCGGCTCAGTTCCCTTCCCACTCCTCACGCCCACGATAACATCATGAATGGGGACATCAATCAAACCCTAACACTTTTATGTTCAAAGCACTTCCATTCTCTTTCTCTCTCTATCCCTCCATCTCTCCCTGTCTCTAATGCATGATGCATGCATAACCCAACAGTTACAAATACTCCAAAGGAACAACGAGGCCCTTTATTTTTTACATCAAACCCTTTTGTTATAAACAGAAGCGGCGCCCCGGTGGCTCTGATCAACAGATCAATTAAGCAGTCGTCCCGTCTCCGTCTCTAACGCGTAAACTGCTCTCCAGTCTCCCCAGTCCTAAACCTCTAGGCTGGTATTCATAAAGAGCCTCAGGTGCTGATCTCAGATTAAGGCCCCTTCAGTCCATTCATTATCATCTAAAAGGTTAAACTGATCCTAGAGCAGCACTCCTACTTGTCGCTTTATGAATACGAGCCCTGGGGTTTTAACTAGCCAGGCCAAGGGCTCCATAGGTGGTGCCTTTATGGACGGGAGCTGCAGAGCTGCAGCCGGCTTGTAAATGGATCAAGGCAATAAAAAAGGAGTTTCCTGTAACCCAATAAAACAAATGAAGACCACTCTAACGTTCCTGCAGTGTGCCTATGTGTGTGTGTGTGTGTGTTTGTGTGTGTTGAATGCACCTTGGGAGAAAGTATCTCACAGCCTAGGCCAGAGTTTGATGCGTGTTGTGTTGCAGGCCTCTATCCCCTGCAGTGATAAGGACACAGGTATCGGAAATTAACCTTTCTGACGACAGACTTCAAAGCCCAGACAGACTGGCCACTGGACTCCGAGAGATAAATGTTTTTGTGATTAGTGTCCTGAGTGGCATGAGGCAGACTGGAAGATGTCAGTATGTTACATAACAGTTTATGTGATAACAGGACCAATACAGGTCATTGGCCAGACCAGCAGTGAAACACCAGAAGACAGCTTTAGTTATGTAAGAAGGTAACCACTTAACAACAACCTCTAGCCTACTAAGCAATATGAAAACAGTCTAAGTTGAAAATGGAAGATTGTGCACTGGTTTTCAAATATATTTTTTTACAGGGTAGAATACCAGGCTAGAGGATCCCCACATGTAAACAATCTAGCTGATCTAGGCAAGACACACACACACACAGACACACACACCCACACCCACACCCACACCCACACACACACACACACACACACACACACACACACACACACACACACACACACACACACACACACACACACACACATAGACACACACACACACACACAGTCTCTCTTCACACAGGAAGCTGCTCGGGCTGTCACCACCTGTCTCTTTTGATTTCCAGAATCCTTCATGAGCACAGACAGAAACAAGTGAATACAACTACAACTTATAATGCTGCATGATGAAATATGTCTCTATGTTTCTGGTACGAGATATTTAATGGTTACACGAGGTCTGGGTGGGTGGGGTCCACTGCTTTCCCCCCTCGTTGCAAAGAGATGCCAGATCAGTTCAGACATGCTGTTCTCTGTTTCACAGAGTGATAACACCTGTCTGAGACCTGCAATAATACAACACCTGCATCGACCCAGGGGAAAGTATTTATTATGTGTGCGTGTGTGTGTGAGTGTAGCGATTATGTGTGTGTTTCTGTTTCTGGTTTCTTCATTCTTTCTTCACCTGGTAGGTATTTGAAAGCTGACCTCTGCCATAATAATAAAACACCTGCAGCAAGCCTGGACAAGCTCCAATATCATGTTTCTTTTTCTGTCTTTCCTTACCTGGTAGGGATCTGGAAGTTGGCCTCCCTATCAAGGCGATATGCCACCTGGAGAGGAGTGGAGCCCTCCACCTTCCTCACCCCCTTCAGAGGAATAACATCCAGCTGGAACTGGGTGATCAGATCAAACCCTAAAAGAGAGGGAAACGGATTTTCAGATATCTCCTGTTCGTTCTGAATTACATGTTACAGTATTATTCATCTGGTGGGTCTAACTCTGAATGCTGATTGATTAAAAGCGCATTCCAGACTATGTCTATTCCACAAGTTACAATGTATGATGTTAAAATGCCTATTTAGTCTGTTCCATCTGACTGTGCAATCCACTGTCTCATTAGCCCAGCCATTCAATTTATAAACTATTAAAAAAAACATCTAGACATTATCTCGCATTTCTTTTAGACTAACATTTAGTTTTCAACAGTGGATATTTGTATAAACATTGATATCTGTCTCTCTGACATTTGCAACATTGTTTCAATATAAAAATGTGATCTCCAGCTGTCCTATAGTAATGAACGTGTTGGGAGTCGGGACGAGACAGGCAGGCAGCGTTTCTTAGCCAGTCGAAATCATGAATCAGCATCAATGTTTGGATATATACAAAGAACTGTTAATAGAAAACGGGTCAAATGAAACGAAGTGCAGGTAGTTTGCTGTCTTTCCAGCTTCAGTATGAAGTGATTGTGTAAATTGTGTTGTTGGCTGTCTCCTCTGAACAACAGTGTCCTGACAAGAAGGTACATTTTCTATGCCAGGTGAAATCATGCATCATTAGCTCATTGTTATGAATGTATCCAAATAAACGTCACTAGAAAACAGCTTAAACAAACGCAAATGCAGCTACTTTGCTAGCTAGCAAGCGATAAGAACGTTGCCAGCCAGTATGGCAATGGAATATTTAGAACGAACGACTGGGTCACGCCCATAGATACAGAACAAAAAAACTGAACGACTGGGTTGTGTCTCTGGCAACCGAACTGATAGAACGAAAAACCAGCTGAATTTGTGTCGGGACTATATCTAGTGGAAGGATGAAATAGTATGAATAAATTAATAAAAAATACTTTTTTAATTAAAAGATGTAAATCATTATTTGAATATGTTGGTAACCCGTTGTAAAAACGTGATAATACCCTCAAAGCAGGTGTTTGGAGGATATATTGGCACGACTTCGTCTAGGGCATGCCAATATATCCTCCAAACACCGGCTTCTCGGGCATTATCACTTAATTGTACGTATCCCTTGAATCGTTCTGGTGAATTATACTGCATGTCAGCAGTAGGAAAAAAATGCACATCTGATTGACAGGTACTGGTCTTTTTTGTATTTGACACACAGTCGTATAAAAGTGTAAGTGCATATTTCTGGATCAGTTTTGTAAAGTCAAATCAAATCGTATTTGTCACATGAACCGAATACAACAGGTGTAGACCTGGGGGGTAGTGTCTTGCGGTTGGAGGCCGAGCAGTTGCCATACCAGGCAGTGATGCAACCTGTCAGGATGCTCTCGATGGTGCAGCTGTAAAATCTTTTTGAAGATCTGAGGACCCATGCCAAATCTTTTCAGTCTCCTGAGGGGGAATTGTTTTTTTTGTGCCCTCTTCACAACTGTCTGTGTGCTTGGACCATGATAGTTTGTTGGTGATGTGGACGCCAAGGAACTTGAAGCTCTCAACCTGCTCCACTACAGCCCCGTCCATGAGAATGGGGGTGTGCTCGGTCCTCCTTTTCCTGGAGTCCACAATCATCTCCTTTGTCTTGATCACGTTGAGGGAGAGGTTGTTGTCCTTGCACCACACAATCAGGTTTCTGACCTCCCTATAGCCTGTCTCATCGTTGTCGGTGATCAGGCCTAACACTGTTGTGTCATCGGCAAATGTAATGATGGTGTTGGAGTTGTGCCTGGCTCTGCAGTCATGAGTGAACAGGGAGTACAGGAGGGGACTGAGCACGCACCACTGAGGGATCCCCGTATTGAGGATCAGCGTGGCAGATGTGTTGTTACCTACCCTTACCACCTGGGCGCGGTCCATCAGGAAGTCCAGGATCCAGTTGCAGAGGGATGTGTTTAGTCCCAGAGTCCTTAGTTTAGTGATGAGCTTTGAGGGCACTATGGTGTTGAAAGCTGAGCTGTAGTCATTGAATAGCATTCTCACATAGGTGTTCATTTTGTCCAGGTGTGAAAGGGCAGTGTGGAGTGCAATAGAGGTTGCATCATCTGTGGATCTGTTGGTGTGGTATGCAAATTGGAGTGGGTCTAGGGTTTCTGGGATAATGATGTTGATGTGAGCCATGACCAGCTTTTCAAAGCACTTCATGGCTACAGATATGAGTGCTACGGTTCTGTAGTCATTTAGGCAGGTTACCTTAGTGTTCTTGGGCACAGGGACTATGGTGGTCTGCTTGAAACATGTTGGTATTGGTACAGACTCAGACAGGGAGAGGTTGAAAATGTCAGTGAAGACACTTGCCAGTTGGTCAGCGCATGCTCAGAGTACACGTCCTGGTAATCCGTCTGGCCCTGAGGCCTTGTGAATGTTGACCTGTTTAAAGGTCTGACTCACATCGGCTGCGGAGTGCGTGATCACACAGTCGTCCAGAACAGCTGATGTCTCATGCATGTTTCAGTGTTACTTGCCTCGAAGCGAGCATAGAAGTTATTCAGCTCGTCTGGTAGGCTCGTGTCACTGGGCAGCTCTTGGCTGTGCTTCCCTTTGTAGTCTGTAATAGTTTGCAAGCCCTGCAACATCCGACTATTAACGGAGCCGGTGTAGTCCTGTAACGGATTCGATCTTAGTCCTGTATTGACGCTTTGCCTGTTTGATGGTTCGTCGGTGGGCTTAGCGCGATTTCTTATAAGCTTCCGAGTTAGAGTCCTGCTCCTTGAAAGCGGTAGCTCTAGACTTGAGCTCAGTGAGAATGTTGCCTGTAATCCATGGCTTCTGGTTGGGGTATGTACGCACAGTCACTGTGCGGACGATGTCCTCGATGCACTTATTGATAAAGCCAGTGACTGATGTGGTGTTCTCTTCAATGCCATCGGAAGAATCCCAGAACATATTCCAGTCTGTGCTCGTAAAAACGTCCTGTAGTTTAGCGTCTGTTTCATCTGACCACTTTTTTATAGACCAGTGCATATTCACGAAGTGGACATTTTGGAATGTCAGTGTTTCCCCAATTTACTATGTTTAGCGGTTTATTCTGGTTTCATAATCTGTATGCAAAACAGGGTGCAGTGATATGACTAACATATGAAACTAATTTTAATTCGTTCTCTTATACGTAGGCCTGTACCTTCCCTGCCTGGGCTCGCAACACATTGTACACCATGTGTTTTGAAGGTAGCTAATGCATCTGTTCCTACCAGGGCGCTGGTACACAATTAACATCTTGCTGAGCTAGAATTGTTCCTACTAAAATCTATCAGGCTTCAGCGGAATATTTTATGTGGCTCATTTGAAATCTAAACGTGTCTCAAGCCATTAAGCATTTAGACATCCCAGCCTAGTTCACTAAGCAATCACAGCAGCTAGCTTAGTTGTGATGTTCTGTATTTTGCTTCCTCAGGGATTTCTGTAAACCAAGGCTGGTGGTTTGGTGGTCCTGGGCATTTAAAATGTAAGTCTATGTTGTCTAGCAAAGAGAAAAACCACAGGGACTATAGTGTTAAACTATTGCTCCAGACAGAGCTCCTTCTGACCTGGTCTGTTGATGTGAGGTAAGACTTGGTTACAGAAAGACATCTCAAAACTACTAGGTCAGACCTCCTGAGATGTCTTGAACTGTTTGATGTAATATGTCTTCCCATGCAGGTCTCCTTTTGATTATGTCATAAACTATATCCACATCTCATGGGAAGGGGGCACAAGCAAGATGTGGCCAAAGACATACTGGAAGCAAATTGTTGCTGTTTTACAGTATGTCCCACCAGGGATGAAGAGGACTAAGTTAGTACGCATATTCACAGAGTCGTAGTATCTATACATTACCTGGAAGGTCATCTTGTCCATTTCTCATGGGAGGGCAGACAGCTGTGTCCCCATCTAACCTGTTGAGATCTAACTCTTGATGGAAAACACACAGAGACAGAAGCTTGGTTAGGATGTTTCCGTTCACAGCATTTACATTTTAGTCATTTAGCAGACACTCTTATCCAGAGCGACTTACAGCAGGGAGGGGATGCATTTTTGTACTTTTTCCTGTACTGGTCCCCTGTGGGAATCAAACACACAACTCTGGCATTGCATGCACCATGCTCTACCAACTGAGCCACCAACCAAACAGTGAATCAGAATTCACAGTGCCAACTCCATGGGAAAGCCACAGGGAGATCAGGCAACGGTGAGAAAACATGGTAAGAATGTAATTCACCTTATACTCTGGATTCATTTTTTTAATGTTGGTTATTCTTAAAGCTGTGGCATCCTATATTTGATACCACAAGCACACACACAGGTATGTAGTAAAGTATCAGATGCAAAAGATAACAGCCCGGTCTCATAGACTAGACATAACAAATTACAAATGTAAATAAGGGACACTCAAATTAGTACGTTACTTTTGGTATGGTTACATAAGACAGAAGGTTACTCAAGGCAAAAAACGAAGGTAGTGTGGTTGGTAAGGGTGGATGGGTGGGTGTATAATCTGAACGTCTAGCAACTCAAAGGTTGCGTGTTGAAATCTCATCATGGACTACTTTGCAATCTAACACTAACCCCTAGCTAATGTCAGCCACAATAAATTGGAATTCATAACATATTATATGCTATTATACTGTATGCTTTGCAAATTCGTAACATATTGAACATATGACATACAATATTTACATTTACTATGTTAAGTCTACCCCTGAGCCCAGATTGAAGATACTGTTGACGTATGTGTGTAGCTGTTGTAGCGTGAATGTGGATCGGGGTAAGGCCATATCGCTCATGCTTGTCGAGCACAGGAGGCTGATGAGGGGAGGATGGCTTATAGTAATAGCTGGAATGGCGTAAATGGAATGACATCAAACACATGGAAACCATGTGTTTGATGTGTTCGATACCATTTCATGAATTCCATACCAGCTATTATTATGAGCCGGTCCTCCCCAATTAAGGTGCCACCAGCTGCCTCTGTTGTTGAGAAACTGACAGGTATTCTCAGTTTATTAACTTATGTCTCAGCCTCCAGTATTTATGCTGCAGTAGTTTATGTGTCGGGGGGCTAGGGTCAGTTTGTTATATCTGGAGTACTTCTCCTGTCCTATTCGGTGTCCTGTGTGAATCTAAGTGTGCGTTCTCTAATTCTCTCCTTCTCTCTTTCTCTCTCTCGGAGGACCTGAGCCCTAGGACCATGCCCCAGGACTACCTGACATGATGACTCCTTGCTGTCCCCAGTCCACCTGGCTGTGCTGCTGCTCCAGTTTCAACTGTTCTGCCTTATTATTATTCGACCATGCTGATCATTTATGAACATTTGGCCATGTTCTGTTATAATCTCCACCCGGCACAGCCAGAAGAGGACTGGCCATCCCACATATGCTCTCTCTAATTCTCTCTTTCTTTCTCTCTCTCGGAGGACCTGAGCCCTAGGACCATGCCCCAGGACTACCTGACATGATGACTCCTTGCTGTCCCCAGTCCACCTGACTGTGCTGCTGCTCCAGTTTCAACTATTCTGCCTTATTATTATTCGACCATGCTGGTCATTTATGAACATTTGAACATCTTGACCATGTTTTGTTATAATCTCCACCCGGCACAGCCAGAAGAGGACTGGCCACCCCACATAGCCTGGTTCCTCTCTAGGTTTCTTCCTAGGTTTTGGCCTTTCTAGGGAGTTTTTCCTAGCCACCGTGCTTCTTCACCTGCATTGCTTGCTGTTTGGGGTTTTAGGCTGGGTTTCTGTACAGCACTTTGAGATATCAGCTGATGTACGAAGGGCTATATAAAATAAATTTGATTTGATTTGATTTGATTAATCTACAGATGTAGCATCTAAATTTGTTCACCCTGTTGAAAACATGTAGTGTATTTGAGGTTCAAAAAGGCTTCTGAAGTTTGTCATTTCCACTTTGAAATTTCAGACTTGATTGTCCCTTATGAAAAATGTATGAACCCCTACAAAAACATAATTTACATTTTCTTTTTCTGCAGGATTATTTTCCTGCTGCAGCAAATGGGCTCAAATTTAGATGTTACATCTGTACCTGTGATTTATTGAGATGGAAATCTCTCTGTAGAACTAATTTAAAAGGCCAACAATAATCAATCACACTGTTGTGCTATAATTTCTGCTTTCATCCTCAATGTCTTTCTCGGGTGGTTGAGTAACCTATAATATTAGTATTGTGTCTTTAGTATTTGTTAATGTACTATAACCTACATATCTGGCTGGGATTAACTGTCATTGGATGGGATTAATTGAAAAAGAGAGCTACTGTAATGTAACTAAAACCTGAGGTGATTTTTTAAATGTCCTTCTCAGCTAAAGCTTTAAGTGAATCTTGAAACAATGAGAGTGAAAACATTTGATCATGTTTCATTGAAGAGCCTTGCTCTACTGTAGTATCATCTCAAGGTGAAACTTCTAAAGTATTCAGAGAACACATCTCCTCCTCTCCTCCCCCTGTTTGATATGAGGATGAAAACGCAGTGCAGGGGAAACTAGGAAACAAAGATCTGGAAGTAATGAAACAACACTGGGAGCCGGAGGGCTTCTAGCCTCTACTCCCAGAGTCAATAACCTGATTCAGCTCATTCGGAGGTGCAGAGTGTGGAGGCAACACATCTGGAAGACCCTATCGGTTCCACCATAACTGCTGAGTAGAGGAGATACTTTGGTGAGATGGTATTTATCCTGTGTGTTTACTAGCCATAAACACTTCTCTCGCTGTGCAGTGGGAGCTGTAAGTAGTTAACCACTCCCTCCCCAATACCATGGTGTGCGTCCCAAATGGCACCCTATTCCCTATATAGTGCACTATTTTTTTTTAAACCAGATCCTTACGGGCCCTGATCAAAATTAGTGCACTATAGTGGGAATAGGGTGCCATTTGGGATGAAGCCCATGTGTTTTAGCAGCCTATTCATTACGCTAAACGAGCAGTAGATGGAGATGGACCTCAGCTCAGCTTTTACGACACCGCCGTCACGTGTAACTGAGTGCTATGAGGATGACTAGTGGATATAAGCAGACCATTTCCAAAAGGAAAGTAATCTAGCTACGTATTAGACCACACATCATGTGCTTGTACTGCAACAGCTATGCTATAAGATGGTATTCACTTTAAATGTGATAAGAATAAACATGTTTTTTTTTTTACCGCTGTAAGTATACCCCAAGTCTGTATTGTATTTGTGTTGATGGTGAAAAACATCCCATAATGTGGATAGATGTGTTATTGCATCTCTCTGACAGCTTGCGAGAGAGGCTTAAACAGATGTAGGATCTTCATTTGAGCCAGTTTCTACATTAGGAAAATAATATGAATTATTATGTGGATTATAATTAATATACCTTTTTTTTTGTAGGGGTTGAAACATTTTTCATCAGGACAAATCAAGTCTGACATTTTTAAGTGGAAAATACAAACGTTAGAATCCTTTTTAAACCTCAAATACACAACAAGTTTGCATTTCCTGCTGTGCAGGACAAAAACAGGATCAAATTAAGATACGGTATCTGTAAGAATTAAGAAACTAGAGATTATCTGAATTAATCTTACAGACTAGTACAGTAGGCTACACTACATCTGCTGTTTTTGTCTTAATCTTAGATTTGCATTTGTATTAAATGGAATGACTTGGGATAGTATTCCTGAAACAACGTGTGTGTTTTGATACCAAAATCAAAAGTAGTCGTGCAAACAAATACCATATACCAGTAGTACACTGTTATGTGTCTATCATGAGCCTGAAGGCATCTGGGTAACTTACGGCCGAGGGCAGGAGAGAGTAGCAGAGAGAGGAGGGCCATGCAGGTAGAGGAGTACAGCAACATCGCTGGGTTCCGTGGTCGCTTCCTGAGAGGGAGAGAGAGAGAGAGAGAGAGAGAGAGGGGGGGGGGGAGAAGGAGAGGGCGAGAGAAAGGACTGCTGGGTCAGTGATCTGATTTCTTTAGTCATCATGTCTACCATCTCTGGCCTGATTTGATAAAGCTTTAGAGTAGCGACACACTAAAAGACATTACAACTCACGTAGACACATCAATATTTTCTGAAAGGAGTGACATACGCGTCATACTGATCAGTACGATCAGTTAACACAAGCACGCGTTATCGCGGAAATACAGGAACCCATACATTTCTCCTTTTGCAGGTAATGGGGGAAACTGTGTCAGGAGGATGTTCATAAGCAGTCGAGTGTTGTTTTACTGATGCCAGACATGAATGTACATTGTCTAAGACATTAGCTCAACTCCAGAGTACGAATGTCTGTCCATACTATGTAAGCTTACAGAAATAGTGAAGTAAAAACTACACACAGTAAAGACAGACATTGTGTCGTAGAAAGCAGCAACAATGAAAATGACTTGCTCGGGACGGCCATTGTTGTCATGCATAGGCCTACGCCACATAATAATGGCTGGAATGGAGAGAATGGAATGGCACCATGTGTTTGATGTGTTTGATACCATTCCACTTATTCCGCTCCAGCCGTTACCACGAGCTCGTCTTCCCCAATTAAGGTGCCACCAGCCTCATGTGGCTTACACATGAATGTGTACTACATAAAACCAAAACGTTGTGTTGTGTGTCCTCAGACCGCTCCACAGACTAAGAAATAAGACCGCACCACTGGCCTTGTTTTACTCAACCTTCCTCAGCCCCTTCCTCAGCCCCTTCCTCAGCCCTACCAGAAGGCTGACAGGCAGGGTGGTATGGAGTGATGGTCGAGGGTGTATATGGAGGTCTTTTTTCGTAAGAGAGATTACTTGTTAAAGCTTTGATCCGCATTAGGAGACACAGCGCCACTGGCTGCCCCCTGGAACATTTGCTATTGCTGTTGTTTTGTTTATTAAACAGCAGTGAGGATCTCCAGCATCAAGAATAAAACAACCGCAGTACATCCTCTGCTGTTCTATCAGGAATAAAACAACCGCAGTACATACTCTGCTGTTCTATCAAGAATAAAACAACCGCAGTACATACTCTGCTGTTCTATCAAGAATAAAACAACCGCAGTACATACTCTGCTGTTCTATCAAGAATAAAACAACCGCAGTACATACTCTGCTGTTCTATCAAGACTAAAACAACCGCAGTACATACTCTGCTGTTCTATCAAGAATAAAACAACCGCAGTACATACTCTGCTGTTCTATCAAGAATAAAACAACCGCAGTACATACTCTGCTGTTCTATCAAGAATAAACAACCACAGTACATACTCTGCTGTTCTATCAAGAATAAAACACCCGCAGTACATACTCTGCTGTTCTATCAAGAGTGCAATGGTGTCCGATGGAAAAAAAGTGTTTGCTGTTTGAAGTAACGTCTTCATTGTTGTAATATCGCAAACGAACGTGGCAGTTTCACCGCTACAGATTCCAACTTTAAGGAGATAGGGAAGACAGGGTGTAGAGAGGCGGATGCTATCAGAGAAATTAATAAATTAATAATGGCTTACTCAGCAAGGTCCCTACAGAGGAGGGAGGGAAGAGGGAGTTGGCCACTAACATATGTCCTTCACCATGGAGGACACTGCCCAAATCACTACAGGCTGGCAGCCCTGCATCTCCCCATGCCCATTAATCTATCAGGAACCCTGGACCACAGTACAGTACACCAACCAACACAAACCACTGGACTATCTGTATCAGGTAGCTTTCTGAATTTGTTTGCTTTACTGTGATCTTGCCCTGCACTTCCATATATGGCCACTAGTTGTGTTAAGCAGCTTTAGTGTGAGGCGAGAGAGAGAGGAGAGAGAGAGAGAGAGAGAGAGAGAGAGAGAGAGAGAGAGAGAGAGAGAGAGAGAGAGAGAGAGAGAGGGAGAGAGAGAGAGAGAGAGAATAGAAATGTAGCATTAATTGGGGTTAATTCACAATAGAGATGTCCTTCTTTGCTATCAGCTTTTGGGCATTTCAATTTGCATGTGTCCTTAGATCCAGTCTGATGTTGTGATATATAGGAAAGGAAAGCTTGGTGTTCTTTGACGCCTTGTGTACAATAGACTCCCAACCCCTCAAGATCAACTGTCACAGCAAGCAATAGCATCAAAAACATTCTGACACTGATGGTCTGGGAAAAGCTTGACAGCGGTCTTAACATCAGCTCTTGAGCTGCAGAAAATATCCTTGGAAAAGCAATTGTGTTTTGACTTTTTCCCCATACTATGTTCTCAGACCACAGCTGAAACTATAAACCAAGTCAACAGGGCAACAACCTCAACAACACTATTCTCAGGGGGAAATTCTAAATCAACATGCTGCATCTTAGACAGAGTCTCTAGTCTCTAGTACTGTGTCGTGAAAGGTCAAGGGCCTTACTGATAAGAACATAAACATCTTCAAGATTGTGCCTCTTTCATCAAGAGCAATTACAACTCTGGGATCAGTCATCCCTCTCTCGGAGTGAAAAGCACAGTGTGTGATCTCCAGCATCCAGAGTTTGTTTGAATGTTTTCTGGCCTCCTCGCTGTGCCACCCATATGGGCTCGTCTTCCAGTGTCCCAGAGCCTGGACAATGTAGTCAGCCAGCTCTCCAGCTCTCCTGGAGGGACCTCCGTCACCCTCATTTGTCTTAATTACACCAACTGGACCCCCGTTACTCTCTCTGCTGCTCAGCCTTACAAATTAAACCTATCACTCACTTTAATTAGTATGCTAATAATTTGGGAGCGTTCCCCGGACAAAACTTTAGGACTATAAAAGTCAAAAGTATGTGTGTGAGCAATACGTCATGACAAAGACACAGTTGACCACCCTATTGGAGAGGTAAGGAGGAAAGGAAGGCTGGTTCTCAAGGTTTAACAGCTTTAATTTTCCCCCTGTTTAAATACCCACCAAACAAGGTTTATAGTCTGTGTGTGTGTGTGTGTGTGTGTGTGTGTGTGTGTGTGTGTGTGTGTGTGTGTGCGTGCGTGCGTGCGTGTGTGTGCCAGATTATACAGCTGTGCTAGCTCAGTCTTAGCCATGGAGCTTCAATTAAGCAGCCCCAATATCACTGGTTAATTTCAAGGCCGTATAAATTCAAGCACAATTATTTCCTATTTCTAATAAAAGATGTGTACGGATTTTTTTTTCCTATAAAATATTGATTTGTCATTATTCTAGAGTGAGTCAATGGTTCAGGGGAATCTGATACTAGAAATCTGTAAAAACCATGACGTTTTCTTTAAAAAAATGTTTTCAGATGAAATATCTCACTAAATGTATTAGTGATTAAACTAGTTAATTCCTACCGAGCATTTTCTTCCCTAATCTCTCCTCTAGTAACCTCAGCCCTTCCATTTATTTGATGCATTCCAGTTGTAGCACACCTGATTCCACTGGTCAACTAATCACCAAGCCTCTCATTACAATATTGGAATTGTGTCATCTGGCATTGGAATACATTCAAGACATTGGAATGGCTGAGGATACAAGAGGAAATGTTTGGCAAACACTGCTATTGAGAGAATGTCATATTGTTCATCGTTTGCTAACTAGCAAGTCCTCAGATTAGAATGAATCAATCAATAAAACATATATTATGGCAAGACAACAGTAAACCTGACTAAACTCTTCCCCACACCAAGTTCAGAGTCAAGTGGAACACACTGCCAATCCACCCAGATATTACCACTTCAACATATAAATAACTACTTTAATAATACATGTTTCGTTCGAAAAGCTCTTACCTTGTCAAGAGAGCACAGTGGTGCTCCATGTTTTACTCCCGTCTAGGAGTGAGGGGCAACGCAGGGCTTTAAGAGCGGACAGACAGACAGACTGATAGCAGTGGGTGAGGTAGAGGAGCAAAAGGAGCAACAGACATGAACGTTAGGTTAGTTCCCCCTAAAGATCAGTCCTGGTGCTGGGAGAGCATGGTGGGGATGCTCTAACTGGGGCCGAAGACACATAAAACCTGCTTCAATAGGTTCCCATTGGACAGGAGCTTTTCAGGAGGTGGTGACTAGGTTTTATTACCAGTACTTAAAAGACATGTTGGAGGCCTCTAGGCTTTCCCTTCCTCCTGTTACACCTTTCTCCTCCTACCTCCCTCTCTTTCTCTCCTTCACTGTGCCCCATAATGATATGTGTTGGCTGTGTGTAATTCTGTTAATAATTCTGTTGCAGGTTAGGGATAGGGATGCCGTAGGAGAGTGTAAAGTGATGGAGGAAGAAGGATTTAATTGTGTAGGTCCTTTACTGTATCTGAAGAATGCCTCTATAGTGACTAAATACCTGCTTTTTAATTCAAAGGTCCTGGTCCACACAGACAGGGTGGTTTGGTTTTACACGTCTTATATTTTTTGGGTCCCGAGTGGCGCAACGGTCTAAGGCACTGCATCTCAGTGCAAGACCCTGGTTCAATCCTGGGCTGTATCACAACCGGCTGTGATTGGAAGTCCCATAGGGCGGCGCACAATGGGCCCAGCGTAGTCCGGTTTAGGGGAGGTTTTGCTGGGTTAGGCTGTCATTGTAAATAAGAATTTGTTCTTAACTGACTTGCCTAGTTAAATAAAGGTTAAATAAAATTATATAATGGAGTGTGTGATTGGCTTTTTAGAAAACGTGGTGATAGATATATTGCATGTTTAGCTGTTTATCAAGTCCTAGGGACAACTACAAAAGGCCTGAAAATGTAACATTGCACAATAATGGACTATTATGTCGCTCACAAAATGTTGTATTACATAGCATTATTGCATATCTGTCAAGTGAAAAATATATATATTTTTTTCTTTCTGTCAAGTGAAATTGATCCTAACTGATTCAAGTACTGTATGTTTAGTCATAACCACATAATAGTTGATCAAATAACTATCTAGCTATCCTATCAAGTATCAGAGAGATTCCTAACCTCGAAGCCATCTGATTGATACACTGCAGCCTGCTACAACCAATAATAAAAAGGTCAAGGATAGGATACTGTATTCCATACTATATTACATTTCATGAATCAATGATTATGATGTAACTACAACACAGTTTTCATTTTCTGCCGTGGGGTAACTTCATAGGCCTACAGTACAGTGACTGACTGAGTCTCCCCACTGAGTTATGTGAGTGTGATCATATGTCCATCTAGGTAATGGAGAACGTGTGACTTCAATGGAAGTACAGACCGATAGAAAGGGGGAGGAGAGAGGAGAGGAAAGAGAGAAAAGCCAAAACAACTTGTGATTATTCAGCCAGACCAGACCTCATGACTAGCAGACTCATGACCTACTGAGTCACATTCACAAAAGCCAGACAGCAGCCTGGTCTGGTCCGTCCTGAGAGGAACTTTTTGGGCTTTTACAACGACACGTTTAGACTTTAGCTCAGCCGGTTGATACAGTTTTATTGTGCGTAGGAGACACGGATTTGAACTCAGTTGGTCAAACACACTAGGGCAACTGGCAGCCTAGTGGTTAGAATGTTGAGCAAGGCACTTGACCCTAATATGCTCCAGGAGTGTTGTACTACTATGGCTGACCCTGCAAAATAACACATTTCATTGCGCCTATTTAGTGTATGTGACAATAAAACACTTATTTAGTGTTGTGTAATGGAATGTGTGTAGATCAAGTTTTGATAGATTGCTGGCAAGGGCCATTTACGGAGAACTCAATGAACTCAATGTAAATGCTTCTACTTCTGTTGTAGACTAGTGTGTGAACTGTGACCTATGAGTAGCCTTGTCTTACACTGTCAAGGAATGATAGGAAGCCAGTCAATCTCAATGCCAGCTCTGATGATGGTCTTGCTAAATGCAGGACTTCTGTTTGAGAGAGAAAAACATATTTCACTCCGCAGGTCCTAACAGCATATACTGTGTGGATAACTATATAGATAACTACAGGAAGTGTTTATACCTCTACCAGATGGTTCTAGATGCTTCTGGTCACATGACTCCGTCTACACACCTGCAATCCCTCTTCTGTCGGCTGCATGGGGGATAATGATGGGTAGAACCTGTACGATATTAACTCTGGGCCCTTAGATAAGAAGGGTGTGGTTGGTCCCATGTTTCATGAGCTGAAATAAAGTTAGTGACCATTTATCCTTTCCCAAGATAATCCATCCACCTGAAAGGTGTGGCATATCAAAAGGCTGATTAAACAGCATGATCATTACACAAGTGCACCTTGTGCTTGGAACAATAAAAGGCCACTAAAATGTGCAGTTCTGTCACACAACACAATGCCACAGATGTCTCAAGTTTTGAGGGACTGTGCAATTGGCATGCTGACTGCAGGAATATCCACCAGAGCTGTTGAACTGAATGTACATTTCTCCAACGTTGTCTTCAACATGCCTCCAACGTTGTTTTAGAGAATTTGTTTGTATGTCCAATCGGCCTTACAACCGCAGACCCGTGTATGACATCATATGGGCGAGCAGTTTGCTGTTGTCAACGTTGTGAACAGAGTGCCCCATGGTGGCGGTGGGGTTATGGTATGGGCAGGCATAAGCTATGGACAACAAACACAATTGCATTTTATCGATGGCAATGTGAATGCACAGAGATACCGTGATGAGATCCTGATGTCCTTTGTCGTGCCATTCACCCGCCGCCATCACCTCATGTTTCAGCATGATAATGCACAGCCCCATGTCGCAAGGATCTGTACACAATTCCCGGAACGTCCCAGTTCTCCCATGGCCTGCATACTCACCAGACATATCACCCATTGAGCATGTTTGGGATGCTCTGGATCGACATGTACGACAACGTGTTCCAGTTCCCGCCAATATCCAGCAACTCGCACAGCCATTAAAGAGGAATGGGACAACATTCCACAGAAAAGTTTGTGGTCATACGCACAGCCTGATCAACTCTATGCGTAGCAGATGTGTCGCGCTGCACACCAGATACTGACAGGTTTTCTGATCCACGCCCCTACCTTTTAAAAAAAAAAAAGATATCTGCATATCTGTATTCCCAGTCATGTGAAATCCATAGATTAGGTCCTAATTTATTCATTTCAATTGAGTGATTTCCTTATATGAACTGTAACTTAACAAAATCTTTGAAATTGCTTCATCTTGCATTTATCATTTTGTTCAGTGTATCTCTGTCTGTTTATGAGTGTTCCAACTTGTTTACCAGGAATGAGTATTTATTGAAGTTTTTCTTGGGTAAACCCTATCACTGGATTACTGTCATTAGTGTTGAGCACCCCTCCTACTTGTGTTTACTGAAGCACAGAGGCCTACCTGAAGTTCAGGTCCTGAACTCATAACTTTTTAGCTATTTTGCTTCTCCATCCTGTAATACTACGACTTGTTGTTATACACCAAACTAAGAAATGCTAACAATCCAATGACTGTAAACATAGCCTATTGTGTAAATATGTTGATAGTGCTGGTGAAAGTTCTCAAGTGGGCTCGTTCAGCGTTCTCAACCGGCAGTGACGTCAGCCCGTCAATTGTACGCACAGTGCGCAAACTGGCAGGAGCCACTGCAGGACACTGTTAGTGTTCTCCCGAAACGATGTGTCAACCACCAGACATAGGATAAACACGAAGCTAAACCACGAGACAGGCCAGGCGCACCACTTAGACTATTTGAATATTACTGTCATGATGGGGGAAACGTAAGCTAAGCTAGGAAGCTGTTAGCTAGTGGTTTGCGCTGCAGAATAAGAGGATACAGGGTATAAATGGATAACCATGGCAACAGCAGCAGCAGCAGCAGGAGAAGCGTTGAGCAGCAGCTTACGACAGCGATATAAACACTGAACACAGACGGGGAAGGCATCATACATCCGCCGACCGAAAGGAAAGTGTCGCTGCAGGTTGTGAAGCCAAAGCCTTGTGGATATTCATTAGACAGTGGTGAGCGCATCAGTGAGCAAGGTAAGGTTTGTTACATTGTACTATAGCTATCCTCATTGTCCATCACAGCGTAGTGAGACAGACGGAGAATATAACGGGGCGGCTGTTGCTTGCTGTTGTATTGTGAAACGGATAATGTTTTGACGAGATTGTAACAGACCGCTAAATTGTTAAAGCGCACACTCATAATTTAGTCACCGTTAAAAGTTCGACGAGTCTATAGTAGCAGAATTGGCTATAGCAGCAGCACTAAAATACCAACAGTAGAACGTTGTGTCTGCTATGCACGCACGCAGGCACCGACACACACACACGCACATACACACACACACACACAGAGCAAATCGTTTTATGGAAAATATTTGGCAAGCTGCTTTGTCATTTGAAATAGTTTGGGTGTTGATTTAGTGTGATTTATCCACTGACAGGACTTAGATTGACTGACACCTACACAATTCAGATGTCTGTCATTTTAAATACTAGGCAAAACAAAGAAGCTACCCCCCCCCCCCCCCCCCCCCCACCCCATCATTATTCAATACATGCGGAGCTGTTGGACCAATATTTGGAATAGCGCAATAACAATGAACCTCTAGAAGTGGCACCTGGTGTATGGCAAGCCCTCTTACACACGGTGTATGCAAAAACCTAGCAAGAATCACTATGAACTTTGTTGCCATCACATACAGTTGAAGTCCGAAGTGTACATACAACTTAGCCAAATACATTTAAACTCAGTTTTTCACAATTCCTGACATTTAAACCTAGTAAAAATGCCCTGTCTTAGGTCAGTTAGGATCACCACTTTATTTTAAGAATGTTAAATAGTAGAGAGAATAATAGTAGAGAGAATGATTTATTTCAGCTTTTATTTCTTTCATCACATTCCCAGTGGGTCAGAAGTTTACATACACTCAATTAGTATTTGGTAGCATTGCGTTTAAATTGTTTAGCTTCGGTCAAATGTTTCGGGTAGCCTCCCACAATAAGTTGGGTGAATTTTGGCCCATTCCTCCTGACAGAGCT